>NW_022280031.1:16883524-16916721 GCF_004355925.1 Anarrhichthys ocellatus
AAAAAAAAAAAAAAAAAAAAAAAAAAAAAAAAAAACTTAACTGCCATTGCTTCCCTGATCTCCCTTCTTTCATAGTAAACGCACAAGTTCTCTTCTGACACCGGAAAAATATCAACCCGGCAGCATGCGCTCATGAAAGTGAGTTTCGTTCTCATAAACCTCCTCAGCAACCTCGAGCAAAACACTGTCCGCTGTTAAGTTTTTCTAAAATACGAGAAAAACGAGTTTATCGCAGCATCTGAACTGGAGGCACGCGACCGGGTGGGAGAATTTTGAGGCGCTGAGAGTTGCACAAAGACAGCAGAAGCCCTAAAACACCTGCCCAACGTGAGCAGAATTATCGTCTCATAGCATCCCATATAAGAAGGAGGCAGATGTAAATGAAGACCTGCATGCTGGTTCCCGTTGTATAAGAACGTGTGTGTGTGTGTGTGTCAATGAAGACAGTATTGCAAAATCCATGTCGCAGCAGAACGTGACACCGGTGTCGGTGACGAACCCGTCCCGAGCCTATTCCTTTGGTCTGTTGCTCGTAGCGACAGACCAACAGAGAATCCTCTCCCAACTCTGCAGTGCTCTTTAAGCTCATTCTTTTTTTCAATTTCAAAATATATTTTGACCAATAGCGATAATAGAGATGTAGCTGATCCTAAAGAGCTGTACTGGGGCCTATTTTAATGGATCCGTATCAGCTAAAATAAAGCTGATCAACATCTTGAATGTATTGGATAATACAGGATTTGGAAAACATTGTAAACTGATAACCCACACACCCAGAAGTCCCTCTGTTACTCACTGGATTTGGCCAGATCTCTGGACTCTGGGAAGACGAACAAAGCCTGAAGACACCTCTTCCAGCTCTCTCCTCTCTCTGCAAACACACAAACATCTTTGTTATTCTTGGAGTTATGCTGTAGTACGTTCTTCTACGCTTCATACCTACATCTACAAAACAGTGCATTGGCAAGTTGTCACGGTAGATGTGGGAACATTTACTCTACAAAAGGCATCGGAGGTTAATCAGCCTCTCTGTTCTGCCTTATTTTTCAATAATAGTATCCTCGATCTATTTAACCAGTACGCCCTATCTGCCCCATGTCATACCAGAGGGTGTGGCCATCTGAACACTGGATAACAGGAGGAGAAAGCCTCGGTCTGAGAGTGGAGTCATCAGAACCTGAAGAGAGAAGAGACGACTGTCATTCAACAAACACGCTCTCATTTCCCATCTTTCTATTTGGCTTCTCCTGTGTTGTTCCCTTTTCTTCTTCTTACATTTTAAAGTCCCCCTGCTGCTTAAGTTGGGGAATAATCACACGTGGAAGATATTTACAAATGTCAGTATCTTTGACACTGAAGACTACTTTATATTTTTCATAAAAAACTATTTAAAACAAGCACAAACAGATAAAGGTTTGTCCCTAGTCGAAAGGCCAGATAAAAGACACCAAGGGGGGTAAAAATGAAATGTAAGCCAAACCCACCACTCTCTTCATCTCCAGTTCCTGCAGCAGTCTCGTCACGCTGGTCGCAGACCGACTTCTGTCAGTCACCTCCAGGAGGCTGCAACAATGGCCGCTCTTCACGACTACACACGCAACAAAACACACAATACAACGGTGATCATACGATACAAACGGCAAAGCAACGTATATTCTGCTTTCTGATGCCGATTTAAATCTGAAAGAAATTGCATGTCAACACGAAATAACGGTTTGTAACTCAGTCTGAACGAATGCACTTTCAAAAGGCCCATGAGATGTGTAATGCACCGTCACTCTGAGGGTAACTGTGGCTTCACCTTCGTGGCTGCTGCTGTAGAGGTTGTAGCTGAGCAGGTCGGAGGGCAGGAGCTTGGTCACCTGGTTCAGCCTCATCAACGAACCGATTTCCAACTTCTCAGGTCTGAAGGAGACACAGATACATACAGAGCCAATCGCTGTAAAATGGGAGGATACACTTGTTTTAACGTAATGTCACAAAAAATGCATTTTCCCAACGTGTTCTGGTTGCGAGGTCCGTTTTATGAACCGCGTCAGCAATTCTGGTGGAAGTTGAGACCGAGGTCTGTGGTCTGGTGGACAAACCTACACATCTGCCACGTAAAGCACCCGACTGATCTGATGCTCTGTGTCGCCTCACGTCTTCAGGAAAAGTTGCACTCGAACAAACTGCAAAGCCACTTTCAGAAATATCAAGTCAAGTTTGCTGCCAACGGTGCCAACACAGACCTTCACCAAGGTTTTCTATCTAAAATCTAAGACGAGCCTCAACTACAAACAATGATCTGGTCTTATCAACACTTCCTGCAGCTGCTTCACAATGAAAGAAGGCCGAGAGTGTAATTCAGTAGGTATTTCCTGAGCTCAACGAGGCAGAATTTGGTTTGTTGAAGGTGGATTTCTTCACTTTAGTTCGAAGAAACAACTTGCTCGTTGTCCCAAGTGAGGCAATAAACACCTCACCCCTACCGCTGTACCAGACACAGAAGAGTTTGATTTGACCCTGTCGAACAAACACTGTTTTCATTGTATTGAGGTCAGTCCAGTACTCACAGTCTGTGGGGCAGGAGGGGAGGAGAGAAGGAGCGAAGCAAGATCTGGAAGAGAACCCGGTCGCCTTTCACCAAATCTCCGGTCCACACTGTGAACTGAGCACGCTCTGAAAGAGAGAGAGAGACACCACAGCTCAGCAGCGTTAGTGTTCAGGACACTTACCATGTCCTATATTTGAGCTGTAAGTGTGTAGTGTGATTAAAGGACCAACAGGGACTCACCGTGACTCCCCTCTGCTGACTGACTGTTCAACCTGTCCATCAAACACAGCACACACAGAACATGTCAACTCAGCTATTCATGCTGGGACCAGGACAGATTTGAAGGACCATGTTTAAAGTCCAACAAATTCTGTTTTATAAATAATAATGATCAAATCAATGAAGAAATGTATTGCTATTAAGCAAGCATAACGACATTGCAGTTGCGTTAACCTCATTTGGTGCATTATATTAAAAGACGTTGCACATATTTACGAGGAATAAACGATGAGTAATAAATATCTGCCATAAAAAGTGAATCTACGCATATAAAGTATTATACAATAACACAACATTCATTGGAATGACACTTTAACCAGACGTCCGTACCTGATGGGGGCCAGAGGTTTGCTGGGAAGTGAAGAGTCTTTTCCTTTGAACTGGAATGAGATGACGGCGTACGGACAGACCTGACGAGGCCGCTGCCGCAGCTCGTCGAATGAATACTCGTAGAAGTATTGCTGAAATAAACAGAGCATCGGGCGTTCAATGCCACTTCTTTGAAAAGGAAAACTCAACTTTAAATCATAGAAATATTTCAACAAAACAATATTTTTTTTGTAATTTTATTTTTCACTTGGGAATTAAAAGCCCTCACGCAAGTCACCTGACTACCTGGGCGTGTCATGTGACTTGTGTTGCTAATCTCAGAATGTGATGCAAACACATTCTGAGATTTATGTTTACCATTTTCACTGTCCATCAGATGATTAAATCTGATGAACCACTTCATCAAATCCCTTCTGTCTAACTGTAATAATGTGCAGGGATGACTCGTCTACTTCTGTGGATTTAGTATTGTAGCTTCTGGAAGCAAAGATGTTTTCCTGTGTGTGTCTGTGTGTGTCTGCGCGTGTTTTACCTGTCTTGTGGGGACAAAGGTCAGACTACACAGTGACATTGAGGAGACTCAACTTTCTTTTGGGAACAATTGCTCACCCACAGAATGTAAATCATTACATTGACTTGGTTTAAGGTGAAACTAAGGTTTAGGTTAGGATTAAACTGTTTATACTTGTATCTATGGAGGCATTTAAACTCAATGCTCTGCATTGTTCTCTGAAACCCCAGAGGGCGTACAAACAAAATGTACTGTGAACAATCAAAAGGACTACGATTTAAACCCGTAGATATACACACAGACTGTAGGTGTAACTGGCAAAACGCCATAAACCAACCTCCTTTATGCGGAGGAGGGATTGTAATTCTCTGTAAACTCATATCTCATATTCATGGACTACTTTATTTCCTTTGTACAAACCCTGTAAAGAGAGAAGTCAAGTATTAAATGAATCATAAGGAAACAAAAGGTTGAATATCCAGTTAAATATTTGATTTGGCTGCAAAATATTTACTCAAATGAAGATTCTAAAGACCTGTTTCTAAAGCATTTAAATGTGAATTAGCCTTCTTTGAATAATCCCGAGACATGTAAATAGTTCTTTTATCAGTCAACAATTTGTGACAGTCACGTGATCGCGCTCACCAAGGTACACGACCAAACGCCGGCTTCACTAACGCGAGTAAAAACCTACGAGTTAGGCTGGTAGCAGTTAGTTAAGACACATCTCCAGAGAAGTCAATGCAATGTGTGTGCGTGTGTATGGGTGTGTGTGTGGGTGGGTGTGTCCTTACCTGTGTGAGCTCAAAGGCGCGGTAGGAGGCGAGAGATGTGACCTTGCTGGCGTTCTTGGAGGTGTGGCTGTCGAAGCGGGGCGTTGGATCCAGAAGGTTCTTCATGTTTTCATAGATGCTCTTCACTTTCCCCTGAAATAAAAAATAAGGATGTATAAACTTTTACGTCATATCGAGTACAGAACGAAGGATTTGAGAGAGCACTTAAAAACCAGGATTAGTGTCTGTGTTCAAAATCAATTATCATTCACTATAAACAGTTCAAATGTCTAGATAACCATCATACATAGTGGAATTTAGCTTACTCCCATTATCCCCTAATGCTCCATTAAAAAGTTACAATAGATGGTCGCATGCTACAATCATGCACTCTGTTAAAAAATGTTAACGTCACTGACTGCCAAATGAAAGAATGTCCTTTTAATTCTCTACAAAGACGTAGTGACGAGTGAAGATGAGCATTTTGGTGACCTTGCCGGTGCATTTCGTCTCAACAACACTGTCAGCAGAGAGCTTTTTTCTATTTGTTTATATTTTTCAGTAAGGTCGGTGTCACGGAACGTGCTTTGTTGTGGCGAGTTTAAATTTCCAGCACTAAACAAACCTTCCCTTTAGTCAGTGACTCTGAGAAGGGGTGAGGCAGGGGAGAGATATTTGGGATTGCCAAGCCAGTGTCTCTTTAGATGTTTTTTTCCCCCTTTGCTCCACCCCCATGCGTCAGCTTGAACTCCATTTCTGTCTCATGGGGATTCATTAATGGTTCAAACCATGTTTTTTTTTTTTTTTTTAAGCTGTCAGCATTTGTGGTCTGTGTTCACGTTCACCTTCGGCAAACAAAGCAGGGCGCAGGAACTCTAGTTACGTCACATGTTTCCTACCTCCGACAGGTGAACATGTGACCGGCTGATTTACCTTCATCACTTTGAAGATGACGATCTCCCCCGTGACTCCAGGAGTTATGGCGTTGATCTGAATCAGGTCCGAGTACCTGGACAGGTACACTCCTAGAGACACACACACAGACACACAAAGAAGAGAAAAATAAAGATCACACAGAAGTCAAATTCATCAAAAAGGTGGCGTCGAATTGCACATTCAGCACTCCGACTGAAAAAAAGCTCACAATGAGCAATAAACAGATGGAAAAGGTAAAAATATATGAATGTAGTGTTTTATTTTTCGTGTGCATCAGCTTGGATCTGTTCACTCCTACCTTTAATGGGGTTTCCCAGCACTGTGACCCGGCTCTGACCCACAAGCAGCCCCTTCTCACAGAGCAAGGGCAGCTACAACAGACAATTCAGGGAGAAATTAGACTTTACATTGGGTAAAATATCATTATTTAAGGATGAGGCTCATTGACAGTTGTTAACCAATTCTGGTCCCAGTCTTAACCGTTCGTTACAATCTAGTTTCTTTTTCGAGAGAACATCCAGTCATTCTGTCCGTGATGTTGTTTACTCCACGGCCCCAAAGTACGAGGCAAAGTCCCGTCATTAAGACATAAACACTCTGCAGTTTGGTTTATTTTTCAAATAAGGTAATAAACGAACAAAAGTACTGCACGGTTACTGCTTGGACGTGCTCGTCCAACTAAGACTTCTTCTTCTTCTAGTCCTTTTATACACCAGCAAATAACAACACTGCTAATTAACAGCTTGATTCACATTAATCTCACCTTAACAGTATCAGTCAACAGGAAACAGTAGCTCTCCTCCAGCTCTTTGTCTGTCCTCCCATCTGCCTTCATCTCCTTCCTCTTCTCCACAAACTGACACAAACAAACAAACTTGTAACTTTTCTTTCATGGCAAATAGAAATTCAACTGTGCGTTCACAATGAAACTTTGACTATTCTACATCTTTACCAAAACTGCACAACTTGATTTTCTGTGTGCTGCTCATTGTTTACAGAGCGATTAGATGCGAGACCGGTGCTGGAGTTGAGGAGTTGAGAGACGACGCGTACGACCGGATTGTTTCACAAGGAGACATCTTACAAAAAGCTGAATCATTGTGGGTTCCCAGGTTAAATTTAGGCCAATGCGTCTCGCCTCTTTTGCTCTCCACGCAGACGGTTGAACCTGAATTCAACCAAAGCCTCAAACGTGATTAGTCAATACGACTCTGACCACAAACGGAAACCAGATAACGGTGTGTGCCGTTGTGTGCGCGCAACAGTAAACCATCATGCAGCACATGAGATGACCACATTTATTGACCCATAATCTAGTAAACCATTATGTGTAAGTGTTCATTTTTAAATAAATCTGATGTGAGTGAGTGAGTGAGAGAGAGAAAGACCCGCAGCGTTGGAACTAAATCTGAAAAATAAAACTTCTAAAACTTTCCATGAAATTTGTCTGTTTGAGTTTATAGAGGAAGATTTTAAGTATTAAACACGACCGTTCATTATTATTGACTACTATATTAATTAGTTGTATTTTTTTTTTAAACTAAGCATCAACTAAGCATGCCCAGTGTACGTGAATAGTCACGCGATATTCATTTTTCAAGCGTGCTAGTATGGACGGAGATCATTCCAAAAACGATGCTGAAACGCTGTGTGGACGGAGATCAGTTTTTAAAGGAAAACGTATTAGTGTGGATGGAGCCTAAATTTGACCAGATGTAGGAGACTGATCAGCTGACAACTGGCTGTTTGCAACCGGGGGCTGATCCATCATAGCATCTCTACACACAGGTAGCGCTTCTTCATGTTTGCCTATATTTGACAGAGGTATGACATGCAATCACGACCAGATTCAAACCCAGGATGTTATGCGCTGTAACCACTGGGCTACCAAGGCGAGGACATCTTTAAAATGGTCAATGCCTCTCCGTCCGTCCGTCTCTCACCTCTTTCTCCAGCAGCTCGCTGTGGACGAGCCGAGGTTTGCAGTAGGTGAAGCAGCCAGCGGAGCCGGTGTCGATGCAGCTGGAGGTCAGGATGGTCATCATGTCGTCATACTCCCTGGACTCAGTGGAGACATACTGGAACAGAGCTGAGAGGAAGACACACGCGTCAGTTTATGTTCCCTGGACCCACTCTTAATCCTTAATCACTTTCTCACGAAGGATTGTTAATAATCAGAAATCGTTTTCTGCATTTATAGACTACAGTCCCTGACAAAAGTCTTGTCACTTATCCATTTTGTAGAAACAACAGCTTATAACCTGACTTTTAATTAATCCATTGGTTTTAGAAATGGCTCATATGAAAGCTGAAACCGTCCCAAATTATGTTTAATATACTAAAATAAATTTGCTTCACTGAAGAAAGATTGATCATTTAATGAACACAGAAAGGTCAGATTTTGGCAAGACAAAAGTTTTGTCGCCTACAGAGTGTAATGTGAAAATTGAACAAATAATTTATTTCAAATACAAAAATATGTTGCATAACATCAGTGAATTAAGTAGTGGTGCTGTGAGATCCATATTTAATATCTTGTATGACTTCCATGAGCTTGAAGGACTGCATCCATGCAGTTCGACAATGATTCATACAATTTACTGATGAAGTCATCAGGAATAGCAAAGAAAGCAGTCTCGCATGCCTCCCAGAGTTCATCAAGATTCTTTGGTTTCGTCTTCCATGCGTCCTCTTTCATTCTACCCCAGACATGCTCAATGATGTTCATGTCTGGTGACTGGGCTGGCCAGTCCTGGAGCACCTTGATCTTCTTCGCCTTGAGGAACTTTGATGTAGAGATGGAAGTATGCGATGGAGCACCATCCTGCTGCAAAATTTGACCCGTTTTATGGTTGGGAATGTAAGAGGTAGCTAATACTTCTTGATATTTTAGGCTATTGATATTGCCTTCCACCCTGCAAATCTCTCGCACACCCCCATACTGGATGTAACCCCAGACCATGATTTTTCCGCCACCAAACAACTGTTTTCTGGGTGAATCTCGGATCCATGCGGGCTCCAGTAGGTCTCCTGCAATATTTGCGGCGGCTGTGATGTAATTCAACCGAAGATTCATCTGAGAAATCCACCTTCTGCCACTTTTCCAGCGTCCATCCTTTTAGCAGGCTGTGGGCCTTGGCAAATGCCACACGTTTTTTTAATTGCCTTTTGTTTAGTGCTGGTTTCTGGGCACTGATTCGACCATGGAGGCCATTTTGAGACAGAGTTCTACAAACTGTCCTGGTTGACACGGGGACTTGAGGTGACCAGGCCTGGTGGAGCTCTGCTGCAGTGGAAAAGGGGCTGGCCTTGGATTTTCGAGCCAACAAACGGTCCTCCCGAGCAGTTGTCTTGCGGGGTCTGCCGGACCTGGGCTTGTCAAAAACATCTCCAGTCTCTTCAAATCTTTTTCTTATTCTTTGTACTTGACGCTGAGACACATTGAAGGTGTCAGCCACCTCAGCAGTGGATCTGGTCTTCAGCCTCTTGATAATCAACACTTTGGTCTCAGGGTGAATCTTAGGCATGTTGTCAGAGGTCAAGTTGCAGTTGATGTGAAGGTCTGGTGTGCTGGGGTTCTTTTTATACACACCCACTAATTGATTGATCAATTATTGATCACAGGTGAGGCTGTAATCTAGGATTGGGTGCATCATATGACAAGGCGACAAGACTTTTGTCTTTGCAAAAACTGACTCAGTGGGCTTTACCAAGCTGTGAACGTTAGAATGCTTTTCAGCAGTTTCGTTTGGCACCAAAACATTATTTCAAAAGCTGTTAGGATTGAAATTAGCCATTTCTTGTAAAAAAAAAAAAATAAATAAAAAATAATTGATTACAAATATATTTGAGGGGCACTTAAGGTCAACTTGTACCCAAGCGACAAGACTTTTGTCAGGGACTGTACACAACAGTTAAACTCTGCAGGTTTGCTGTAGGAGCAATGATTCACTTGCTAACCTTCACAGCATGTTAGGTTTTATCCGCTAGCAACTGTCGAAACCTACGACCAAGAAGCAAGTGGCAGCTGCAACAAACAGAGTTGGAGGCAAACTATTGTCTAAAATATAATTGTATGTGTTAAAGACGTATCTTCATCAGAACAAAGGGGATCAAACTTGGAAAAACAGTGGACCAAAGTAATTAAAGTACCAGTCATTAAGGCATCATCACTGTTTGACCAATAGTGTATCCTCAGCTCGTAAGGGGAAAAAAGTAAAATTTTGGATCACAACACTCTTTTACAATTAACAGTGACAGCAATAACTCTTAGTGCATCTTTCAGGTGATCCTCAGCCACACCCAGACAGAAGGTTCGGGCGTCTGGGGAGCCTACAGAAACAGCTGTTAGTCCGCCTCCATTATAACTATTGAAGCCTTTTGGTGCTCAATTCTCAGGAGACAAAAGAACCTGCAGCAGCTGCCCTCCTCAGTGTGGAGGAGGGTCAGCTGGAGCGGCAAACACCTGAGAGAGGTGGGGTCAACGTGCATGTCCACTCATGAACATTTGACAAAAGCACAAATATAGACATATATGCCAGACAGGAAGCGAGAGTTGAGAAAAACAATTGACTGACAAAAACACACACACATACATATGGGATAATGTTGGGCTCAGACTAAAGTAAGTAAAACACAAATGGTAAGGTAGACACACATTTACCTGAGGCTTAAACTACAGTCAGTCCTCAGAGCAACAGAACAAACTTACAGCTGAACTCCATCTTGTTGTGGCAGAAACACCAAAGTGTCAGAGTTCTAACGTCTACATTTTTATATCTTGATTCCAGTTTCTCACGCCACAGTCCACCAATCAAATCCCGTCCACTGAACCAACACAAACACACATTTGGTCTCCTCTCCTCATGTCATGCCCTCGGGTCAGGATGACACCGATATTCATACGCACTTTTCTAGGAAATGTTGTTTATCTTTTAAACATGTTTATACATGCTGGGTTCAACAGGAACACATTGTATGAGGTCACAGACACGTCTCAAACCTGTCATCAGACCAAACTCTAACCTCAACTATAACTATAAGTATATATATATATATATATATATATATATATATATATATATATATATACACACACACACACACACACACACACACTATATACACACATATAATATATGTTTAATGCCCTGTCTTCACTTTCTCTTAGTGTCGTTCTGATTAACATTTATCTACTGACGTAACATTACAGACTTGAAGACCAACCTGCTAGAATGTAAACAAACCCAGAGACAGTTACCTTCACTCAGCTAACAAACGTTACACGTTAACGTCAGCTTAACGTCAACATGGAGCCGATATCACCCGATATCATCCGTTTAGACGCAGAAGCTGAATACGTGGAGATTTACCGTCAGTTGCAAATTAAAAGTACAGTTCGTCTGCTAACTGAAAACAGACGTCAACGAGCACGGAACGAGCGTTAGCTTGTTGGCTAACTGCTAGCTAACTAGCATTCTTAGCTTGCTAACGTTACCTCAAAAACACATCACAGCTTGTACAAAGCTAGTATATTGTTCTTTAGTTCATTATAATAAATATACATATATCACAGCACAGTTCAATATACGACACATGACGTCATATCGTAGGTTATGTGTCGTTATGGTAAATACAAATACACACAACTTCTGGGTCCTATGTGTTGTGATTTTATCGAAGACCAGCCCACCTCTTTTCTCCTTGGTCTTCCTCGGTATAGGGAACTTCAGAGGCTCCATGGGCATGTATCTCTGGTAGACCGCCACTTGTGGAGCCGAGGTCCTCCTCTCCATCCTCCCGACGACGGAGCTCAGTCTGTCCGGACCAGGAGCGTCTCTGCTGGCTGGGTGCACCACCTCGGTCACCTCGGTCACATCGTCGTCTCCAACTTCCGCGGCGGCAGCGGCAGCAGCAGCAGCAGCAGCAGCAGCAGCAGACGACGACCTCCTCGGCGGTCGAGCTGCCAGGTTGTTGTCGTCCATTGTCGTGTTTGTCAAACCAAACCGACGCGTCTTCTTTATCCTCCCAACCGTCACTGTTTCTTCGGCTAGAGCCCCGTGTTGCCACCGCTGTTACCTCCCGATCCAACACACATCCAGAGGCTCGCGCGCCATGCTCTTCCTGGAGCAGAGGTCTTCTTCACTGAAGATTATAACTGCAGTTAGAAGTTACGTTAAATGTCGCTTTACCGCCATCGGGTGGACGTAATTAGCACCTTCAGCGTCAATGAGTTTATTTTGATTTTATTTTTTCGAGGATAAGAAAATAAATAAATACAATGTAAAAATGTTATTAAATCCAAATCCAAATTAATTAAGTTAAATTATGATATTGTAAAGTATCTCCCGATTTCAGTGGTGGAGGAAGTCTTTTACTAATGTAGAAATACAAGTAAAGTACAACAAGTAAAAGTCATCATTGAAGGGATTTATATCTGTGATGATAAATGTTGGGATAGAAAATGTCATTGTGCTGTGTAATGTTCTACTGTGACTTTTCTAGTGTGCTTTATTCAATGTTTGACAACCCTTAATGGGATGTCTGCTGTGACCTCCTTCTCCAGGAAGGATCCCAAAAGGAGTGTTTGTGGAATGTTTAGATTAGATCAGTCGTAGATCTTTGATGTAGGGAGTGCAGACAATAATCACAGAATGTTCAGTTTAGAGGTAGTAAACCACAGGAGGTACAGATTAGGATCTGTCATCAATGTTTTATTTCAGATACTATTGTGAATTGTGTAGATTAGAAACAAACCAGGTGTCTTAGTGAGAAAGACACCTTCCCCCCTTCTCTCTTGATGCTCTGACCCTTTAGAAGATGTCACTCTCTCCATCCCACAGATGATACAGGCACTCTGTGTGATGATTGAATCTTCTCTGCGCAGAGAATAAATACTTTAAGGACACGCTTCTTTCCTCAACCAGTAACCACCCATTCACCAACCGGTTTCTTTTGTAACAATTTATTGATGCTTATGTTTTGAGACAATCCACACATTAGTTGATACCTCAACTAAACATCATCAACAGCATCACAACTATCCCGACGATGGTAACTTATAATATCTAACCGATTGTCTTGACAATGTACAGTAAGTCATATTTCATGTGTGATGTGTAAGCACATATATAACAAACAGACATGCTTGGCTTTGTTCCTACATTCATATACAAATAAGCTTAATATACATTCTTTACATACATACAGTACATACACAACAGGCTCCTCCTCCTTCAGGGCTTCTCTGACCGCCATGAAAATACACTGAATATTTCACTCTGCCTGCAGCTGCAACTGAAAATACACTAAATATGCGTTTAATGCATTTGGAATGCCTTTTAAGTAGACGTCATGCTAAAAATACATTACTGTATCGGTAACTGTGTCTCCCATGAATTCCAATAGATGTTCATTCATTCATTAACAAATCGTTGTGACTGTAGACGGATGGGCTAGTAAGTTAGTTGAAACTTTATAAATCCATCAGAACAGGGTGCGCAGCTCTGTTTCTTTTCCAGTGTTTTCAGACATTACAAGTGATTTTAAGACATTATTTAAAGAGTTTTAGAAACAGAACAAGTTAAGAGAATTGCTGAAGAGCAAAGATTCCTTCAACTGAACTTGAAGAATGAAAATCCTCCAAATTACAGATACAAATACACAAGTTTGACATGATTACTGTTTGATTGGTTTTGGAAAGCTGTAGAAGACTCACGCTTTGGACTTTGACTGACATGTTTATTTTGCCATATTCATTAAATCTCTACAACAGAAGTGGTCAATACTGGAATTTCAGTTTCATTCTTTTAAATATTAAATTAATGTTGAGTCATAGTTACAGCTGCAAGCATGATTCATCATCATCACTCATAGGGTTACCTGAGAATGCTGCTGATATTGTTTACAACAGAACTGTGTTAAAACCCATTTAGTGTCTTTTCTGCTGGTCAATTTAAAACTGTGGGTGGAGCAGTTCCTTTTTTTAAAGGTTCCCTGTGGAGTCAAAAAAGTCACGTGGGGTAACTTTAACAGACCAAACAGTTACCCCATTAATAAAGTGTTGACAGCCTTGTCCAAAGGCAGGTCAAGTGCAAATATACGTGAGCTAATGTTCGGAAGAAATGAATACAGGATAAAGAAAACTGGGATCAAACAAGCGAGGAAATACTTTCCTTCAAAAGGTAAAACCTCAAAGGAACAAAGTTGGGCTGTGAGGTGATTTCTGGCATATTGACCACAGTTAGAACTGCAGGTCACGTGACAGCCGCTGGCCCAAAAAATACTTAAAACCATAATATCATTTTTCTGAGCATCAGAAACACTCAAGTCGTTGCATTGTTGTAAGTTGAGCTATTAGGTCGATAAGTCCCAAGGGGAAAAATATTTTTGCAGTATGTGGCTGGTTTAGCAGGAAGCCATCTTTGAACACGGTATCCAGTTCTCCTGATACATCCATGCACACTTACAGTCACACGGGGCCAGTGTTCCCGGGGCGCTGTGGTGACCTTTATGGAGGAAACTCACCAACAGTGAGCATACAGCAAGTACAGAGTTCTGGATCACGTCGGCCAGTGTTTGTCCGACGTCCTATTGATGTGACGTCATCATCAAGTCCCCAATTTGAATTGGCTGCCGGTCCCTCGGTGAGTTTTGTTCGGTTCTACATCATCAGCACCGCAGGGAGTCAACCTCGCCGGTGTCCATGACGACCTCTTCCACCTCCTCCATCACCTCCCTCTCCTGCTCCTCTCGACAGGGAGAAGCAGAGGATGGAGGGGAGGCGGGACCATCAACGGCAACTCCGCTCAGAGTCTCTCCTCCTCCTCCTCCTCCTCCTCCTCCTCCTCCTCCTCCTCCTCCTCCTCCATTATCCATCTTCCATCCTTCTCTGGCTCCTGGCTCTGCACAAATCTCCCCATCCTGTCCTGTCTCCATCTCACCCGTCTCTGTATCACCGACTATCTGCCTCGTCTCACTGTCCATCCCCGTTTCTCCACCTAACTCCAAACCCATCTCACCATCGACACCCAAACCTGTCTCCATCTCCCCACCCGCCAAACTCCCCCCGGCATCTTTACCCAGACCGGGATCTTTGTCTCCCGCCTCTCCCTTTGAACCCAGCCCCGTTTCCATCTCTCCCCGCATCTCCCCCTTTTCATCCTCAAGCCCCGAATCACCGTGCAAGCTCAGACCTGTCTCACCAAGTGACCCTATCTGTCCACCCAGACCCGTCTCCAGACATTGTCCTGTCTGTGGCGGCTGGTCTCCGGTCAGCGCTGCGGCTTCTTTGGCTTGTCTGATGCAGTTGATCCACTGTTGTTTGTTGAAGGCGTCGCTGGCCTGGAAGCAGTGGCTCTGCAGCTGACCGCCTGTCCGGTCCGAAACCCGGAAGAAGTTCTTTGCTGTGAGGAGAGAGAGACAGCAGGAGACATGGAAGGTTATTATGGTCACACATCTGTGTTCAACAGGTTGAAATCCATGTTCATTCAGAAAGCCTGAGAATTACTTAAACGTAGTTTTTGAAAAGGATTTTAAAAATGTGTTGAACTGCAACCAAGATATGTACTTAGCAGAACATTTTATAGTGTAAAAAAGTCTGGTTGACATTATAAGGTTCCGTTTCTAAATGATATCAAACAGATCTTTGGAATCAATTTGTTTCAAACCTCAACGTACAAAATCTGAATATGGAATACTGAACGAATGTGATCAAATTAAATTTCAAACCATAAAAACATTCGAAAATTATAAAATACAAATTCATACACAGCTAATTAAAATGGCGTTGTAATGGCGTTGCAATTACAACGCCATTCTTGCTTTTTGCTTTTCATTTTTACGCCATGTAGTCTGTACTGACTGCAATGTAAACACACATATATGCGTAATAATGCTGCACTCAGAGCAAATGACGTAGTATGAAAAGTAAGAAAGCGAGTCAAACAAACACAGGACTTTCAACCAGGAGATCAGTGTTCATGTCCCAAAGTGTTGAGTCATTTTGAAGTTACATTAGTGATGTTTGTGACGTGTTTTCTGTACTTATGTCACGTTATTTACATTTTACTTAGTTGACATACTTATTTTAAGCCCAACCGTGATGTTTTTCTGAAACCTAACTAAGTGGTTTTGTAACCTGAAACGAAGGACTCCAAACCAGCCTCAGACCAAAGGTACATTAAATGTATTTGGGCTGTAGCGTGCACTTTACTGTGTTATAGTATGAAACTGGTTCACAGCATTTGTTTTACAACGAACAAAAGAAAAGCAAATGCATGGAAACGGATCCTGATTTCGTCTTGTGTAACGACAAAATAAAATCTGTGTTTGTATCTGAGGTATCTGAAATGTACTGACTCCGCTCGTTGTTGCTGAAGGCTCCTCTGATGGACCCGCCCACTCTCATCTCTCCGTCTGATAGGTCCTCCAGGTCCAGCTGCCGGATGGGGATTGGCTGGCGGCAGAGCTGGTAGTTGACCGGCTGGTCGTTCGACGAGGCGGACCTGGTGATTACGAGGACGTCCTGGAAGAGGAAGACGTGGAGCTTCTGGAAATAGAGAGAGAGAGAGAACAGACGTTCATTTCTCTTCACTGATTCCTTCATCCGGTGTTTTTGTGTATAATTGAGTGTTTTTTGATCCTGTTTATCTGAAATTCGGTTCATAAAATTGCTAAAATAATCAAACTAGTAGCAACAGTTTCTTTACGGAAAAGATAAAAGCTGAAAGTAAACTATGTGAACTTTAAAAGAAGATATATCGTTATACTGTATATAGAGTTATGAGTTATATTTATATGTTATGGACCTTTAAAGAACCCACCCTCACATTACAAAGCACCGAAACACACTACTCAAAGGTAGGAGAGAGAGTGTGAGATATAATATGATAACATCATTTCAACCCAAACCACAATGTTTAACCTTTGGATTCAGGGACTTCATAGCCCACATGAGTTAAACAGAAGAATGAGAGAGGATATAAACGTATGATAAATACAGTGTATGTATAACAGGGGTTGGGAGATGGTGGTGGGTAATGAACTGAAGGAATCTACTGACGAGTCCTCTGTTGTTCTTCAGCTCTCCGCGGCAGCTGAGGGTCCTGGACCGGGCGATGAGCTCGTCCCTCTGTCCGTCCTCCGTGTACAGCAGACGGTCCTTGTAGTACTGACACTCGGATTCCCCCGTCCGCCTGTTGATGTCCGCCACCACGCTCTGAACCATCAGCATCTGCAGAGCAAACAGACGACATCCAACTCCGTTCAGACGCATTTTATGTCATCATTCATTTTCCGTTTTTAATGAGAATCAACAACCTGTCGATGTATCTGACTGAGCTACGTGCAATTGATGAAACAAGTTGAATTATGCAGAAAGCAGAGAACCCTGGCGCCTCATACGACAAAATAATAAAATAAAAAAAACACAAAATGTTCATATTTAATTGATTTTTTAACACCTACCGCCTCGTCCAGGTGCTGCCGGTCCGGGTGGTCGTTAGCCGTGTGCTTCAGGATCTCCCTCAGCAGCAGCGGGTATTTCACCAGTCGGCTGCGGGGGATGTCCAGGAAGTTCCACAGGTCCAACTTCCTGCTAAAGGGAGACTGGCGACAGCGCTGCAAGAAGTCCTGGACCCGCCGATCCTGCTTCTTCTGGTCCAACAAGGCCTTGGCCTTCACCTGGTTACTGCAGTACGAGGTGTAGGAGGAGAGACAGGGAAGCTGCAGGGACACAGAAACACCCGGTTTATCCACAGCACAGGAGGCAATGAAACATTCATTATTCTCAGTATGTCAAGAGAAACACTCACCCAGTCAGTCAGGAGGTGTCCCACATGTTCTGTGGACCCGTCAGGTTTTCTGGTTTCTCGGAGGCGACTCAGCAGGTCTGAGGAGAGACGGTTTGGAATCATTAAACAATTTAAAAGAGGTAAAGACCCAGAGCAGCACAGAGTTTTTCTATAATCACTAAATGCAAAGCTCCAACCTGATGGCTGAGTTTTTTAGAATTTCAGATCTCAACCTGTGAAAACATTCAGCTAAACAAGCACGAGTCCCATTCAAAGCAATGCTTTTGGTTTGCAACATTGAAAAAGTGGAGAATCTCTCTTTTTCTGAAGAGGCTCACTATTTATCAGGTTAAAGTTCAGTAGGTGTGAACTCATCCAGTCTCCTTGTCTGCACTTTATCTGCAGTGTTGACTTCATGAGCAGAGGGGACGCTGGAGGTTTTTCATTCACTTCTACAGTCGCCATCTGGTGGCTATTACAGGAACTGCAGCTTTAAGTCCATTTCAGACCTGGAACATATAGCGTCTTCATCTATCTGTTTTAGTTAAAGTGCCTTCGTGTCAATCAGGCGTAGATATATTTTAAGTTAATGTTCCTCTTGGCTTTCTTCAGACATCCAGAGCTGTGTTCTCACGCGCTGCAACATGTTTCAAAACAGAGGATTTGTAAATATTATTTTGGCGTTGAGGCATTAATAAATATAATGAGCATGAGGGACGCTCGTCCCCGCTTCTCACGGTGAATCCACTGATACAGTTTTGCATTAACTTGGAGACGTGTTATATTGCCATCAGAATAATGTAAAGGTGTGCATGTCTGAAGACACCTGGTGACCTTCCATCAGATGCAGCCTCCTACCTTCATGCAGGGGTATCAGCGAGTCCAGAGTGCCGAAGATCTGGTTCAGTTCCTGCTCAGTCATGATTGACAGCTTCAGCATCGGGTCATGGTAGGCCTGCAGCACACACACACACACACACACACATGAGCATACTCTCTGTAGAATAAATATAGCAGGAAAGTCAGTTCCTCAAAGAAAAATAAAGGTTTTTATTTACCTTCTTAGCCAACTTGAGATCCTCCACCAAGTCCTGCTCGCCCTGAGCCAACTCAAATATAGCCTGCAGAGGAAAACAAGTCTTAGAAATGAGTTTGAGTTATCTGTAAGTGTTAAGAGATGGACGAGTGAGCCTATGCTGGGTTTCTGAAGGAAAGAAATGTGCTATTCTTTAAATATTTTGTTTGTGGTTGTAATGATGTATGTTCTGTATTCATTGTATTTATTATATTTCTCTTGTACATTTTTTTTATCCATTGAGAATAAATACTGAATTTACTAAAAACTAGTCTACAAAAGAAAGAGGATAATGTTGTTCTGTGATCATTTTTATTGGATTCCAACTGATTGTAGTTCTGTAAATAAGGAAACCAGAAAAATCCTCAGATTTTCTGTTGTAAATAAAAACAAAAGTCCTCCAGCAGGCGTGTTTCTCTCACCTCTTGTCGTTTTATCTCTTTGGGGCTCAGAGGCTGCGTCGCTCCCAGTCGGACGTCAAACGTCTCGCTCCAAAGCTTGCTGTCACGCCGCTTGGAGGCCGGGGCCGCTGCCGTGGAAACCCTCGTCGCCGTCATGGAAGAGGAAGGGTTGGAGACCGTCGCCGAGATAACGCGCCTCTTCATGGTGGAGGAGGATGAGGAAGAAGAGGAGGGAGGAGGAGGAAGAGGAGGAGGAGCGGCTCTCTCCGTCTGACTCTCATTACGGAAACTGATGGAGCGCTGCAGAGACAGAGAGATGGTTAAATAATACAATAATACATTTTAATAATAAATATAACAGCTAATAAGAAGAGCTAATTTGGCCATCCCATTTATATTTTGTTGTTACGTGACTCACACTTGGCAGGAAACTCAGTTCAAAAAGAAGAACAACTGTGTTAGAAAATATCTGGTTCTGCGGTGATAAAAAACTTCAGGTGAGAGGTTAACTACGACTCCCAAGATGCACCACTGTAGGCAGGTGGAAGCTAAAGTTTTTCTGTGTTTAGAAAATTGATTTAACTATCAGCAGCTTAAATCACTTTGGATTTCGATGGACATTTTGGATGAAGTCAGCAACAATAGCATTCTACAAACAGTTCTGATTCTATAACAACAGCTGCCTACCTAGAGTCATGGGTATTGTAGTCTATCAGCTGTCTGCCAGGACAAACAGACGTCAGACACAAAGTGGAAATCCTTAAAACTGGAGGTTATAACATTAACCTATTAGATTATAATATTATTCTGGAAACGTGTCTCTCTTTGTTCACCTGCAGCGTCTGACCAATCCTCTTCAGCTGCGCCGTCTTGACGGGCGGCAGCAGGCCGGCCAGAGACGTCACCCTGGACACGAGTTTACTGCGCTTGGTGCCGGGCTCCTGGAGGAGAGAGCAGAGTCAGACTAAGTCAAACTACGACTGCCAGAGGTGATATTAAAACAGACGTTCCGCCGTCTGCAGCTGCTGGAAGGGCCTACAAAGGGCAGTGCAGGTCGGGGGCAAACTCCCCTAAAAAAAGCAAACTACAACCAAGTTAATTTCCCAAAGCGACGTCTTCAAATGACTGTTTTTTCTTCTGACCAACAGTCCAAATGTTTTTAAGGAAGCTTAATGTGGAAAAATGTCTTTGATTTCACGACACAGCATTAAAAAAATTCCCAAATATACAGTTTACAATGTCCTCACAATGGAGGTTAAGATTAGATGATTGAAACAGTTTTCTGGCAATAGACTCATCAATCAGCTGACAAAATGTTTGTGGAACAACTTGTCCACTTTTTAAACAGCGTGTGTGTAGATGGTTCTCGTATGTTTTACGGGAAACTATTATTATTATACTGCAGGTTAAACAATAGTGTGACTCAAAGGCCTCCCCTTTGTGCCACACGCACACACACGCACACACACACACACACACACACACACACACAGTACACAGGCCTCTGTAATATTAGGGGGAATGGAATTGGGAAAATGCCACCAGGCTGATTGTCCTGGATACAGACTTACAATAAATCAATATGTGTGTGTGTGTGTGTGAGTGTGTGTGTGTGTGTGTGTGTGTGTGTGTTTGTGTACAGTCATCTGACCTACTGGAACACAGGAACCATCAAACTCTGTTTGCATCAACACATTCAGGAACCAGTCGACCAAAAATAAATCGACGTCGGATGTTTTTTGGTTTTTCGTCCTCGATTGTTACGGAGTCACAGAAAGATTTTCAGCTTCAAGTTCACGTCCCAAATCTGACAACGGGTTCTCCTCAGTTTTCAATGATTTCACCAAAAAATAAGTAAAGCTGTGACTCTGAAGCCTTTGAAGCTGCTGTTGAAGGTCCGATGAGACTCTAAAATATAAAATGTAAATACCAGTTTAATGTATGTGACTCAATTCAGTGTGTTTTCTCTCATTAAGCAGAGGACACTGCTGTATTTATTAAAGATACACATTGTTGTTTTAAAAAGATTTTGGAGGTAAATCAATAAATAAATAATCATGTTTATTTGCTTCACAACAGTGTTATTTCCAAGTTTCCATTGGACATGTTGTGATGGGTGTTTGTGTGTGACGGCGCTTCAGTTGATTCATTCTGACAAAGATCAATTCAGTGCAGTTGGAAAACAACAGACTCATTTTCTAATCACAGCAGGTTTACAGCAGACTGACTGTGAAAAAGCTCCCAAAAACATTCAAGTCAAAACGCCGAATCACTTTATCTTATTGATGTTGTTGTGTCATTGCACACAAAGCAATGCAGGATAACAGCATGGCAGGCTGAGGGGGGAACAACAAACCCATGACTTTCAGCCCCAAAAACTAAAAGTAAAGTTGCTATTTTGTCACACAAGTCATCAGTGACATCAAGTTAACGTCAACCACGCTATTTTCCTAAACCTAACTAAGTAGTTTTGTTGCCTGAACCTACCAAACTTCCTGTCAGGCGGATGTTTATTTTAAAAAGACAATATTTAATGAGTTTATATTGACGCGCCATCACTGAGACGTCTGAAACTGATGCTAGAGAGATACGTAGTGTCATAGTTTAAGGCTTAGTGCCATCATTTGATGCATTGGTGTTAGAATGTGTTGCCTGTCAATGCACATCAAACATATTCTAACAATGCAGACATGGATGGGCTATCCATCTATCTATCTATCCATCCATCTATCCATCTATCTATCCATCTATCTGTCTATCTATCCATCTATCCATCTATCTATCCATCTATCCATCTATCTGTCTATCTATCCATCTATCCATCCATCCATCTATCTATCCATCTATCTGTCTATCTATCCATCTATCTGTCTATCTATCCATCTATCCATCCATCCATCGATCTCGTTCCTTATTCTATGAGCTGACCCGTTGCCAAGGCGTTAGAAACAAAAGTGACACCTGGACAGGAAGAAGAGGACACGAGATGACATAATTGAAGGAGCTCCATAGAAAACCATGTAGTAAACATGACATAAATGTTTGTTTCATGTGTATCTTTTGAGGAAAGTGCCAGTCTCCTCATCGTCCACACAGATCTGATGTTTTTGTCTCTTCAGTGGATGTTTTAGTCAAAGGCTTCATGTACGTCATGATTAGTCAAAGCATTTTTCGTAGCATTTTATTGCCTTTTGCTTTTATTGATACACCAACGTTTTAACCTCAGCCAAGCGCAAAAGATTTTTTTTTTTTATGTGTAAATGAAAACAGATGGTTGGAAAAGTGCGGGACTTAGTGCAGGACTGCTTGAGCAAATGATGAACAGAGCTGAGAGGACACAGAACATCTAAGAGCAGCTTCACATCATGAAAAACAACACGAGGTTCTAGGTATGAGGCCGGCCGCTTTGAGGCCTTCAGCAGATTCTGCTTTTACATCTGTTGTTGTCACGAAGCATTCAAGTGACCTTCTGTGTACATAAAGGAGACATTTATGAAGGAACTCACTGATAAGAATGTGTTCTACTGAAAACTAACAACAAGAGACAGAGTACTTATTTATTTCTGTTTCAAAGCTTCAAGCACCACAAACCAAATTCCATTCACCTCCAACGTGTTTGCTTGACAGCAGACATTTTAGTGGCAAACAGCCAGTCAGGGAGGATCTCAAGGAGTAAATAGAACAAACTTTCCAAAAATAATTACAGAAATCCTTCAGAAAATGCAAGAATATTAACTTTGATCAAAGTGAAACTATCCCAAAAAAGGTCTGATAAGTTTAGCATGAAACAGTATAACCTGAATACTTCTAAAAGATACTTAAGGTTACATTAACTACAAAAAAATACATAAAAAACAGTATTAGCAGCAGTAGAAGTAGTAGAATATCTCCTCCGTCTTACCTCCAACTGTTTCCCCATGTTGCTGTTGTTCCCCTTGACGAACCCCACAGAGCATCTACACTTGAACTGGTGTACCAGCAGCCAGGAGGGCTTTTGTCCCATCACCATACTGCTCGACACAAAGCCCAGCACAGGATCTGGACCTTTCCTCAGTACCAAGACAGCGCCCGGAAATATGTTCAAACTGGTCAGAGGTGGTTTAACGCTGGTAAATATCTGATACCAACAAGAGAAGTGACGAGAAAGAGTCTGGCTCTGGTCGATGGTCCAGTAAGAGAGATTGTGAGGCGGCTACAGAAAGTGTGACACTTACAAAATGTGAAGAGCGAGCACGGTACCAGTAGAGCTTCAAGAAGGTGTGAAGAACCCAGAGTCCAAATGGGGTTTAGTGCTGGTTCTAGAAATACTGTACTGGTTAAGAATCCACAAGGAAACTGGAGGGTCTAGAAAGAGTCGGATACAGGTTTTGTGTCCAGAATATGTCTGGTATTCCGTACTTTACAGTGTCCACAAATAATTTGGTAGCAGCAGATCTTCCAGAGTGAACTGCAACTAGAAGAGCATCCACAAAGTCTTTCGGGCTTTTTTGGTATCCAAGAAGTGCCTGATACCAGTACAGAGCCCGGAGAGAAACTAGTACTAGTACGTTTTCTTGGTAGTGTCCTGGAAGCGCCTGGTGCCGTCTAGAGGATATCTGGATCCAGCTCGGTACTGGCAGTGTTGAGAAAGAGTCCAGTAAAGGTTTAGTCCTACCAGAGTTCAGACAGTTTAGACCCTCTGGAGCTCTTATTCCAGTTTTCTGTCTGACTTCTCTATTAAATAGTATTTTAAGCTTCCTCACTCTCAGTGACGGGTGTTCATTCGTCCCCTTCCTCCTGAAAATGAATCTCTCTCTCTCTCTCTGACACACTTACTCACTGGCTCCCTCACCCACTCACTTTACTTCCTTCCTTCCTTCCTCCCTTTTCCCCTGGCTTCTATTTCTTTCATTTATAACGTGAGTATATATTCTAACATTTCTTCATTCCAAACAAATCCCATGAAAAGATAAAACAACGAATGCATCTTATAACAAACCTGTTATATCTTCTTCTTCTTCTACAAATACTCTCTAGAGCACCAAATGTGGATTAATCCGCCGCTGAAAATAGTCCCCAACAAATGCACTATTCCCTCCTGTTTGATAAAAACTACACTAACCAGCTGTTTAAGGAAATTATTGAGTCTTTTTCTAGAAAATAAATAATATATTTGTGAGGTTTAATCTTAAGATTTTACCACTGAGTGTGGAGCTGAAAGACACGGACAATGTAGGAAAGTCAGAAAAAGTAGAAAGACGTACAAACACGGTTTTGATTTGATGACAATGGGAGAAAAACATAACCAGCTTTAACATTTAAGTAGAAGATTAAAAAAATCAATGATAAGAAAAAGCCGTGCAATCAATTTTTACTCAAGTACAAGTTAGCAAGTTTTAGTGGCAAAATGTACTTAGGTATCTCAGGTAAAAGTACTTTTACTTGTACGAAAGCGTCTTCATGTTGTAGTTAATCAAGCAGCTTAGAGTTAACTACTTTTTACCGTGTTTGATAGTTTAATCTACAACAATGCATCATATTTACATGCAGTGAGGAAAAAACTACAATATTTCCCTAAAAACTGTTGTAAAGTTGATGTAAAAAGTACAATATTGTACTTTAAAAAATGCAAAGTAGACACAAACAAAACAAAAATCCCACATAAGGTACAAATATCTCAAATTCTAACTCAAGTATCTTCATTATCATGTGTTATCATCACTTGAATATATACACACTGACATGAGGCTGAATGGAGCAGATACTGGAGCTACTGGTGTCACTGGGACTGGACTGTTCAGTCAATGTCAATCAGAATTGTAATTACTGAAGAGAGAGAGAGAGAAAGAGAGAGAGAGAGATAGAGAGAGAGTCGCCTGCAGGCAGCCAGAGCTCTGCATGGTTTTACAGCAGTTTTAAAGTCAATTACTGTGTCTACGTCGTGTGTATGATTGTATTCATATATCTGTTTACGGAGCCACACTGTGGGGATGAAAACACTACATGTTAAGTTTAGGTTTGGTAAGAAGAGAGGCGGCCTACATCGGTAAGGGTTCAGGTGGTTATAGAGCTGACACAGTTAGGTGATTATCAATTAACAGTTTCAGTTTCCAACTGCTTAAATGGAGGTATAATCTGAATATCTTTGGGTTTTGGACTGTTGAGTGGACAAAACGAGGTATATGAAGACAACAAGGGGCTCTGGGAGATTAAAATGGGCATTTTATTCCACTATTTTCTGACATTTTAAAGACAAAACGACGGTTAAGGTTCAGGTCTCCAGGGAATAGAGTCGATGTAATGTCCATTATAATAGGTCGACTAGTTATAGCTTGCTACATGAGAAGCCGAAACAAAGAAAGTTAAACTCACACACACACACACATCCTGGATCAGCGCTATGTAATGACATATCAGAACGTCATGGATACTGTGTATTGTTTTTAGAAATGCTCCTGTGGTTTCCTTTGACCGCTGTGACTGGCATCACTGACCTCTGACCTGACATGAACCCCACCTCGTGTTAATGTTTGAAAGATGCCCTTGAGACGCTGCTCCATTGTCTGTGAATACGACAGCTCGGTCGTGGACGCCCAGAGAGGAACAAAAGTCACTGATCCAAGAACAGATTCTGTTGTCTCTAAGGACTCAGACGAACCCGCCTCATTTCATCTGAACTGTGACACATCAGCTGCATGTACGTACGTTAACGAAATACGTCTTTAAATTCAACAGAGGTTTGGTGAAATATCAACGAATGTGAACTGTATGACCTGCTTTTACTGGGTAATAATGAATATAATATAATAATAAAATATATAATATGAAATATGTAATAACTGTTATTACAGCTGGTTAACAGGCAGCTAGTTTAGTTAGCTGGTTGGCTATGAGTCAACTACAGTAACTAATCCAGACTACTTTCACTCAAAGCTACTTGGAAACCCGCTGGACCCCAAAACCACCTCCGGGTTTGAAAATCATGTTTTCGTTTTTTTTAAATCTCCAATAATACACCGTTTATCGAAACTAGAAGCTGTAACAACAGACATTATGATCAGATTTTCATGTTTCCGCAAGTCCTTGAACACATCACGTGTGACAAACGTCAAAGAAAAGCAACTAAATCTGAGTTTAAACTCGTGTTATTTCATCAAAAACACTTTATTCTACAAATGTTGCCCCAAATAATCCGTTAGCTTGAACCAGATCCGATAAAAACAAAAATAACACTAAATTCTGCGCTGCTTAGCGAAACTAGGAAACCACGATGGACTCGGTTGAGACCAACGGTCAAATAGTTCAATTTGAAAAATAATGTGGAGGCTTCAAAACTATCTGAGAAAATATAATAGCCTGCTTTTATTCTGAAGGCCTTATTGTTAAAGGTATAGATAGCAGAAGAAGACAAGTCTTTCCTCACAGTTCAGTAACCACTGCCCTCGGTTTACTGAACCACATCGATAGCTGTTAATCCACCGTGTGACCCTGAGGGCGTCAGTAGAAATGAATCAACCAGTGAAAACTATAACTATAAATCTATAACTCAAACAGGAACCTCCACAGTAAAGGAGACGCAGCTCCAGACAACAGCAGGACCAGGATGACTAGACCATCATCAAAATAGTTGATAGTATATTTATTGTCAATCAGCTTATTGATTAGTAGTTTCAGCTGTACTTGTATGTACTGCTGGGTAGTTTAATTTATAACAGAACACATCTTATAAACTCCTCATATTTTTTTAATGTTGACGTTAAAACCAGTTAACGCAGTCTCCATGTCTCCGTAACGGCACAATGTGACTGAGTGACTCACTGAGCTGCAGAGAGTAGAGAAAAGTAGAGCAACAATAGAGCGTAGTTTATTCGGAATAAGACTACGGTGTGTTTGTCACGCTGAGGTGTATCGACGAGGGCTGACATCCTGTGTTAGACGGAGCAGGGAGGGAGACGCCCGGGCTGCTGGCAGAGGACTAAAAGTCACATGAGGCGGGGGCCCAACATGAGGGTCGAGGGCCCCCCTGGGGTCCGAATATTCAATAAGCCACCGTCAGAGCCGCAGATTACAAAGAACAAGAAGTTTAAAAATCACAGTTACTGCCTGGTCTACGCATATCTACTATGAAGTTAGCCTATGGACACATAGCCAGGTGAACACTGTCAAGTTTAATTTAAAACTAGGAAAAAAATCACATTTTAGGAAAATATAGACACCTTTTACATTTGATTTGTCCTTCGTCACATGGATGAAAACTGGGTGTAAATAATACTGTCGCTTGTATGCAGATATTTAAGGTGCTGTTTTATCAACACATTATTTTTTATAAGTAAAAATATATTAATTCATTAACTTCTTTTCTGAATTTCCAGAAATAAATGAGGCGATGGGGTGAAAGGATGTGAATAATATTCAGTTCAAACAAAGCGATTTTGCATATTTTACGATGGGTTGTGGAATATGGACTTGTACATATATATATATAAATAATATAATAATAATAAAAATAATCTAGTTTTTTTGTTGTTGTTGCTAAAAACTCCAATTAGCTTTTGTTTAAAGCTACATGTGTGTTATTGCAGCTCAAATGAAAAACGTCTCCTTTTCATGTTCAAAATATTTTGAATTGAAACATTGTGAGATTAAAGTTGTAAATCCTTGAAATATGTTTAGTAATATTATAAGAAATATGTTGTAATTTTACAAGAATGCGAACAGTATCAGAGAAATGACACCGTTTCAAGTATTAAAGGTACGCTATGGTGTTTTTGACCACTTTTGGATTGACATGTTTGTGATGTAAATAGAGCAGGTTTCAAACTTTTTAAAAAGCTACTGTTTCACAAGGAATGAAACGCATTCAACGCGATCCACACAATGCGTAACACTGAATGTAAACAGGGAAACTCCACAGAGCAGCTTTAAGTCTTTATCAAAAACAAACAGAGTGCCGTTAACGTTGACCTATCGTGACTGAATATGGACCAGAAACACAACGGAGAGGTTAGTTTAGAGCTGGACTTACGTTGATGTCCAGACTGCAGAGACTGAGGGAGTCTGCATCTCTGCTGGCCTGCTTCCTCTTCTTCTGCAACACAAAAACACATCACGTTAGTCAGAAGCATTGATACTTTCTGTCTGTGTTACCGTCTTCAACAGCTCCACTACGTTATATCTTCACACTGAATCAAACGACTCTAATATAATGTGAAGGTTTAGTTTGTAGTGACAAAACACCAAACCTGCAGCTCTTTGCAGCTCTTAGCTCACTGCTTTGGTTTCAGATGGGTTAGTTTGCAGCTTATTATTACTCAAATATCCACAGTGACAGTATTCACTGTTTTACCTTCCAGAAGATCTGGTAGATCTCCTCTCAATCACTTCCTAAAACCCATTTTTACAGACTGGCTTTTATGTGATGTCGTTGCTTTACTGCTCTATTTTATTATTGATAATATTATTTTATTTTTAATAAATTACTTTATTTTACTAAATTATTGTTGTTTTACTAACTTATTGTTTTTTACTAAATTATTTATTTTATTTATTATTATAAGTGAAGAAGGAAATGTAGGAAGGGCAAAAGGTCCAAATGAAAAACATGTTCTCTTTCAATAATGTCTTAAATTCATTGTTTTATCTAGTTTTGCACAACAGCAATGTTTTATGATCTCATGTTCAAAGTAAAAGGAGACGGACAAAATAGACAAAATAGAAGTACCACGACTTGAAAACTAAAGTGCTAAGTAATGTATTTCTTAAAACTTTGCAAGAGTCACAAGATAAATCGGAGGGATGACAAAATAATTAATAAGGAAAGTAAAAAATATACATATTTCTGAAAAACAAATTAAGTTTATTTGTCTCTAAACTTTTTTCTTGTGAATTATTGGATAGATTCAGAAGAAACACAAGAATAAAACTTTCTCTTTGTTTGAACTGGTCGACATGAACCAGTGACGAGAGTTTAATGAACCAGAATGTAGCTCACAGTAAACAGCTTTAAGAGAAGAATACAATGGAAGTCACTGAAGAAGTGGTGATGATGATGATGATGATGATGATGATGACAAAAAACAGTTTCTGTGTGCTGCCATGACAACCAAACACAGGAAGTAAACAAACAAAGAATGAGAAAGACGGGTCACTGAGGGTAAAGAGGAGGAGGAGGAGGGGGAGGAGGATGATGAGAAGATGAGGAAATGAGGAAAGGGAGGACAAGGGGAGGAGGAGAGGAAAGAGGAAAGGGGAGGGGGGAAAGGAGGGGGGAGAGGAAAGGAACAAAGTAAGACACTAGGTTTAAAGAGATGAGGGAAGGAAAAAAATAAGGGAGGAAAGAGGAGACATTTAGAGGAGAGAAGAGGAAAGGAGACATTAAAAGGTGAGGAAAGGAGAGAAGAGGAGAGGGGAGGGAAGGGGTGGAGACAAGCAAAGAAGAAGAGGAGGGAGAAGAGAAAGAAAAAAATGGAGACATTGAGAGGGGGGAAACAAGGAAAAGAGACAAGGAAAGAAAAGGGGGAGACAATAGGAGGAGGAAAGGGAGGATGTGACAAGGAGATGAGACGATGAGAGGAGAAGGAGGTGACAATATGAGGAGATGAAGAGAGGCAAGGGGTGGAGACAAGGAGAGGAGGAGGTGACGGGGAGATGAGATGATGAGAGGAGAAGAAGGAGACAATATGATGAGATGAAGAGAAGTGAGGGGTGGAGGAGGTAACGGGGAGAGGGGACGATGAGAGGAGAAGGAGGTGACAATATGAGGAGATGAAGAGAGGCGAGGGGTGGAGACAAGGAGAGGAGGAGGTGACGGGGAGAGGAGACAATGAGAGGAGAAAGAGGTGACAATGTGAAGAGATGAAGAGAGGCGAGGGGTGGAGGAGGTGACGGGGAGAGGAGACGATGAGAGGAGAAGAAGGTGACAATATGAGGAGATGAAGAGAGGCGAGGGGTGGAGACAAGGAGAGGAGGAGGTGACGGGGAGAGGAGACGATGAGAGGAGAAGGTGACAATGTGAGGAGATGAAGAGAGGCGAGGGGTGGAGGAGGTGACGGGGAGAGGAGACGATGAGAGGAGAAGGAGGTGATAAGCAGAGGAGACAAGGAGAGGAGACGAGGATGTTGGGATCAGTGCAGCAGAGTTTAACAATAGCAGGAAGTCTGCTGTTTGTTCAGTATTGTGTTGAGACTTTGTTGTCGACGTTATGTAACCTGGCAGACTTTACCTTTAACTTACTGTCGCTATGGAAACCAAGGAGGAGGGAGGAGTCTGTTCCTCCAGTCCATATAAGGTCATTCCTCTAAACATTACAGCGACCTGTCACCTGACTGAAATAAGTCTCAGTCAGCTGTAGTTTAAATAGTACAGCGATCATCGGTGTTAAAAATGACCCGAAATCATTTCAAAAGGCGACTTATTGCGAGTATTAATAAATAGTTTAATATTATTACTGCTGTCATGCAGAGAGATGAGAAGACTGATCTCAGGTCTCTACATCAAATACCACACATCAACCAGCAGACAGTTAGCTTAGCTTAGCATAAAGACTGGAAACAGGGCTAAACTGCTAGCCTGGCTCGGTGCAACAGTCACAAAATTCATGTTAATGTGTCGTAGCCTTTAAAATAAATAGTTTTAACATTTTAATGTTAAAAAACATGAGCATATAGTTTGGTATTCAAATTAGTTTCATATGAATTTGTTTATTATAGCTTTGGGTTGTATTAGATTCCTATATCATAGAGATTGTCATGTACCACCCCACCTTTAACCAGGTAATGTACTTTATGAAGTTTATTGAGAACACATGTTACATGTACAAGTACATGTACATTAAGGTGAAGAACATCCGTCTACATGAAAGAAACCAAACCACCAACGTACAGAAAACCCTGGTGGATTGTTACTGACTACATGTACTCAAGTACCACAAGCCTACTTAAGTACAAATTTGATATACTTTACTTGACTATTTGTATTTTATGAAACTCCGACTAAACATATGATTTTATAGAATATAATGCAACATATACATTAATACACCAGTAATATTAATCCACATTCACACATCCAGTGTGTATTTTTTACTTTAAATAATTGAAGTACACCTTTGCTAATACTTACATACTTTTACTCTTTGTGTTTTTAATGTAAGTACCTCTAATGACGTAAAGGACTTGGATGCAGGCTTTTGCATGGAGCTGACGATGACATGTGTCACGTTGCCAAGAACATGGCCGCCTCAAAAACACTTTGTGTGTATTTCTAAAACTTTTAGAAAATGTTGTGATATTTGAAACACAAAGCAACAAACACAAAGTGTGACAACAGCACGGCGGTTCTGCAGGATTTGTGCGGTCGACCTGTAACGTGTCGGAGAACCCTCACAGATCCCTGACAGCTCATCGTTGAATGAAAGGCATTCTGGGATACGTTAGATTTCACTCACCCGATAGTAAACAAACAGACAGCAGCCCATCATCAAGATCTGCTCCTCACACACATTCAAGTGTCAGTTTACTCTCTCTGCTCCTCTTCCTCCAATCTCTTCTTCTCCTCCAATCTCTTCTTCTCCTCCTCCTCCTCTTCCTCCAGGACACTTTGCTTTTACCCCAAAGTCACATCAGCTCTTTTCTCCTCCTCGTTGGTCATCTGTGATCACATCTGTGATCACTCCTCCTTGCTATTCTTTTTGATGCCTCTCTCCTCGTCCTTCATGGTCACATCGCTGCACTCTTCTTTCTTCTTCTTCTTTCCTTTTTCTGAACTTCACACTTCTTCTTCTTCTCTCTTTTCTCCTGCTCCTCAGTCACAATATAAACCTCCTCAGCTTCACCACCTCTCTGAGTGGATCTACAGACCCTCAGGAACAGGAACCCTTCACAATGTGTGTGTGAGTGTGTGTGTGTGTGTGTGTGTGTCCATTCAGTTCCCGTTGGACAAACAGGAAGTGGCGGTCGTCGGGGGGGAAACCGGCCGTCTATAATTAGGAGCTACAGGAGACACGGAGACACCGGCAGTAGAGACACCGACACACAAAGGACCCTAACTCTGGTTTATAAAATTATATATAAATATATAAAATATTACATATACTGTATATATAAATATATATACTGTATATATATACTTTTACTTGTAGCTGAGTATTTGTATATTGTGGTATTAATACTTTTACTTAAGTAAAAGATCTGAGTACTTCTTCCACCGCTGGTAAACATGAATTAAACAAATGACAAACACATTTGGATATCGCATTATGCTCTCCATTGTTATGTGATATTAGAGCCATAATCATCCTTAATTATCTGTACTGAAGTCACCTCATTGTGCATTATGTCTTAATTAAGTATACAGTTGGTACGATGCAGACAATAATGGTTCTTACCCCTCTCAGGGACCAGCTATCAGGAGAGAGCAGAGAGAAGGAGGAAGTTTTCTTCTGCAGCTTCGACCTGAAGGAAGAGGGAAGGAAGGAAACATGAAGTGAGGAAGGAGAGAAGGAAAGACGATTAATTAGTGCTCACTGTTCCTAAACTCTACAGAGCAACTTTTATGAGCAACTTAGGTGTTCAAGGACCACCGCACAACTTCACTGGACTCACACACAAACATCAAGACATTTAATAAGATTTATATTCAAATAAATAACAATTGTTTTGATGAAATGCTCTTAAAAGAAAGATTTAAAAAATCACAATACAAAAATCTAAAAGGATACAAGAACAAACCACGAGCCTCCATATTTGCTAATATTTTTCGCCATGAAACATTCTGGTTTTCATATATAAATTCAACTTTATTATAATTTATTATTACGGTTGTGTGAAAACAATATATAAGTAAATAATGACATCCTAACCTTTATGATTTGTGTAACTTTTACATTTCGTTAGACTGCTGTCGCCTCATTTTATCTGAGGACTGTGGATCCGTCAGTAGAAATGATGAGCGATCGATAACTCGTTCGTTGTACATATGGGCATAAGAGTTTTATATTAAGATCAAAATCCATCCTTTAAGGTCCTTCTGTATCAGTTAGCAAACAATCCGTTCGTCATATCTTTAAATCAGTTTAGTTTAGATTTGTGCAGAGCTTCCCCTGGTGGCATCGGTTGGCCAGTACATGTAAACCATAAACACACTTACAGGTCTATCTTTATTACCTGAAAGCTTTATTTTATTTCAAGGGTTTGTTTTGAACGTCAATGCAGAGAAAGAAGCAGACGGAGAGGAACAATTATCAGCATTAGTTATTTATTCATTCTCTTTTCTTCCTCATATATCTATTGTAATATTGTATATTCTACATGCTGTAATCACATCTGTAATCACATCTGTAACCACCTTTTCATTCATTCAGTTACTTTAACGAACAGCTGAAGAGGGTTAGTCTGAGGTTTGTTCCTCAACATGACCCGCCCTTGTGAGAACATTCAAGTTGTGCAACGCCTCTCAGTTAAAAATCTATTTGTTTTAAAAACAGAGAGAGACGGAGACAGAAAGACAGAGACAGAGACAGAGAGACGGAGACAGAGAGAGAGACAGAGAGAGAGAGACGGAGACAGAGAGAGAGACAGAGAGAGAGA
>NW_022280031.1:16921721-16925547 GCF_004355925.1 Anarrhichthys ocellatus
ACACACACACACACACACACACACACACACACACACACTTAAGGCCTTCTATAGAGTTCACCGTGCTGCATTGTAGGGTCATGTACTGTAAGTCCACCATATAAAGCATTACACATGCTAACACATGCTAACAGAACGTCAGCGCTATATTTTTTTGAACCAACCTGAAACCAAACAGAAACGTGTTCTGCATTTGTATCTGATCAAAGCGCCCTGTGTGTTTGTGTAAGTGTGTGTTTCTGTAAGTGTGTGTGTGGGTGTGTGTGTGAGTCTGTACATTACAAGTGTTTTAATATGTGTGACTCATTCATTCCTGGGAGTTGCAGTGCTTTTTCCAATAGCACAAATCATCGCACCCTGGATGCACGCACACCCACCCATACACACACACACACACACACGCACACACACACACACACACACACTTGTACGCGCTTATAATCCAGATCAGAGGTGTGTTTGGCTGCAGGCTCCTGCTTCTTTCTTGTTGAATCCCCCCCGTCATCTGTTTCTAATCTCTCAGTAAACACTCAGCTTTAGGACTCAAACTGGGTGTTTGGTGTTCAGAGTGAGGACAAGAAGTTCTTGTGAAGAACCTAAAGTTATACACTTTCACTCAATCACACATAAACCGTCCTGCTGATACAAATACTCCCTAAAGCACCAAATGTGGATTAATCCGCCGCTGAAAATAGTCCCCAAACAAATGCACTATTTCCTCCCGATTGAGTGACGTATCTACTGAACCTACTGAGCCCTTTTTTAAAACTATACATATATATATATATATATATATATATATATATATATATATATATATATTTGTAAATGTGTACATAGATTTTTATCTTCAATAGGAACCAATGGACAAAGCTCCAGAACCTGCCAGTAAGTGGACCTTGGTTCTTGGTGAAACGAGTCTATCAGGCTCTTATGATAGCGTCGTCTCACCCACCAGGCAGGTGGGATGACGACGCTTCCTCCCGAGGAAAAAGCTGAACATGTTGTGATGAGGAAACAGCAGAGGAAACTCTGACCAGCTGATCTCAGGTCAGACCTTACAAACCTCAGCTCATAACTGAACCTGCTCCAGCGAACTTCAATCACGTTTATTAATTAAATAACATCATTTTTATTCTAATTTGGTTAATTTTGTAAAAGTTTTCAAGCAAATAGTTGGTGCTGAAATAAGAGGAAAATTAATCAAATTTCTTTTTTAAATATATTTATCATTTATGTCATTCTTGTCAAGGAAGTGTGACGATGTTCTGCTTTTCTTTGTATCTTTTTAAACTGCATATATTTGTGTTTGTTAACACTTGTGCTGATTGACATCGTTTCTTAGACCAAAAGGTTTTTTCCAATACTTTACTTTGAGAAATATGTTTGTTTTTTCACCGCAAACCTGTTTTTTTCCTTCCATTTAACAGAACGTTTTCTAAACACAAGCAAGAATTTTGCCTAAAAAGAATAAATGTTAAAAAGGCCGAGCTTGCATCTGATCCATCACATCAAATGTATTTTTTATAGATGAATAATTATATTAAATCCTCCAGTAAGGGACCGCCAAAGACAAAGCAATGAACTGATCAAAACTGTTATTCTCAAACACACACACACACACACACACACACACACACACACACCTCCTGGAACCAGCAGGGCCGCATTCTGCTGGTACAAACGTGACGATTACAGCATCAGAACAATGCAGCAGAACCACATTCCTTCCAGAGATCAACACCGACTGCATCAAGTCCCCTCGTCTGTTACTGTGACTGTATATTAGCATTCATATGTATATTAGCATTCATATATATATTAGCATTCATATGTATATTAGTTATTAGACACGTTACTTCAGCTTTTATGATAAACGTTGGGACTTTATTCTGTTTATTGTAAATTCAAAACCCCATTAATCCACAATGTTTACCTCTGAGATAAGGGAGGAGAATTGGAAAGTAGCACAACATGGAAATACTCATGTAAAGTACAAGTACCTTATATGTATACGTATAAGTACAATACTTGAGTAAATGTACTTATTTACATTACTGGTAATAAAGATAATATAGTTGTAAAAAAGTGAGTTTAAAAATATTTTGTTTGCTTCATTTGTGTAAACATGGAATTTATTGAAAGATATTAGTAATAGTTATAAATGTTTAATTAGATCAAGTTTTAGTTTGTATAAATTCAACCATTAAATTGATCTGAATGTACACAAACCTTAAAGGTAAATAGTAATTGAGGTTACATAATACATTTTAGTATACTGAACATGGTTTTAGTGTAAACTTTACTCAAAATAGTTGAGGTAAAACTATGAATATAAATCAACTGAAAAATTGAGTAAAGTCAACTTAAAAAATATATCTGGATTTAGATAAATGTATTTCATGCAACCACTTACCTAAATAAAATTAAGTAAATCCAGCAAAACATTTTCAGTGTATTAACAATAAATCAAATCTTTACTTAGCCTCTTTTAGCTCCCTCGTTTGTTGTTTTTGTTGTTTTTTATTTTTGGCACATTTGGTGTTTACTATATAAATTAAAGCTGTTCACTATCTGCTCAGCACCAAACAACGGACTCACACTGTTAGAGAACATCTGGAGAACATCGTGGAGCATTTAGCCGCTTAAAAGACAGAGGTTCCCCTCAGGAGTTGTTGGAGACCAAAAACAGAGCTAAAAGAGATGGTTTAAGTACATTTACTCAAGTACTGAACCTAAGTGCAAGTTTGACATACTTTAATTTAATTTTATGCTACTTTACACTTCTACTCCACTACATTTATTTGATATAAAATGAAATGTGATGCTGTACTATATTGCTAATCCCAGCAGTACACACAATATCTAAAACTGTTTTTACTTACTTTAAATTTTACTTTGGTAAAATTTATAATTCAAGAATTTTACTTGTAATGGATTTTTTTTTCTTTCCCCGCTTTCTTCTTTATTTTTTAAAAATAAAACAGAACAAATCAGGAAATCAACACATATAGTCAAATTAAACAACGATTGTCGTGGAACGTTGTCCCAACATAATCACATCTCCTTATAAAGAAAGAGAAAAATAAAAATAAAACTTATTATACTATTAAAGGTTTTTAGTTAAAGTAGCAATACCACAGTGTGTAGATACTCTGTTTAAATCAAGTCATTCAAATTGTAAAAGCACAAAAGTATTTGTTGCAAAATGAACTTAAAAGTACAAAAAGCTTATAGTACTCACTATATGCAGAATGACCAATATCACAATCATTTCTTATAATAGTTAACGCATTAATGAGTTCATCACTTTAATGTTGCTTTAATTTGTATCATCAATCTGAAATCAAAGTAACAAAATGTATCAAATAAATGTAAAAAAGTTCAGTATTTATCTCTGAGCTGTAGTGGAGAACATAGAAATACCCAAGTAAAGAACAAGTACCTTTAAAAAAAGATTGTACTGTAGTAAAGTACTTGAGGAAATATATTGAGGTACTTTCACCACTGCTTACTTCTTCCACCATTGTTAGTATCATCGAGCAAAAAACAACAAATAAACATAATTTTCCACACAAAGCTGCCATGATGATGATGTGTCTGTGTGTGTGTGTGAGTGTGTGTGTGTGTGAGTGTGTGTGTGTGAGTGCAGTCTATAAGTCACTCTCAGGCAAACTTGTGACTCACAGGGCACTGAGGACAGCAATAAAAACCTATTTTTTTTCCTTCTTCTCTCTCTCTGTCTCTCTTTGTCTCTTTGTCTCTCTCTCTCTCTCCCTTTCGCTCTGTCTCTGTCTATGTATCTCTCTCTCTCTCTCTCTCTCTC
>NW_022280031.1:16925557-16946327 GCF_004355925.1 Anarrhichthys ocellatus
CTCTCTCTCTCCCTTTCTCTCTGTCTCTGTCTATGTATCTCTCTCTCTCTCTCTCTCCCTTTCTCTCTGTCTCTGTCTATGTCTCTCTCTCTCTTTAAAACACAGTACGTTTCAGGGTCTCTCGACCAGACTTCTTGAACTTCTCCACACAGCTTTTATAAAGCAACAGACAGACAGACAGACAGCCTGTCTGTCACATTCTTCTTCTTCTCTCACACTTTAGTAAACTACTGAAGCTTCTCACCTTGAACCCCGTTGACATCCATCACCTGTCTGCATCGAGCTGCAGCTCCTCCCGACGACCACAGACAGAACCACAATCAAAGTATTATCATTATTTTTAAACAAACATTGAAATCAATCTGTTTCCGGCTGCTGTCAAGTTTCCGGTGCGACAAAAACAAACTTTTCCTCTTTTATAATAAGTCTTAGGTCAAACATGAGTCCGATTACATTGAAGCTGAACAACAAACTGAGAGTCGATGTGCAGATTCTTTCAAGCGAGGGATCTCTCTCTTCCGGTGGCGCCTTCAAAATAAGAGCCATTAAATTGACTGATAATTTTTAGGGGTTAAAAAAGAACAGTGGTGTAAAGTTACCAAGTGCATTACTCAAATACTGTACTTAAGTACAGTTTTTAAAGTAGACTAGTTTACTTAAGTGATTCCATTCTCTGCCGCTCCTACTTATGCTGATGCAATACATTTTAGAGGTGATTATGGTCTACTTTTTGCTGACATATTTTAAAATTCTAGTGCCAATACAATACCTAGATTGTGGAACCAATAACAATTTATACATTACTTAATTAAGAAATATAATCATGATTATTTTCGTTTAACAAAAGAAGTTCGCAAAGGTTCTCTACACTTATTGTAAGTCAATTTGGATAAAAGCATCTGCTAAATGACTGTAATGTAATGTGATGTAAAGGTCTAAATAAACTAAATACAGGCTAAAATTGACAAAAACCGATTATCAGTGCTACGGACACATTTCAGTCTGCAACAAAAGACTCAAGGTTAGGTTAGTAGTATACATTCCTATACAAACTAAACAATTAATAACGAAAAATAACGGATACTGAATTATTAATCGCAGCCTGACTCTGAACAGTGACATGGCCTGGGCTTTTATTTTGAAGGTAGACCTGTGCAGGCTGTGAGTTTTAGAGGCTTCTGTTGTTTTAAGCGTTGACGCTTCGCAGCTCTCACACTATAGAGCTGTCTGCTGCCTTAATGTCAGTGAACAAAGTAAGAAACTAAAACTTGTTCGTCAGCTTGAAGCAAATGAGAGATGACAACCAGCCGTAAAGCAGTATAGCTCATTGTGGAGTATTTCGTCATGTATTTGTATTGTACTCAAGTATTTGTCCTTCTTGTTACCCGATAAAATACTTTGCGACAGCTTTGTAACTTGCATCAAATAGATATTCGTTTTTGCCACGTGTTGTGTTTTTTGTTTGTTTTATTAATTTGGTTTAAGTTACTGCAAAATATACTGTTTATTATTTTAATCACAAACTCTTAACAGTCAAATATTGAGCGAAAAAGATGAAAAGACAAACATTTTATTGGATGGATTTATCTATTTCCTACATTAAGGTACTATAAAACAGTACATCTCTAGAATATTGTAGAAAGAATAGTGATACAACAGTCTAAATGTACAAAGTTGAAGCAGAACAGACATTTCCAGGGAAAAATAAGAATAAGAATATTATTTACAAGTAGGAAACGCTGACTCTTCCCTTCCAAAGAGGTCAAACCCGAAGATGAACCAGAAGACGTCACTCTGCCTTCAGCAGCAACTCAACACATTTGAGTCAATTTGAGGAAATACAACTTTAAACGATCAATAACAAAGTCGTAGCGTTCTGATACTTGCGTCAGATATGAAGCATGTTCATGGGATCAATAATTGAGTTGAGTGTTTGGATCATAGTTCAGAATGTTGATTTACTTTTATACAATCTAATTTTGTATCTCATAAGTTTTATTTTAGTAAATAAAAAATGTGACATCATAATTTTGTGTGTATTTCTTGCTCTGGCCGTAACGAGCCTCCGTAGCTGCATCTTTAAAGTGGTTTTCAGTCATTCTACAACAAAAGTAATGCCCTCATCATCGCTGCTTCCTGCAACAATGTTAGAAAAGGATTAATAAGAAATACATGACTATGAATGTAACATTAATATTCAATACTTTTAAATATGTAACCACAGTATTCAATATGTTATGGCGTCCGTGTGGAGCCAACAGATGAATGAATTTTAATTGTGTGTTCTGAACTTTGCAGAGAAAATCACAGAATTTCAATTTAACACATATTTCACACAATTCTTCCACTACATTACGTCACATTAGCAGGTTTTAGTAGGTTTCCGACAGCTCTGTTCAGTTAACAGTTTGTCAAAAATAATATTACAGTTTTTTATTAGCCACTGGCCATGAAGACATTTTAAATAAGGTATGCTGTTAAAACATATGAGAGGAAAAACTTTAAATCCAATGAATATTAATAAAAATGTTTTGAGAGAATTCCTCTTTATAATGAGAAAAATGCTCAAAAAAGCACATCAAACAAACTCTTTTTAAAGGACAACAGTCATTGATGAATATGTGGTTTTCCCCCCAAAAGTATTTAGTGCGTACTTGGTGTTGATCCTAAATGTTGAGAATAATACAAAATATATATTCTGTCGCCACATTGTATAATCAGCAGCTTTTGGTTTAAAACAAAAACCTTCAGAAGCCGCGTTCGTCCCGTTGTTGTTGTTGTTGTCGGGAGCATCTGGACATGTTGTGCCTTCCTGCATCAAAAAGTGCCTGAACGTCCACTCATACATGAGTCAGCTGTCAATCAATCAATCAATCAATCCACAGTGCTGAGTCTTTGGTTTGAACTGGTCCGCTCTGCCAGCGTCTGGAGATCCAGTCCTTCAAAATAAGAAATCCTCCAGGCAGAGCGAACAAAGTACCTTTAGATAGTTTAAGAGAGGATTCAGGTCCAAGATATTTTTTTTGGGGTCCTATGATGACATCACCAGTGCTGCTCCTCTTCTGATTGGCCGGAGGTGTGTCCTATGACGACGCCACAGGTGCGGGTCCGTCGCTGTGCTCCAGGTGGTGATGGTGGTGCAGCTCTGCTTTGCAGCGGAGCGACGTGACGGCAGGCGGCTCCTCGTCACCTGAGAGACACGGTGGACAGGTGTGAGACACGGTGGACAGGTGTGAGACACGGTGGACAGGTGTGAGACGCGGCGGACAGGTGTGAGACGCGGCGGACAGGTGTGAGACACGGTGGACAGGTGGGAGACAAGGTGGACAGGTGTGAGCGACTTCACTTATTATCGCCACTTATATATTTATATAAGTATATATATTTCTTGTATATATTGTGCATTTTTATATTTAATATCAATATTCGTATGTCCAATGTGCACACACATTTTGGTGAGTATAAAAGGGGTAAAAAACACAGCCAGCCTTACCCAACCCCGAAGAAGATGACTCGCTGTCTGCCAGGGAGGAGGAGTCAGCCTGGTCATGTGACAGTCCATCCATCAGGGGAATGGAGAGCTCCGAGGAAGGAACGGACGAATCGTAGATGCCCGAATCGCGAGGGGGCGGGGCCTCCGGAGGGGAACGATGGCCTTCTTCGGCCTGAGTGAGGAGAGGACACACAACATCCTGGAGGATGGAGGGAGCAGAGGAGGAGGAGGAGGTAGAGGAGGAGGAGGATTCTTCAGGTGACAGTCCAGATAATCCAGAAGTGGACCTGAAGGAGCAGAAAAGCAGAGTGCTCTCATGTTATCTGCTGTGGAGTCCAAACTATTTTCATTCTACCAGCATGTGATGATGCTAGTGTGTGAGTGCTAATGTTAGCTCAACTAACAGTTAAAGGTCTAGTGTGTGGGATTTGGCGACATCCAGCAGCAAGGTTGCAAATTGCAACCAACTGAAACCAACCGGGATACGCTTGGCACACGCTGACGCAAAAACGTTAAAATGCAAAAGGTTATCCAGAGCAAGTAGTTGTAAGAGTAGCATAGGAAGTGGAATGATTAATGTACCAACAGGTATGCGAGTATTGCATCAAGATACACCTGTAAATAATATCTTTTAAAGACCAAAATAGAATTGTAGCTTTAGGAAAACAATGATAAAACCACAGCCATGTTACATCTTTCTTTACCTTGAAGTGGCTCCCAGCATGGACAGAGAGCAGTGTGGCAGACCTGGACTGGGACAGGGATCCGGACTGGGACTAGAACTGTGGCCTAGGTTCAGACTGGGACTAGATCCGGGGACAAGCATGAGCATGTTCCTCCTCTGCCCCTCCAGGGGCGGCGTGTTCACCACCACCTCATTCAGCACCAAGCCGGAGTCGAACCTCTGCACAGGCTGAGACGAGGAGGAGGGGCAGGGAGTCTTTGGAGGAGGGCTTGGACCCGGGACAGTTGGGACCGGAGGATGCTTGGAGGAGGACGAGGCTGAGGAACCTTCTGAAGGAGGAGAAAGCTGCTTCTCAAACCAGTCGGGGTTCTGGCTGATGTGCTGGTGCATGTTGCAGATGGAGACGTAGAGCGAGCGTCCGGATCGGCTCCTGAAGTAGTTCCTCCTGGAGACGTTGAGAGGCTGCGACTCGCGATCAGCCAAACTGGACTGACTGGAGTGGAGCCGACTGAAGAGCTGAGGCAGCTGGTCCATCAACTTAAACCTGCACACAGGAGATAACATGTGTGATGCAGGGTTTACAGACACACACAAAGGACTCGACTAATGTCAAAATTAAACAGTTTTCTGCTTCAGTACGATGTAGAGAAAATATGTGAGCTGTAATACACTTGTTAAACGATGTGATGCTGATTTAAGATGCAAATGTAAATGTAAAGGTTTGATTTGTTTCTTTATTACACCGAAGCAGAGAGCACATTTGCTGGAAGGGTTGCCAAATGTTGGAGACAGTAGTCACTTTTTGACCGCAGGAACTTTCTGCAGGAACTAGGAACCTTTTGAAGAACTCGTATGCTTTTTCGACTGCAGGAACCAGGGTCTAAATTAAGTTCTGGAGCATTTTATCCCTCAAAAAAGACCCAAATAAAGGAACTTTCAGGGTGAGGTTTGCAGGGATCACTGCTGCTGATTGGTCAAACACACACACAGTGTAGCGTGAATCCAGTTATTGAATCTGAGTCCTTTCAAATAACATTTAGCTTTTTAATATTTGTAAGTGACTCTAAAGATTGTCTGAGAAGTCAGAAACAGTTTTGCATATTAACATGTGACATATGTCTGACACTTTAAAAACAGCTGTACCTTTTGTTGTGTAAACACAACCATGTGCCAATCCTCTATCCGGCCCTCAACCAGAAAACAGCCAAGTTTCATTTTAGCCTTTTTAGGAATTTGGTAAGTTATATAAGGAATTAACATTAACTTGCTACATCTGATATATTCTAAAATGTGGAGCTAAAAGATCTCAAAGAGTCCTCAAGCTCCTAAATGTAAGCAGCATCGAAAACACAATCCTATTTAATTCCCAGTAAAAAACGCAACATCTAGGTATTGTGTGTCTTGTCTAAAATTCCATAACTCAGAATTCACGCTTCTCAAACACTTGAATATCTAAATATCTCATATTTTTGCTGTAATATTCTTAATAACGTTGTCACAAACAGTGTTGGGCTGTTGTTGTTTCTGAAGGTGTTTCTGTTATTTTGTCCAGCGTGGTGTTGTTGTTTACCTGGGAGCCAGACTCAACATGGTGGGGATGTCGTTTTCTGTGGAATAGTCAAAATAAACCGTCATGTAGCGGTTCAGCTCCTGAGCTCCGCCCCCCTCGCTCTGCTTCGCCAACCGAAGCTTCTCGGCGATCATGGCCACGCCCACAATGAACAGGTCACCGCCTGATCCACCAATCGGAGAGCTGCTGCTGCTGCCACTACGGCGACTGACTGGTGTCTTCCCTCTGCGACTCTTCTTCTCTATGTAGTAGCTGCAGGAAGAGAAACAAGCCGGTTAGAAGAGAAAACAACACAAAGTAAAAGAGGTAAGAAGAGACGTTCATTCATCTACTTTATGTCTTAGTTTAGATTCAATACTGGGTCAGATCTATCAAAACACACAATCACTTTTGACTTAATAAATAAATTAATGTTTATTTGGGGGCTATTTACTACAAGTGTTATAGTACCACCTAGTGGTCAAAGGAACTGCAGCTTTGACAGAGAAAGAGGGAGAGAGAGAGAGAGAGAGAGAGAGAGAGAGTGAGAGAGAGAGAGAGAGAGAGAGACACAGAGACAGAGACAGAGAGAGTACCGTAGTCCTCTGGAACAGACGGTGATGATGAAGTTGGCTTCGTCCAGCTGTCTGCTGAGCCACGACATCTGACCCTCTCTGCACATCTCCAGATGTTCCCACAGGTCCAACACCACCTGAGCACAAGTGAACAACGACTCAACGACCAAACCCACTTTAAGATTTTACCACCTTCATCCAGACATCACGTGGTTTCTGTCTCACCTCACAGCTGCAGAAGTCCTGCAGGAAGTAGGCGAAGCTCTGGATGACGGCGATGTGTTTGGCACAGTCTCGGTTGGAGTAACAGATGAAGACTTTGGGGCGGGGCCACGGCCGCTCCGCGTTCAACGCCGCGCTGTGATTGGACGACTCGCTGCTCTCCTCGTCCAGCTGGCTGTAGATGTTTTCTGAGAGGAGGGGAGACAAAATGTATGAGAATAACGTTAAATCTTTCCTCTCTGAATGCACCAACAGTCCCAACTCAACAACCAGCAGTGAAGGAAGTATTCAGATCCTTCACTGTATTAGAAGTACTAATACCACACTGGGAAAATACTCCATTACACATAAAAGTCCTGCATCAAAACTTCCCTCAAGTAAAAGTATGCAAATAACTATGAAAAGTAAAAGTTTTACTATCATATATGATGTTTCTGGTTTTGACGTCAACTCAGTACTTCTTTAAAAAATGTACAGTATATTTTCTTATTATTACTAATATATATATATATATATACAGTATATACTGTATTTATTTTCTCTTTTCTGTATGTAGATGGTTCTTATCCTGCCACTCTATCATTTTATTTAAATTTCACATCAGTACCTATTACTATTATTTTCTTATTACTAATTCTACATGCAAAAGTGTAAAAAACATGAAAATAATCTTGAATACACAAGTCTATTGTACTGTATTGTATTAAAAATTATAGCTCGATAAAAAATATTTGATGTAAAAGAAGTAGCATGAAATGGAAATACTCAAGTACAGAACAATGGAGTGGTACTTAAGTACAGTACTTGAGTAAAAGTACTTTGTCACGTTCCACCATGACGTGTGATTTATAGGAAGTGACTTAAAAACAAGCAATATCACCAACAACTAGCGCTCTCACCTTGCTGTTTCTTGCGACACATGACAGTGAAGAGAGTGGCGAAGGCAGACATGATGACCAGAGGCACCGTGATGGCCATGGCCCGGATAGGCCCCGCCCAGGTGGAGAGGACTGGAGATGAAAACAAACGCACCCGTCATGAGACAAAAAGAGTCAGGTAACTAAGTCCTTTAAAGTCTCAGTGAAATGGAAGTTAGAGCGTCTTTAGCTTCTGTACTGTGACACACTGAATATTTGAGCCGTGTGAAGTTAAAAGAGGGATTTAAATCAAACCCTTCTCATTTGATTGGTTGACCATAAAGTAGGCGGGCTTAAAGTGTAGCTACAGAGGTCTGTGGTTCCACACACACTCCTCCCTTATCACTAAAAGTGACAGATTGAATGATGGATGGATGTCATGATATTATTGGTCGAATTTGGTCGGTCCTAGCTTACTCACGCGTCGTAAGCACACGTGATATTTAATTCTCCAGCAGGAAACGATGATGTAAAGATTTTGATGTAAAAATACAAAGAAAGATTTCTTTTGCATATATTGTTAAATAGGTGCCCAATAGGACCAGGGGTTTGATCAAAAAGAGTTATAAAGGAATTTTCTTGATTACATTTCAATTTTAAAGCAACACTATGTAACTATATGACAACTATGTAACACAAGTTTAGGAGGATCATAAAGTCATTGAAATGGATAAGTAATGTCTATTATACTTATAAACAGACCAGTTAAAGCTGTCGCTGTAAAACCACTGACTGTAATGAACTGTGCGGCGTTGTGTTTTTGTTGCTCATGAATTTATCTTTTCATTTGCAATCAAAGAACTTCCTGTCGCCCTGTAGAGAATGCAGTCAGTACAGCTTCTCCTGATGCAAACTCTGCAGCTCTGTGTGTGTGTGTGTGTGTGTGTGTGTGTGTGTGTGTGTGTGTGTGTCTCTCACCCTGGCTGACGTGGTACTGACTTTGCCTCCTGGTTGTGTTACCGTCGTCTCTCAGCTGACAGTGGAAAGAGGAAAAGTTGTGAAAGAAGGGAAGGAAACAAAAGAGAGAAATATTATAAATTGATTGTACAACCACTTAGATATGAATTTGAGATTTTGGGGGTTTTAAACAATTTGAGTGTTTTGCATTTAAATCCATGTATAAAGTAGAACCCAGTTTAACCAGTTCAGAACTGGTGTGATGTGTAAATGAAGCTCGGCCCTGCACTGCGTTCATGTACCTCGATAGTGTAGGTCCCTGGAGTGACGTCCTGGAGGATGCATGTCGTTCTGTGCTGGTTCACATCCTAAAAAATGGACAAACAAAAAAACTATTTAAAACTCAGCTACGCCCGCAGTGGGCATCACAATCTTATTATGATGAATTCCAACAATTTACACATCGCAAAGGCTGTGAAATCAAAGCGACCAACAGGTATAATGTTGTTTGAATGACGTCCATCTTTCTTTCAATGAGCAAACACATAAAACCTAAATCTCCACTCTCCTCCGCTAATCACAGGGGTCGAGGGTTGGTGGTCAATCTTCAGATCCTCCCTGATTTTCCAGGACATGTTCCTCTCTGTGGAAGTCTGATTTACATACCTAAATGTACGATTTAAAGGCTAAAGTCGATTACTCGCTGCCCCTTTACTAGTAATATTAAGTGGAGTCTTTAACAAGGCTGATAACATCCACTGTGAGCTACCGCTACAGAAGTTAAATGGATCATAACATAACGTGATATGTTTAACAATGCAGCATTGCGTTAGAAGAGACAATGCTAGCAAAGTAAAAAAGTACAGTTAGCCAGTATTTAGCCGGTGTTTTTGGGCTCCCATTCATTGTTTTGACCCCGTCTTCCCATTCATTCAACTCAGACATTTGAAACCATTGCTCCGAGCCAGAGTTGAATCGCAAACCTTAACAAGCTAGCAAGTATGTTAGATTTAGCATCTAATAAAAACACGCTAACCAATTCAACATTATTCAACCGTTTGAAAGAAGTTGGGAAGAAAGCAACGTTTTGTCAAGTCCTCCAACCTGCATGTGCTACCATGTGACATGGGGGGGGTGTTCGCAGCGTTACAACTAGATCACAGAAATAATCTTGTCCATAAACTACCATTTGACATTAATATGAGCCTGAACTTAACTTTCAGTGTTATCTGCTCCGATAGAAAGCCAAGAGTTCATTCTGAGCTAAAGCTAAATAGGAGAATGTTGAAATCATTTTCCAGGACAACACAAGATTTTCCAGGATATTTCATATTTTTCCATCTGCTTCTAAAATAATCTGTAACAGCGTCTGAAACTCTCGTTTCTGACGGTAGAAGTCAGAAAGACTTTCCAAACCTGACGGTACTCACTGGTTTGCAGCGCTGCTGTCTGAAGGGTCCGACCTGCCTCAGCTTGTAGTACAGGAAGTAGAAGTGGAAGCCGAAGGAGGCTGGCGCCTGGTCGAACGCCACATGGAGGTTCGATCCCAGCTGGGACACGCTCAGGGTCTTTGGCTTCCAGACTGCACAGACAGAAACAAATAAATCAACCTCCACTCTCTTGGACATGTGCGGTTTACACGTTCATAATGGAATTGGCAGCACAAAAGTATAATTGAAATGTTTTTATTACCATAAAAAGTACATTTGATCATATAATTAATAAGAAGCCTCCCTGGTTTCTGATGTCTTCCTGTTTTTAATTTGCTTATAATCCATCTTTCTCCATGTTTACTTGTTGTCTTGATGAATTCAGTATAATTCAGCTTCTCTTTTTAACAATAATACTGTTTTCAGCAACTAATTATGTGTTAAGCGACTATCAAACACTTCCTATCAACACTTCCTTCAAAGATGGGTTTTAATGTGAAACATGTGCACCAGAAACATAACATACAAATGAATATATCAAATGACAACAAGCTTCTTCATGGTGCTGATTGGATTCAATTCTTTTTGTAAATTTAGAATTAAAATAAGTTTGTGGAAAGCTTTAACTTACATGTAATTACTCTTAAAACAAGACATTTAAACCCTGGACTAACATGTGGCTCTGGTTATGACGACGACACAGAGTAACTTACATGGTTTGCAAACCAGGTTGTCTGATCCCAGGAGGACTTCACACGCTGTTGAATGAAAACACACACACACACACACAGAAATGTTAGGCGGCGTGTCCCTGAATCTGATGGGACAGTCTTGACATTTTGGGCAAAACATGTGCGCTTTATTTATATATTTTTTGATCTTCCCCAGACGGATATTAGTTTCATCTCTGTGTGTCCAGTGCAGAGATACGAAGGTCCAGGATGTGTTTAGCCTGAAGCTTTGATCACACTCTGGTACTGATGCAGATGTGGACAGCTGCAGACTTGCAACCGGAAAGCCGCCATCAAAATACAAAAATGCTGAGTCTGCCATGAATTGAATTTAACTTCATTTTATTTGCATAGCCCAATATCACATATCTTAAATTAGCCTGATAATGATGATAAGTGATAATGAGAGTAGTAATATCAGTAGTTGTACCAATAACAGCAGAAGTAATAATTATAAAATTATGCTACTAATAAGTTATGTTAACTACTATTAGTTTAAGCATTTTAATTAGTTAAAAGGCATCATTTTAGGTGGGCTAGCAGTTTCCCCCTGCCTCCAGTGTTTGTGCTAAGCTAAGCTAAACACGTGACTCTGTGGGTAAGATAAACGAGGAGTTCGCTGGACTCACAGTTGGTACGGAGGAAGGACGGAGGGAAGAAGCTCTCGTTCATCAGAGTCGGGAAAGGAACGACACGAACCATGTAGTCGGTGTCAAAGGTCAAACCGCTGAACGGCTGGCTGCTCAGCTTCTGCATGAGAACAATGACAATAAATCAACAATGAATAACAGAGAAGAGTCAGAAAACAACAGTAAAACAGAGACATGAAGCCGTTTTGTTCATTGTGGAGAACATTGAAGGTCAGAGAAGGAAACAATGAGCAACAGTGTGCTTTTCATTATGATAACTTATGCTTCCTTTAGCAGCTTCGCCTCCTCCATCCTTGCGTCTCTTCCTCATATCCTCACGTCTTAGCTCCTCCCAGCGAGGATGTGAGGCGAGACGCGAATGAGGGAAGTGAGGAGACACAATGGAAAGCACCCACATTGTTAACCATTCAGAGGAAATGAAGGAGACACTGAGTAGTAACAGTCTTAAGAAGAATAAACAAGCAATAATTAAAAGTGCTGCACGGAAATAAGGTTATCCATAGTTTCAGAAACATATTTGCTGCACATTAATTGACAATATTGTGACATAATGATTTGGATGTTGTCTGCGGTTTGATGTAGTCTGTGCAGGTTGAGTTGAAACTACAGCTCAGCAGACTGGCAGGGAAACACAAAGAGGGAAGTTCATACTAAACTGACTAAGTTCAAGTTAGGAACTTTGTCACTTCCCGCTGGTATGTAGAGGAGGGAACTGTTTTCAGCCACCAATAACTCTTTCAACGTACGTTTGTCATGTGAGTTTTGGATTAGGATTTCTGAACCAGTCTAGATGTGAAGTGTCTGGGTGGGATCGAGCAGCGGTCGGCCTCCTGGCCTGTGATTGGCCAGTTTGCACCGTCGTGACCTCCGGTCCTACCGTGTTCTTGTAGGAGCAGTTGAGCTGTCGAGGGTCTTTGAGGATGAGATGTTGACACTGTTTCCCTTCTGGATTCTTGTCCTCCAGATAAACTCTGAAGCCTTTAATGTGTTCGATTCCTGCAGAGACAAAGCAACAAGTTCAACGATCCACATCCGTACATCTCTACTTGTTTCCTTCCCTTTATTCCTCTTCTTTTATTTCCTCCTCTCCTATTCCCCATTCTGTCCTCCCTTCCTCGTTTCCTCTTATCGCCACCTTTTCTCTTTGTTCCCTTTTCTCCTTTCCTCTCCTCTCCATGGTTTCCTCCTCTTCACTCCCCTTGTTTCCTATCCTCTACTACTCTCGTCTCCTTTCCTTTCCTTTTTCTCCCCCGTTCTCCTTTCTTTGCTTCCTTTCACTACCTTGTCTTCCGAACCTTGTTTCACTTCTTTTATTTCTTTCCTTTCTCAAATTTCCTTTCCTCATCTCCTCTCCTTGTTCACTTGCTTCGCCCTCCATGCCTCTCATATATTTCTTTCCTCTCCCCTTCTTTTGCTCTAGCTTCCTCTTATTATTCTCTTCTCTCCTATTCACCCCTTCTCTCATTTCCTCATTGTTTCCTCTTATGTCCAACCTTCTTCTCCTTGCTCCCTCTCCTCCCCTCCACTCTTTGTTTCCTCTCCTTTTCTTGTTTCCTATCCATTTCCTCCCCTGTTCTCCTCTGTTTCCTTTCCCAGCCTTGTGTCCTTTCTTGTCCTTCGCTCTTCTTTTGTTTCCTTTCCTTCTTTCTTCGCTTTCAACTTTGTCCTCATCTCCTCTCCTTGTTCGCTTTCTTCTCTGTGGTTCCTTTCCTTTCCTCCTCTCATTGTTTCCTTTCCTCTTCTTTTCCTATTGTTTCCTCCCCTCTTCACCCTTTTTCCTTATCTCCTACCCTCCTTGTTTCCTCTTATTCAATTCAATATATTTGTAAAGCTTAAAACCACAAATCACAAATTTGCCTCAGCAGGCTTTACAATCTGTAAACGAATAGAGTTGAAATATTAAACATCATGGATTAAATATTGTGTCCAGACATGAACTTTTCACAACTTTTCTTTTCTCCACCTTTCTTCCACTCTTTGTTTCCTCTCCACTTCTTGTTTTCTTACTCCCCCCATCTCTTCTTCTTGTTTCCTTTTACCCCTCCTATCCTCTCCCCCAGTCTTGCTTTCCTTTATCTCCTCCTCCCCTTGTTTCCTCCCCTCCTCCTCTCTGGTCTTTGAAAACACGTCTGTCTTGTAATTACACCTTTACATCCACAGGACATGTTTTTCTTATTAGCTCTGTGGGGAGTGGAGAGGGAGGGAGGGAGGGAGGGAGGGAGGGAGAGAGAGAAGGAGAGAGAGCAGTAGAACAGGTTTTTCTGTCTTGAGGCAGATTCCTGAACATGTCTCTCTCTCCGTCTCTCTCCTGCAGAGTCAAAGACAGACGAGGATGTTTTGCATATTAACGACAGCTGCAGTGTGACGACAGGTTTGTGCTCTTTTTCTTCAGTATAATTTCTGGTTGTGTTCATATGTTTCAACCTTGACTAAAGACATTAGTTATCAGCCATTCTAGCCTTGTGGGTTGGTTGGTTCACCACAGACTGAAATATCAACACATTTTGTACAGCTCATGTCCCCTAAAGGATGAATCCTTTTGATTTGGGTGATCCCATATTTTCTTTTATTTAAAGTAACAAAAAATGACCATCGCAGTTTCCCAGAGCCCACAGTTATAGCCTCAAATGTCTTCCTCCATCTGACCAGCAGTCCAGAAAACAACGACTCCTGATCGATTATCAAAATAGTTGCAGATTTATTTCCATAACAAAGTTGGTTTATGACCAAATAAACCCACAAAACTTAAGATATTCCCATCAGCCTCAGCTGTGCTTTGTGTTCACTGGTAACTAGCTTTGTTAGCATGCTAAACTAAGATGGTGGTAAACATGATAAACATTATACCTCACATGTTCATTTCATTCCTCCACACCACATAAGAGAGAGAGACAGAGAGAGAGACAGAGAGACAGAAAGAGAGACAGAGGGACAGAGAGACAGAGAAAGAGAGAGAGAGAGAGAGAGACAGAGAGAGAGGTTCACCTTACACTGAGCACACACACACACACACACATTCCTTCATGGTCAAATCGTGGTATTGTAGTGTGAGATGTGATCCTCTCTCTTCTCCGGGCCTGATCAAAGGGACACACACACACACACACACACACACACACACACACACACACACACAGTTGGGTAATCTTATGGATTTAAGCACTTTAAAGGTTTTTTACTTTCCTGCTCCCTCACTTTCCTCTCCTCTTTCTAAATCTTTCCGTTGCGGAGAAGCAGGTAAACAGACAACGGACAGACAGGTTTAACAGACAGACAGGTACCTAGCGGACTGGCAGCCCAGTGGACGACCACGGCGGCCTGATCCTCACAGGCCAGGTGGCTGAAGGAGACGTTGGTGACCTCATGGATCACATGTTTCCCCAACGGGTAGTTCAACGAGCAGTCTGCAGAGATCAACAACAACACATCATTACCACATATTCTAACACATATTACTGCGTTACATGAAGACAGTCGTTGAAGTCACACCACGGTGAAGATGGCGACATCATTACCTACTCCTATAGATGAGCTATATCAGCGTCTTCCTGTTCATTTCTCCAGAGGTGGAAGAAGTTTTACTTCAGTAAAAGCAGAAAAACTACTGTGTTGAAATCTCTGTTACAAGTAAGAGTCCTACATTCAAAGAAATCACTTATTAGCATCAAAATATACACATGGTATGAAAGTAAAAGTACTCATTATGCAGGATGGCCTATTTTAAAAATAATGTTTATTAAATTAAATAATACATGATTATTGCATTATAATTATCGATGCATTAATATGTAAATTACTTGAGTTTTGCAGCTGGTAAAGTTGGGGCTTATTCAATACTCTGAGTACCTTAAATTACAATAATACATAATAAGTTATTACTTGATTTGTATTTCATATTGACATTCAGTTAATAAGTGTAGTGGAGTAAAAAGTACAATATTTTCTTCTGAATTGTATTGAAGTAAAAGTATAAAATAGCAGAAAATGTAAATACTGAAGTAAAGTACCTCAAAATTGTACTTACCTACAGTAAGTAAGAGCGGTAAAAGTTGTTGCAGTGAGAGTCACATAACTCAAGACTTAGTTAAGACTGGTGAAATTTGTATTTTTTTTAATTTAGCAATTTTTTATGTAATGACAGCTAAAGTTATGCTTATCAAATAACAACAATTAGACAGTAAATAGGAAACATATTGTTAGCAGCAGCATCCTGCAAAGACCTGTCAATCATATTTTGATAAACCACACCCTTCACTCATTCAATCACCACGTGTGTACGCCTCCTCCTGTTCCCAACATTTGTCTTGTTTTATCTCACGAAGGACGAAGATGGAGGGGCAGAGGAAGAGGAGGAGGAGGAGGAGCAGCCAGCCATGAAACCGAGAGGGATCGGAGGAGAAAAGCCGGACTTAGGATGTAGAAAGAAAGGGGGCGGGAGCTCAGACACGACTGACTGCTCCCCTTTCCTCCTGCCGAGAGGATTGAGGTGAGGAAGAGGAGGAGGAAGAGGAAAGGAGCTTAAAAAGGGATGGAGATGACTGGGAGGAAGTTAGGAGAGCATGGGATGCGACACGAGTCACTGCTCCTCTTCCTCAAAGAGGGGTCATGTTCAGGGCTAAAGAGGAAGGTCACGGCTCGTCGCTCCTCTTCCTCCTCCATCATAAAGCTTCTCTATGGGATATAAAGGTTGCCACTTGTGCCTCCTCTTCCTCCTTTCTTCCTCCTTTTTGTATTAAGATCGTCTATAAAAGACAAAAGGAGAGGAGTAAGAGGAATAGTAAACCCTTCATCTCCCTGCTCCTCTTCCTCCTTTAAGTTTAAGAAGCAAAAGGAGGAGATGGAGGTGGTAGACCTCACACACTCTTCGTCCTTTTCTCCTCTTCCTCCTGCTCCTCCTCAGAGCTCTCAAGAGATGAGCTCTCAAGAGATGAATCAGAGAAGGAAGAGGACGTTACAGAAGTTCTTCTTCTTCTTCTTCAAAATTTGAAGCTCTCTGATTGGATGTTTCTCTCTGAAAAGGCACCTGATGTTATTTTACATTTTCCTGGAGTATTCTTATCATCAATTCATTTTAAGACCAAAACCAACAACAGGTCATTCCATCCATCACTAATTTCAGCTCCAACCCTATTGGTTTGTGCTAAAGATGTAACAGCTGGTCACTGTAGTTTTTAGCAACCGTTACTCTATAAGGAGGAAATAGTGTATTTGTTGGGGACTATTTTCAGTGGCGGATTATTCGACATTTGGTGCTCTGGTGAGTATTTGTGGCTGCAGGACGGTGTGTGTGTGTGATTGAGTCAAAATAAACGACAGTGTGTGTGTTCATGGTGATGAAGAAACATGTCACCCAGTGCAACAGTGAGGCTCATTAATGTGTTTTTAATAGTTTCTGGACAACGTTGTTGGTTTTGGTCCTTTTATAGTAATTGTTAACAATAAGACAAACATAAAATATCACCAAACTTAGGTGTTAACGCCACTACTTTGCTTATTTCATCAGCTTCCATTAGTGACCTCCTGCAGGTCAAAGGTCCCCCTGATTTATATTTTCCATGACATCGCCGCAAACAGAGTGAGAGAGAAGAAGAAGCTTCTGACTTTCCTACATCCTCCAAAAGCTGGAGGTTCAGAGGAACGGAAGCAGTGAGGTGTGTCAGTCCCTCAACATACACACACACACACACACACACACACACACACTTACAATGAGCTGGTTGTGATTGTCATGGTAAAACACCTCAGTGCTTCACTTTGGCTTTAAGTGTGTGGGTTTCCACATTTTTCTCTGTTCTTAAGAACAGGATGCGTTGTGATTATAAAAGTCACATGACCTCGTGACCCCTGACCTGCACATTATTGGTGACCTACCTAATATCTATGAAGATTAAGATTTTTCGTGGAAGCAGCGAAAATAACTGAATAGCAACGACGATGAGCTGTATTTAAAAGGAATAGTTTGTCATTCGTGGGAAAAGAAGAAGAGTTTGATGAGAAACTACAGCCAGGTTATGGTTAGCTTAGCGCTAGCATAGACACTGGAAACAAAGGGAAACCGCTAGCCTGTCTCCGACCAAAGGGAAGGGATGGGAATCTTTGGGAATTTCACGACTGGGTTTGATTCCAATTTCATTCCAGTCAGTCAACATAACTTTATTAACAATCTACAATAATTGTTTTTTTGGGAATCTGTCAATCAACTCGAATAGTAGACGACAATAATTCAGATTAAGACTGAAACGATTAGTCAATCGCTAGAACAATGATCCCCGACTATTATGACCATCAATTGGAAGATTGGGTCACATTCTCTGGTTTCAGACTCTACAGTTTGAGGACTCAAATATGTCAGTGAACTAAATATCTTTTTGTTTTTTGGACTTTTGTTCGAACAAAACAGAAACCTGAAGACATCACCTTCTGCTTCTGGAAGTTGTGATGGGTATTTTTGACATTTAACAACAATGAAAATCATTGTTAGATGCTCATAAAATGTGCAAATAATCAAAAATGAAGTCCTGAAATATTCCAAGAAAATAATTGAACCTATTGATTATTATCAATTTTTATTTTAACACTTACTAAATGTTCAGATTTTTCTGTTTTTAGGAAGAAAACTTCTTTAAAAGTTAACTTGCAGTCTGATGAAGGGATTGCTTGACAACTGTAAAAAGACACACACTCTGTCTCCACACACACACACACACACACACACACACACACACACACACACACACACACTCTGTCCACACACACAAAGAGTGATCTGAAAGTGCTTCTCGCTCATGGTCACGGACAAAGGCAGGAGGCAGGGATCGGCTACGGCTCAGGAACTTGACTTTTAGAGAGAAAAGAACAAAAGACGAAGAGGAAGAGGAGGAGGAGGAGGAGGAGGATGGTTGAGGATGAGGAAAAGGCTGGAGATGTAGGGAGCTTCAGATCTTCCTGATGGCTAACATGATGGAAAGTAAAAAATAATCTTAGGCTGCAATTTACCCTCAGAAGAAGGTCTGCGTGAAGATATGGTTTGATAAAATATTAGGTTGCTGGGAATAGAGCCATCATCCGGGTAGTTGGCCAAAGTAAAAAGGTTGTTGGGAACATCTGTGTATTTAAAATTAACCAAAGACATTATCCAGATTTACAGAAGTAGAGATGAACTCACTGTCAGCTCTGAAGGTGACGGCCAACCTGCGACTTCCATCTGCACCAGACTGAACCTGAGATAGAGAGAAAGAGAGAGAGAGAGAGAGAGAGAGAGAACCACAACATCAAAAACAAGCCTCCAACAGAACTCTTAACGTTTCCTGTGTGTTCGATTATTTAGGCAATAGTGTTCCATAATAATATTACAGTTTCTATACATATTGATACTGAATGTTGGAGCCTTTTCAATGGTGACCAATGAGAGGAGCTTCTAGGCCAAAACTGACTAAGCTGGTTTGGATATCGGTGACAATGGGGCCGATCTATTCAATTAAATTCGATGTTTGTATGCTATACACATTATGTAATAGGCATATCTGACATAAAGTTTTGGATTGTTGGCAATTTTTGGTTACAACAGAGGACTAAGAGCCTAGTATTGGAATAAACGTTATTAATAAGCACCAAAGCACAGCCGCTAGCTTGTTGCTAACAGGTGCTCCTCTCTAACTGACTGGAGTAGGAACGACAACATGTAACTTCAGTTCCTACTAATGCAAGTAACTGGAAATCTTCCAGAAACATCTCCTGGATTTGGTATTTCTGGAGTAAAAGTTGTCACCAAAAAACAACAAAGAAACTACTGGAGCTCTTTGCCTCTACCGGATATCCGTCCCAGCTCCACCCAGCAGCTTTGATATTTAAAACGAAAGACAGCAGGTACAGAGACACACGATGAGTATAGTGGCATAAAGCTGAGGTGTGAACATCGACTCTGAGCTACAGTTACCCAGAATCCCTTTCACTGTGTCCCGACACAAAGACATGGAGTCTCATGAGGTGTGTTTCAGCAGAGCAGCTTTACAGCTTTGACCTTGTTTTCATGTTGCCACACACACCCACCCACACACACACACACACACACGCACACACACACACACACACACGTTACAGAGGTGTCAGACTGTGGTCTCACACAACAACCACAGACACACACCTGAAACCAATCAGACAGACTCCCCACTGAGTGTGTGTGTGTTATAGAAAGTGTGCCGTGCTTATTAGCAGTCACTGTAGCCCGACAACCCATCCACACACACACACGTTTTTAATTATAAACTTGTGAAGACTCTCTTTGCCTGAAAGCATTCCCCCGACCTTCAAAGACGCACCAACATGAACCCTAAATCCAGATCTTAACAATCAACAGCCTTTAGAAGAAGTGAGAATCAGACAAAAATGTCTTCAGCTTCCAAAAATGTCCTCAAAATGTCCCTTAGAAGGACAGAAATGCACTTTCACAGTTCGATCCGATCACATTCTTTTTCATTATATACGTTGCCTTCAGTTTGCCTCCACTGCTGACCTTTCACCTTTAGAGGTTTGCATGCTGCTACATGCACAGATGTCCTGCTGGCAGCATGAAATGGGAGGCTAATTAAAATCAAGGAACCGACGGCACAAAAAGAAAGCACTTCCTGACTGGTTCCTGAGACACTCCCGTGGATTTAAATGCAAAAACTAGTATGAACGCCTTGGCCAAACAGTCCAGTTGCAGTTTACATTCACGTCTGTCCAAAATGTCATCAGTTCATCATTTTATCCTATTAGACATTTGTGTGAAGTTGTCTCAATAAGCATATGAATTATTGAGTTGAAAACACGACCACCTGATTGTATTCAGTTCATCCTTGAGACAAAGTGCACATTTGTGCAAAATGTTAAGAGATACGTCTCTGAGATATCGCATTCACGAGAACGATACGGACGGACGACCCGAAAAAGAAGAAAAATAATTGGTTGACATATTGTACTGATATTAAGGAAAATAGTGACACACAACAATAAAATAACAATAAAATCAAATGAATAATTTACCAAAGTTTCAACGTGAAAGTCTTCTTCGGGGTATCAGTACTTTAGTAAAATTAGTAAATTCTTCAATAATTTTCTATGCATAGTGGCTACGAGTGTACACTGGTGTTAGTTCCCTTCTCTCTCTCCTCACTTCAAGTACTGGTGAAATAATAAAAGTCCAGTTTGAGTAACAGATCAATGAGTTTGAAGACTGGTCAGACTCGAGAACACAGCATAGCGGTTTAAAAGACTGGGAGACGAGGGAACCGGAAGTGCTAAATTGCAGACTCATTCCTGGGTATTAGGACTCATTCCTGCACCACGCTATAGGTCGTGGGCACAACAAAGCTCTATTGCAGTTATCGTTGGACTGGAGAAGTTTCAATACTACTTGGTACTTAACTGGGTCATTTGTACCGATACTAACCCTCACCACTGAAAGAGCCACGAGCCAAAACTTTACTCTTTGCAACTGACAATTTTTCAAACAGGCAGACAGAGAAAGACACTTTTCTTCCTTCCTGTCGCCAAGTGTTTCTGACTAGTACTAATTATTATCCTCCCTCCCTCCACACACACACACACACACACACACACACACACACACACACACACACA
>NW_022280031.1:16946337-16951395 GCF_004355925.1 Anarrhichthys ocellatus
ACACACACACACACACACACACACACACACACACACACACACACACAAACACACACACACACACACACACACACACACACACACACACACCCTGAGGCCTGAACAGACTGAGTCACATCAGAAAAACCACTGAAGAAAAGAAGTTAAAGAACAGTAAAGAAAGAAGAAGAAAAGAGCAGTTTGTTATCATAATTAATTACAAAAAAAAGATCTGAAAAGCAGCTGTTGGACTTCTGACACATTCTGAAGACACACTGAACGTTTGGGGAATGTCACAGACTCGACTCCTGAGCGTGGTTCACTCTTTTTATGACTACAAAGAACCGAAGTAAACTACAAATCTATAAAACACAAGGAAAACCTGAACCCTGAAGGAAGCAGAATTTCCCTCGGGAATCCCCAAACACACACACGCACACACTGAATCAGTTGTTGTGGTAATCAGGCGGCTGATTGCAGGCTCTTCTAGCTGCACATCAACAGCGATTAATTACATTGCTGGAGGCAAGGAAAGAGGGAAGGAGAGGAGAGGACACAAAGGGAGAAAAGAAAGGAGACCTGAAAGAAGAGAGGATGCAGAAAAAAGGGAGGATTCAGAATAGGGGGGGAAGTGAAGGATGATGGGAGAAGTAATCACCAACCCTGCAGAGGAGGAAGGAAGTGAGGAAGAAGAGATGGAGGAATCTGATTAAACAGGAACTCCTTCAATTACAGCATTCAAGGTTCACGTAGCAGACTTCTCCTCTCCCTCATTTTGTTTGGGGCGACCAGACCAGTTCCAGATGTGGGACAGAGGACATGGTACACACACACACACACACACAAGCTGACCTTTAATCAACAAACTGCTCATGAGGCAAGCTACAAACAGCTAGAACGGCTCTGTTTAGCGAACCAGGATTAGAGCTGAGTATTGAGCTTTCAAATCATATTTCAGTTGCTTTTCTTTTTTTTTAAGTTGGAGTAAATATAGCCGATTGTCTTAAATGGACACATGATATCTTCTCACATTGATTTAAATCACTGAATCGTATCATGCCAGACTTTGTCACATCAGCTAGTAACGAATCGGGTTTCCAAAGAATCAGTTATAGTTAACGAGTCATTTTGTAGCATTACCTGTCACTTAGCTCGCCAGACACTATTCACCAACAAACTCCACAAGTCACAGAGTTTCCACTAAAAATGATTTCATGAAGACGTTCAAATGAAGACCTTTGTGGTCCAACAAAGCATGTTTTCATCCTTTAAAACTTGAGAATTGAGTTCAACTGCCACAAAGACGCCAACACTCACACTGTGCATGTGTGCATGTGTGTGTCTGTGTGTGATGTTGATGAGGGTCTTGTTCATGCAAAGGCCTCAAGGCAAAACGACCTCTTAATGTCTTCCTGTCTCTTACGCACACACACACACACACTCGGCTACAAACACTACCATATGGCTGCACTGGAATATCTATGCGTGCGTGTGTGTGTGTATTTTGATAGTGTTGACTACAGCCAGTACAACACCACATCCATGGGGTCCAATCGGCTCGTAATCAAAACCCCGGGTCAAAGTTATAGTCAGTCTAGTACGATCTTGTTGTATTGCTGCTGGTCTCAATACATCAATATGTGTCAATGCAAACTGATTAACAGCTCTGATCACAGGATGCATCACCATCATCATCATCACAGAAGAAGAGAGTCAAAGTGAAGATCTGTTCAGCCGGTGAGCCTGAAAACGCATCAACTCAAGAGACGTTGAGAGATTTCCAGTGTCAACACCGATTATTATTATTATTATTATTAACTAGGAAATCCTAGAACTAACTACAACCAACTGCATTAGAATCACTGTTGTCATGTCAGAATGTTATAAATGCATAACATACAAATGTCCTTCGTGTTCTATTAAAACATAAGGACCTGCCGGTCATATCATTGATCAGTGGAAGTATAATAACCCAGTGATAAATATCAATAAACTGATAGCTATGAGGATGTGTGATGTTGCCCTGTTTGTGTGTCTCAGCAGATCAATTAAGATCAGAGTTAGTTTCTCTGGTTATATTTTGCTGTTGATTAATCTGCTGCTGAATAAAAAAGAAATTAAATAATCACATCTGATCTCTGCAGCTCCAGCGGAGGAACAAGTCCAGGAAGAAAAAGCTGGAAACAAAAGTGAGGTGCAACAATGCAAACTCTGTGTGTGTGTGTGTGTGTGTGTGTGTGTATGTTCGGGGCAGCCAACCAGAGACTTCCCACCACAGGAACAAAACCTGCAGCTTCCTCCTCCTGCATGACTGCTCCTCAATGACCCCCCACCCTCTCTTCTTCATCACAACTCCTCCCCCTCCTCCTCCTCCTCCTCCTCCTCCAGGAGGAGCTGCTCCTCTCCTGCTGTGATAGTTTGTCCTTTAAAAAGTCTCGTTACTTTGAAGGGGCACAAACCAACATCGGTCGCCAGCAGCAGCATGAATGTGAAATAAAGAAAACAGAGCATGACCTGACATGACGTGACCAGGACCTACAGTCACCAGCTGAGCCACATGACTGCGACCGAACAGACCACAAACATGCAACCCTCTTCTCAAGATATACGCCGAAAGTGACGTCTGCAATCAGCTGCTAATATTTACATAACATACATTTAAAAAAGAAAAGAAGAAGGTGGACGAGATAAAGTCTCTACTATGGCTGTAGTAGTTTTAGTAATATAGCAGCAATATAATGATGAAAAGAAGCTCAAATTCATGAGTCTGAACTCACGCAGCTTGTGATGAACTTGATCAGATGTTTAAGGGGAGCTTTCAGTACTTGACAGGTTTTGATAGCCGGTGATACATTTTAAGCTCGTAGTAAAAACGTATTGAGGTTCAACGACTCATTGCACTCGTTTTGATTCCCTCATAAATAACAAACGTTTTGTATTTCACTCATACCTACAAGAATTTCGAATGAAATAGAGGAAAAGCTGATAACTGCAGCTTCCCGATTCAATATGTAGGAACTTTAACAAGCTGCTGGCACATCATCCTGCAAATAAACTACTTTTTCATGCACCAGTTTTGTGCAATGTGAGATAATAACTGCCCAATCCGACGCTAAACACAACACAGAACTTCCAGGCTTGTCAGCGACACGGAGAGCCTGGATTATGACAAAAAATGTACAAACTATTGAGATTCACTTTACAAGTATTCTATGAAGCAACAAATGTGGACAAAAATATGGAGATAAAGACTCAAAAAACGTCTGTCCTCTCTTAAGCGGACATACAGACGGTAGCTGAAATCGTTTTTCCTCTTTTATCGTTGGTGAAAGTCAAAGAGAGTTAAAAGAATTTCCTTGAGCCTCACACCATCTTTAACGTTGAAGACATATTTCCCCTGAGATGTTTTTTTGTAAGAGGTGAACTTCCAGCATCAATCCTTCACTTTACTGCCCGAATCGGTCGCCAGAAAAACCGTGAAAGCACACGTGTTTCATATCGGACGCCCACCCAGCCGTGACGTTTCGTACGGCTCTCTGATGCCAAAAACACACCGAAGCCCTGGAGGATGATGGGATATGTGACATGGTTACAGCTCGGAAACGTGCTTTTAAAAAATAATAATGTTGGGAGGGTGAGAGAGAATGAAGAAGATGAGGAATCCAGAGAAAGAGAGGAACGTCTTCCTCCGCTGAGACAGATGTGATGTCTTCAGCAGATGTGTTTAACCACAGAGAGTTTACGTGGACATAAATCATCTCTCATTCCAGCCTTCTGCAGGAACCTGATTTGAAACATTTCCTTCATCAGGTTCAGGGATTTAAGTGAATTCTGGTTTTCAAACACACCCCAAAAAAATGAACATGTGCAGGACAAAGAGCAATGACAGTGGAAGCATAGACGGTGGTAAGATGGAAGGGAAGAGATCTCTACAGCCACGTTCAGACCGGAGAAAAAGAAAACACAGCAAAGGACAACTTCTTATGTGGGCTTGTTGTTTCAGGTAGGAGTGAGACAATAAAGTCATTCCAGGACGGTTTGAGTCGTAGAAGCAGGAGTTTAACGGTTTGTCAGATGGCAAAACAACATTTATAATATCATGAGGAAGGATTTTACAAGTCTGTCGAGTTATCAAACGATCATTTTATCTCCTGGAGCGACAATCACGAAGAAAGGAAAAAGAAAAGCGGTCTTTACGTCGGAAAGTAACCCACCAGAAATGTGTGCTTGAAATTATTTGATTGGCCGTTGCCGGTTGATGTCACTTTGTTTGCATTGAGGCAAAAATTGAGCCTTGTTCAGCTTTTTGGTTCCAGAGGGTCCAACTATGAAATGACATGGACTGAACGTTGCTTGTTTATTTTCTTGCAAATGTTTCAAGGCGTTTGCTTTTCTACATCTCATTATGTTAAGGTAACACATTTCTATAGTACGAGGATGAATTGTAAAACCTAGAGAGGTTGTATTTAGGTTTTTTACCTCTCCTGCACAGTCTATGCTGTGTGTTGCTAGATAATTTTATTTGTTTTTACCGCTTCCTTTGTGCTAAAACGAATCAACTAAACTAAGAGTCAGAGAACAGAAGAATCACATCTTTGAGTGTGTGGCAAAAGGAAATAAGTGACCTCAAAATGTCCCTCTTAAAACCTAGAACTAAAAAAGCTTGAACTTAAAAAACTCATGCTTACACTGAGATATGATGTCATGGGCACTAGTACGACAAAAAACGTCTACATTTTAGATTATTTTCATTATTATTTCCTCAAATAAATCAAATTCATCATCTTGTTTTGTCCAAACAACAGTCACTCAAAGATATAAACTTTACTATCACACAAGAGAAGGAAAAGCAGCAAAACATCACAACAGAGAAACTAACACAAGGACTGTTTAGCATTTTTGCTTGAAAAAAAAAAAGATGGATAATCAATTCGAGATAACAGATAAAGTAATCTGCTCTGAAATGTGTTCAGGGCCCTTTTTGAAACTTGAAGGCGACATGTAAAACTAGCAGAGCTTTTATGGGTCTCTGACACACACACACACATACACGCACACAGCTCTAATAACCTCACACCT
>NW_022280031.1:16951405-16967837 GCF_004355925.1 Anarrhichthys ocellatus
ACACACACACACACACACACACACACACACACACACACACACACACTTTCCTCACTCCCTTCAAAAACACTAAAATCTAAATCTTCATGTGACTTTCTTTAAGTTTTGTCTTTCAAACTGCTTCTCTCTCTAGAGCTGAAAAGATTTGTCGATTCATCCAACAGATCGACTATCGCTAACTATTCTGATCAACAGGAATGATCATGGGCTCTTTATTAATATCGATTAACAGGAAAATGAATAGGTGCGTGTCAAATTTAAGTTTAGAAAAGGTATTCATTAAATTGGGCAATAAATATGCTTATATTAACATAAATCAATGATATAATGGGCAGTCCCAATCACCCAGATGATAGTAAGCTGAAACTGTATATAACAAAAGAATTAATAAATAATCAAATAATCAATAAAGCTAGAAAATCTGCAGAATAATCGATTATTGTCAATGATACTTGATTGTAAGAACGTTTTACAACGACACACAGGTGACCTCACCTTACCTAAAAACAATCTAATAATAAAGAAAAGAAAAGGTTGCTAAAGTGACTACAGAATTACTCGATAGTAATTAATCTGTAACCATCTACTGGCAGCAACATCAAAATCATCATCTTGATAATCTGAAGTTTGGGCAAGTTGACATTTTGGAGACAATCAGGACAAAGCAGCAAGAAGAAAAAGTGATTGATAACTGTTGCAATGTAAAATAAAAAAGATGGTTTGTATGGGAGTGAAAGAGTAAAGGACATCAAGTTAAAATATTGAGGTATCTGAAGACCTTTTGCCAAAATCTGATTAAAACGTCACTTTTTTTTTTTTCATTTAAGATAAATTTGTTTTCAAAGTGCACATGAAAGTGGTACATTCATGGCCAGGAGCAGAGCAGCAGTGTGGAGGCGGTGCATCAGCTCATATTCCTGTTTTCCACATCAAATGTTTTTAACAGAACACACAAAAGGCAGGAAATCAGCTTTACTACATGAAATCCCCCAAAGCCACACAACTCAAACGGAAAGAAGTGGAAGCTCTGTGTTTTTTTATCCATCTGAAATATTTGTAATTCAGCACCAAGTAGAAGTTATTAAACTATCATTTGCAAAAATAACTATCCACTTTGGCTGTTAAGAGTTATGGTTTTATCATAGGTATGTGCTCTTATGTGCAAAATGCAACCAAACACATACCAGGCAGACACAGAAAAATACTTCAAAAGGTAGGAAACGTCCAATTACCGTTTTCTTTAGGAGTTTGGTGTAAAGCAGAGAGTAGCAGGTCTACCTCTCCACAGGTAGGAGACTAGTCTGACTTACCTTCTTCTCCTATTACACTTTAAACAAGTTGATATCTCAAAGTGTTTACAAAGCCAATAAAACACATAAACATGAGGTTTGGGAGCCACTTTTAAATTCAGCATAGATCCAGTACTAAATATCAATATCAAACGTATTTTTGTAGAGTTTATCAGTCACATGCTGTCTTTTTGGGAGACAAATAGGTTATAAAATGTTATATTTTTAATGGAGTGAAGTCCTCTATGGTTGACTACATGTATACCGAATTTAGCAGGACAACCAGACTCATTCAGAAAAAGGCTTTAAGTCCGTTTTCTGGGATGTGGGAAGTTACAGTAGAGCGAGTGATCTTTAAATCAGCACTTTCTAAATTGGAGTTTGGTCACAAATGGGGCGTAAAAAAATGGGCCGAACCGGAGCTACAGGTACGAAAGGTAACGTCGCGTGACTGACGCAACCTGTGGATTTAAGATTGTTTGAACAAAAGTATATCTTCAAACTTCACTTACAAGTTTAGATACACAAACTGCAACAGAGAGAGAAAAGACAAACAGACGGAAACATCTCCGAAAACTGAACTTTGGACACTTATTGGAGACGACGCACCAGCAGCTTTAATGTCGTTAAAACAACACTGTAAAAAGTGCACTTCTGCGGTTTACCTTGTAACCGCATCGCTCCTGGTTTGCTCTCTTGATGCCGGAGGTCGTAGATCCACAAGAGGAATAAAAAAACAGGAATAAACCGGAGAGAGTGATGAAGAAACTCCGAGGAGCCGCCATTCCTCCCTCAAGTCTGGAGAGACTGTGAGAGAGACTATTGAGAGAGAGGAGAGGGAAGGAGGCGCGCGTGTGTTCGTGTGTTATCTATCTTTGTGAGGACCAGGTTGAATTTTGCAACCGTGAGGGTGTGACGGTTTTATTCAGTCCTCACATCTTCAAAAGTACTTTTTGAGGGTTAAACCGGTGGAAAGTCACGATAACACCGTTACACTGATGCTGTTTGTTTTGTTTGGTTAAATCTTTGCACTATTGTTTAGTTAGTTATTTTAAGATTATTCTATTTCATTGTATATATTGTGTATTTTTATATTTAATCTTTTTTGGTCGGTTATTTTTATTGTATATATTGTGCATTTTATATTTGTGTTTTTTATTTTAATATTTCTTACTTACTATTTTTATTGCTTTACCTGTAGCCTACCAAAAATGCTGCTGGAGCGAAAAAACGTCCACTTGCGGTATTAATAAAGTAACTATCAATCAATCTATCTATCTAACTAACTAACTAAGTACATTTACTAAAGGTCTCAAGTTCAATTTTAAGTTACTTGTCCTTTACTTGACTATTTCAATGTTGGCCACTTTACACTTACTGCAATTTAGAGGTAAATATTGTAATTGTTTCAAAGTTTATTTGACATGAATTACTTTGCTGGTTTAGACTAACAATACAAAATATAGTTAACGAATACTTGATGATATATTATTATAAGTTAAGCTTCCCATCAGTATATAAAGTAATATAATATATATAACACAATAATATGATACACATTTGATATTGTTCTGAAATGGGCCAATCTGCAGAATGAGTACTTTTACTTTTTGTACTTTAAATATATTTCGATGCTAATGAGTATTTTTACACTGTGGTATTGCTACTTTTTCTTAAATAAAAGATGTTAGCATAGTTCCACCTATACCTGTATGGAAGCTCATATGCAATAGGGAAAAAATAAATACAGATAAAAAGATATCATATAAAAAATGAATATTTTCGAAGTTATGAGATAGAAAGTTAAAATGTTGACTTTCTAAATCAGTGTTTTGAGATTTTTACCACCTGTGGAGTTTAAACAGGATTCATCCGGCTGTGGTGGAAAGTAGGCTAACAACTACTGATTACTGTACTCTTAACGAGGTAATTTGAACTTGAATACCTGAACTTTACACTTGTTCTTTACTGCATTTCATAGTGAAATATTGTACTTTTTAATAATTTACACTTCCTTAACCGATAATAAAACCGGACAAACGTATCAGAAGTGAACAAACAATGTACATATTTACATGTGTTGTTATCATGGTGTGTCTATAAATATATCTATGGTCTAAAACAAATAACTCAAAGACACACTGAATTATGATTTTCTTTTGCTGTTATTATTCAAAAGCACTAGTTGTGTACTACTGACACCACTACACACCCTCTGGTGGCAAAAGTAAGTAACAACACTTGGACAAACTTCTTTAATAAAAAAAGAACATACTGATAAAGTGTCACAACACATTTCAAACATAAAGAGACAAGCTGACCATTTAGTTACTTGTTTGGTTCAATCTGGACATTTTCATTTTACATTAGTATAATCTTTTTTGTTGGACCCCCATCAGGACACTGCTAAGAGACCGGCTGTGACTCTGTGGATTCCTCACATCTGGGTCCTCTCAGCAGAATGTGGTAACCAGTTACAGACTGGGAACCACCACAGAGTCACTCATTGTGTTTCTCTTTCTTCACATTTTGGAAAGGTCTTGAGCCACGGCTCGTTGCTGCAAAGTTTACAGTTTACAACGACCAGTTTAGACTGACAGTGGAGTGTGCTGAAGACAGAGTGTTAATACTTTGGTATTCAAGTATATTTATTGTTTACCAAATTACCACAGTTGCACCCTGCACCCAATTTAGCTGGCTAGCTGACTTGCTAGCTAAAAAGACCATGCTAGGGATTTAGCATCTTGTTACGTCCGTCACTGTCAACCCACTTACTTTGCACATATTTCCCCCTTTACTAAAGCGAAAAAACGCATACTATTACTTCATGTAATGCTTCACTCAATCATATGTAATGTGTTATTGTGTGTGGCAACTGACTGAAGTGCTGAAGTAGTGATGAAGGTAGTAAGCTTTTGGGTTTTCACAGCTGAAAAAAATGTATTTGTGTTTATTGACACATTGGTTTCTTCCTTTAAATGTAAACATCTTCAGTTTTAGATTCACTTTATTCTTTAATAAGAACATTTTAGCCACTAACACACATAATATTTTATCACTGTGTTGTAAAAACCTTGTATCTTCAATGTAAGGGATTGGTCACAAATGAGATTACATGAACCTGCAGGTTGAAGACATATTGAAACTGTGACAAGGCAGACATTATTTGTGACCGCTGTAAACCAAGACTTTTTTGATAAAAATATAAAATAAATCAAAATGTACTTGTTTACATTGAATAAATTGTTCTCATATGGTTGAGTTTGGTGAAAAGTACCTCATTTGCATATTGGGAACACAGAGCAGAACACATGGCATCATGATGATGTTCTGGAACTCATGTCACTCTCAACTCTGGTGCTGCTGGACACTTTGTCATTTCACTGCAAACAAGTGGAGAGAGAAGACGTATTGATCAACCTCTCGACGAATCGAACCAACTCGACTGGTCGACTCGACAAATACTTTGTGATGGAGGTAAGTCGCTGTTTGTTTCTCCCTCATGTAGAAAAAGTGTGTGAGAACTTAAAGATACAATATACAATATGAAGATGCGTTTATGAACAGAAAGCATGTGCTGCTGCTCCTTTTTTTAAATATTTCTCATATTGAAAGTTAGATAGACGATGTATTCTCAAAGTGTAGGTGAACTCTCCCTTCTCCTGCCTTCTCATCATGTATGTAATGTGGTTCTCACACAATCCACATGTGCCTGTCAGAAACAGAAGGATATACACCGCCTCCTCCCCAGTAACTATACGCTGCCGGAACTTGTTGGAGAGGGATGCTATGGAGAAGTGTTCAAATGTGTCAAAAAGGACACCAACGAGACTGTTGCAGTAAAGATCCCTAAAGGTGTTACTGTTGAAGAAAAGATCCCTAAACACGCCGTGACCCTCAACAATGAAGTAATTACTCACCAGCATGTTTTTGTCACTTTTATCTAAAAAAAAATCTTTCTCCAGAGTTGAAAACTTGTGTCAACAACTAATCGTCACACTTGTGTTCCCCAGTTGAATCTTATGAACATGTTTAAAAGGATGAACCTGGACGAGCGGAACATCGTCAGGTTCATTGACTCCTTCCAGCTGACGGACAAAAGAACTGCTCTCGTCTTTGAGTTGCTGGATATGACTCTCCTTAACTACCTGATTGAAATGAAAACCTTGAATATAGATGACATCAGGAGTGTAATCCAACAGGTATGGATACAGTAGCATCAGACACAACACTTAAGTCAAAAAGCTGTGAGTTCACCCTTTGAATTTCATTGCTGATCTTGCAGTTGGCCACAGCCTTTGACGCCCTGAAGACCATTGGAGTGATCCATGCAGACCTGAAGACAAACAACATCATGGTGGTGGAAGGAAAAGCTCAGCCACTCAGGGTGAAGCTCATTGACTTCGGAATGGCTGTTCTGACCTCTAGCGTGAAGCAGGGCGATCGCCACCAAATAGTCGCCTACAGGTGAGCTACAGAGAGACTCGAGTCATATTCCTCTATGTGCGTAGGCGATGTCTACCATCCGTTCAAATATAGCAGTGTTTTTTCATTCTGTGTCGGACATTTGTTTCATTTTCAGGGCTCCAGAAATTATTTTGGGACTTCCAATTTCAGAGGCCATCGACATGTGGTCTCTAGGTGTTGTGATGGCACGCATGGTGCTTGGTGAAGTGCTCTTCCCGAGCAGCAGTGAATACGATGCAGTAAGTCATTAGTTGCGTTTTCATTTACCTATTTTTATGCGCATTACCAATTTGCATTTGAAGAAACCTGAGTGGAAACGCAGAAATTTGGAAATGAAAAAGCTGGTGTGTCGATAAAAGCAAAATGCGACAAAGCGAATAAACGATGACGTTCATGAAACCATTGAAATCCATTGAAGAGACAGAAAAACGCTCCACGCAGATCTTCATCACAATATGTTCTGTGTTTTGTCTGCAGATGCGGTGCATGGTGGAACTCCTGGGTGTACCTCCACACCATCTTCTGAGAGCTGGGATGTACTCCACAAACCATTTTGTAAAAAGGCCTTCCGGTCACTGGAGACTGAAGGTACGACAAGATCAAAAGTCCTGTCTCCCTTAACAGTCTCTTCTCTGATTAAGATTTATATTAATCAGTTAACGTGGTTAAGAGCTATCTGAAATACCTTCTTTTAGATACCTCGGTTGTACCAGACAAACTCCAAATCCCGCAACCTGGACGATTTGGGAACGGTAGGTGTTTAGATAGATTGTTCTGTCGCTGCTATAGATGAGATTTTAATTGATTCTGAATCGGATTTGCAATTTTGTTTCCTGCATTAGTTTCCCTTGAATCGCCTAACTGGGGTGGAAGCTGATGAAAAGATGGAGTGCATGGACCTGCTGAAGGCAATGCTTGAAATGGATGCCAACAAGAGGATCACCCCCAGTCAAGTCCTCGCCCATTCATTCATCACAAGAGAACCCCGCCAGCAGAGCGCTGGGTAAGTGTCTGTGTTTGCAAGTGGGCTGAAATATTTCACCACTTTATATACAGTTAATTTATGAGTAGTGAAAACATTATTCCTTACACTTTTATCTTCTGTGTTTTTGGATTTAGAAGGGTGAAAAACCATATTGGATTTTTTTCAAACATCACATACCGGATGACTTCCTAGTCGGCTGTCTGTTGAACTGCTTGTGTCGTATTTCCACAGCTCCAGTGCCACCAGAGGATTTCACCCAGACCCATTATATCCAGGTGTTATCTTGGTGCGACCTGCACCCGGTGAACAAAGTCCAGTGGAGCGATCCCCAAAATGTGACCCCCCTCCCATTCTAAAAGTGGACCTTAACATGGAACAGGAACACAAAGAAATCACTTCCACATTTGGTAGGAAATGCTCGCCTCCATGCGTGTCTGAATTGTCGAGTTATTTCACATTGTTTTGGATTCTACCGAAATTTCCTTTTGATTTTCAGACGACATGGAGCCCAAGAAGAAGACAATGAAGAAGAAGAACTGCTTCTTTTCCTGGGCCAAGAGGACATTCTCCTGCTGCACCACAGTCGACGATGACAGGTATGAATCGCACTATGAACACAACACCTCTCTCGATGGATTTCACACAGGAAATGTAGAGAGCAAGCGTACTCGCATACTCTCTATCAACACTGGATGTCATCTGTCAGGGGCGGTGTTGCAGATAAGTTCATAGTTGCTGAGTGTATGAAGGCAAATCAATGCCAAAATCCGCGAGCACAAATGACCTCTCCACACACACGCACGTGGATCTCATTTGTGCTCACCGATTTTGACATTGATTTGCCTTCATACGAGGGCAGCACGGTTGCTCAGTGGTTAGCACTCTGGCCTCACAGAGAGCTCCTGGCCCCTGTTCCTCTCTGTGTGGAGTTTGCATGCGTGGGTTTCCTCCAGGTGCGCCGGTTTCCTACCACACTCCCAAAACATGCATTTCAGAAAATAAATTGACAATAAATCTGATTCTACCTGATCTTATTTTATTTTACACAACTGGCTGCTCAGGACAATGTCCTTCACACACCACTGTCCTCCACATACTACGTTCTTCCATACACTACTGTCCTCTGTGGTGTCGTATTAATTTCCTAGAGAAGGCCTTGCACGCCCTGTCAGCCCACCACTGTATTACATTATATACACTGTTATGTACAGTTGTATAAGCAACTGTGTCTATCATATATATTCACATAAATATGTCATTATTCATTTACATACTCTAAAGGTATTTTAATGTGTAGAATCTATATTTTTTACAGTGATTTTTTCATCCTCTTCATCCTGTGACCTGTGAGTTCACTGACTCACTGAATGAATGAAAGAACAAAGCCATCTTTTCTGGTTTAGGAAACTAATAACTCTTTATGGATCATTTTACGATTTTAATGTCACAATTGGCTATTTATTTGTCTTTAATTTATTCAGGTGATTATTGTTTTCCAAATATCTTATTTATTCTATTTAATCAATATCAAATATATTTGTTAGTTAAATATTTATATAAAACTCAAGGACAGTGGGGTTAATGGCTGTAGAAAATATGAAATATTTGAAAAATGAATATCAAAAATGAGTCACTTTGGACGGGTATAATTTCAAATGTATCAATAAATAACGTAGATTCTCACGCAAACTAAGCAGCTCAGCCGCCATTATGGCTCGAAGTTGTACACGAGTATATGAAAGGGCGATCCTGGTCAGAGCCACAATGGCGCAGTTTCCCCTTTAAACAAGGAGCCAATCGAAATCGTAGATTTGTTTTCTATCCAATCACAATCCATTTGGAGGGCGGGACCCGCTGAACCGGGAGGAGCTGTTTCTGGGGTGTTGTGAATTCGTTTAGCCAAGAAATCTTGAGTGGGATTTGTTAATTTTGGTGTTACGTTTTTTTGTCCGTCTATTCACACCGATTTACCAACCGCAGCCATGCCCGGGATAGAGAAGCTGCCAATAGAGGAGACGCTAGAGGACAGCCCTCAGGTAACAGTCCTCTTTCCCTGGAGGCTTCAGCTAGTATGCTAACGTTAGCCACTTGTACAGCTGAGCTAACCGTCTTTGTAGACTCACAGTTGTTTCCCAACAACCAGCGGGGAGATGACAAGTTCAAGCAGCAAGCTAACCGCTAACGGCCCAGCTAATCAAAGCTGTCAGACAGGACACGTCAGCTGTGCATCGGCATCAGACCGTGCGACTGCTGTATCGATCAGTCTCGACTCAAGATACGGGAGCCAGAATGTCAGAAATGAACCCGTTTAATGGATAGGTTAGCCGGCTACTTCCTTAGCCTCTTGGCTAGCTGCTGCTTCCTCTCCTTCCATTGATAGCTTGGTAATCTTTTGGGCCATCTTTTGTCATGTCATGTCAATTGTTAAGATGTGTCATTCACACACAGGGAAGAAAGCTGCAGCAAAAAAAACAACCTGCTGTACAATCACCGATTGGGGGTGTGGCCAGAGTGTGATACACCTGAGTTTGGATGTTTTGTAGTTCAGTGCACCTGTAAACAGTTTCACCAGAGAAAATCAGTAGTCCGAATCATGAAACAAGTTCCACTTTTAGTCTCTGTTTGGGTTACCTGGCTTCACCTGGATATTCTGGATATCCAGTGGTGAGGTGTATCAGACTACATTTACTCAAGTACTGTACCTGAGTATAGAGTATCTCCATTTTCTGTTCTTTATGCTTCTTCTACATTTCAGAGGCAAATATTTGTTTGATACCTTTAGTTACTTTGCAGATTCAGATTAATAATACAAAATATAAGAAAACTAATACATTATGATGTATTAATATGAAATCAAAAGCATTTGACAAGCAATGGGAATTTGCACTCTTGTTTTTCCTAACATGACCCTTGCTTATTCACCATTTCACCCATTGATGTGTGTAAAATTAACCAAATTATTATATTTGTACATTCTTAATCGTAAGAAAATGGAAATAAAATAAGATTGCCTTTATGTACCAATGTAGAGTGCATTCAACCCAATATTATTTATGAAAGGTGCAGTTGAGACACCGTGAGGAACAGTACTGCACTGTGTTGACATGTAACAGGTGTGGATTTACATAGATAGGTGTGGGTTTGGGTTTTTGCCAGGTACACAAGGGATCATTTTGTGTGCTGCGGTTTTATGGATCGGTCAAATGATTAACAGCACTTTCACCAGTGTTCTTGTTGTGTTTTTGCACGTAGACACGCTCTCTGCTGGGAGTGTTTGAGGAGGACACTGCAGCGATGTCTAACTACTGTACACAGCTCTATCAGGCCATGCAGAGGATTTATGATGCACAGGTAAACACAGACTTGATTCACAGGTGTAGTGCCACTGGCTTTGCAGGTGTAGGCAGAACATACAACCTGATTGGTAATTGCGTCTGTCCTGTTTTATCTTTCAGAATGAGCTCAGTGCTGCGACACACCTGACCTCCAGACTGCTGAAAGAGTACGACAAACAGGTAGGCCAAGTCGTCAACCAGCCACCGACTTCATGAAACCAGATACCAGCTCTACACAACTAGCCTTGCAATGCTACAACACTAGACATTAGCCTTTTTATACTACCCACTGAAAAATGCTAGCCACCAACCTTTAAACGCCAGTCATCTGCTTTATAACAATAGCCACAGGCCACATAACAATAAACACTAACAATAGCCACTGGACTAGCTGGACTAGCCACCTTCTTTACGACGCTAGCCACCTTCTTTACGACGCTAGCCACCTTCTTTACGACGCTAGCCACCAGCTTTACGACGCTAGCCACCTTCTTTACGACGCTAACCACCTTCTTTACGACGCTAGCCACCTTCTTTACGACGCTAGCCACCTTCTTTACGACGCTAGCCACCTTCTTTACGACGCTAACCACCTTCTTTACGACGCTAGCCACCAGCTTTACGACGCTAACCACCTTCTTTACGACGCTAGCCACCTTCTTTACGACGCTAGCCACCAGCTTTACGACGCTAACCACCAGCTTTACGACGCTAGCCACCAGCTTTACGACGCTAGCCACCAGCCTTATGATGACCTTTTCTCTAGAGACAACCTCGGGTCAACATTTAACCAACATTTGTTCTGTGACGATGAATTCACAGATTCCTCTACTGTGCGTTTCATGTCTGTTTGCTGCTGCAGAGACACATTTGTTCTTCTCACAAGAATCAATCTAATCCATTCCTCCATGTTGTTGTTGTTGTCATTGGCAGCGCTTTCCTCTAGGGGGCGATGACGAGGTGATGAGCTCCACCCTGCAGCAGTTTGCAGAAGTCATTGATGAGGTGAGAGAATGAAAACACACCAGAGCTCCGTCTGCTGCTGTTTTATTCTTCTTGGATGTGCCACAACAGGCAGAGTTTACCTGACAGGATATGACATAATACGATATGACAACTTCCTCTTCCTCTCTTTTGTAGTTGAGTTCCTGTCATGCCGTCTTGTCCACCCAGCTTGCAGATGCAATGATGTTTCCCATCACTCAGTTTAAAGAGAGAGACCTGAAGGGTAGGAAACACACATGCGCTACACCAATAATCTGGCCCACACAATTGGAGACACACTGTTGTCTTAAGTCTAAGATTTCCCTTAATTGGTACAAAGGGGTCTAAACCGGGAAAACGGACCCAGACATATTTTGTACTGCAACTTATAGTTCTGTTCTTCTCTCTCAGAGATCCTCACTCTGAAAGAAGTCTTCCAAATATCCAGTGATGGTAAGTTTTTACCGCTACTTCGGGCTGCAGTTAATGTTCTGTATACATTTTTTGTTAATATTTCGAAGGATAAAAGTTTTCCACAGCTTCAAAGAGTCATCTTCCAACTAACCAATCATAAGCCCCACCCACTCGTCTGCTCAGTAGCATTTAAGTTTTTAAATTCAATTATGGTATCACTGAAAATCCATCTCAGCTACAAACACTGACAGTATCACAGCTACAGTGGAGCTTGAAGCTGCATATAAAGTAAAGTATCTTAAAATCTGGCTAAGATTTTCTCGACCAACAAACCTGCCTGTTCCTTTTGAACCAGAGGACAGCTGCTTCAAATGTTTCGATAAAATTAAGAGTTAATATTTCTGGATAAGTACGGTCGGAGACTAAGGATCGGTCAATTGCTTATTTTGTGTCAACAGTTTATGATAAGCAGAACATTACTCCCATGAGAGAAGCTTAAATATACAAATGTTTGCCAGTTTTCTATAAAAATGTACTTAAAGAGGACATTTGTGGATGTCCAATCAGTGTTGACTTGTTAAATGTAGTCAAAATAAATTCCTCAGTGTGCGTTGATACTGAAATGTGAGTTTGCAGCTGCAAAATCTGTTGTTCCGTCCGACAGGCAGCACGAACAGGAAAACTCTCAATAAGTACAGAAAGCACTGGAATTTATTGCTTTGATTTAATTGACTTCGTTTACCATCGACGCTGATTCTGATTGGACATCTACATGACAGGTGGCGATGAATCAATTAACGTTCTTCTTGAGAATATATATTTATTTATCTGTGTGTGTGGAGGTCAGTCTGTCCGAATTAGACTGAAGATAAGACGAGAATTTACGGCCGCCGTCTCTGACAGAGTCTTGGTCAAAGTCACCCGGACGCAGCTCAATGTGAAGTAACTCGTGAACTAAAAGAAGAAAATGTGAAGGTCTCTGTCGGCTTGACTCTGGATCGCCTGCACATTTAGCTGTGCGTAAAGGAAGATTTTACAGCATTTTTTGTCTTGGTGTGAGTTAATGCTTCATGTTTCATTCTAACATGTTAGTGTTGAAAAAGAAAAGAAAAGACAAAGATATGTTTCATGACTGAAATGTTTGTGTCTGTAGATCACGATGTAGCCATTAACAGATACAGCCGCCTGTCTAAGAAGAGGGACAACGACAAGGTAAGAAACCTCGACACTAAAACATATTAAGCTTCTAGATTATTCTTCATTTCCACGAGTCTGTAACTTCTTAAAGATTTCCAGGGAAGTTTCCTAAAAGTACAGATAAAGCGCTGAAAACTTGGATTAGAGGTTTTATTTTAGTTCTGTTGAGTTTATAAGAAGTTATTGATTTTCTTTTTTTCGAGGAAAAGAAAAGAAAGAAATAATAAAAACTGCTCCACTTAACTGAAGTAAAACATTCATTCAAATTGCCTGTATCAGGGCTCGGCGGTGAAGGGTTGGCAACCTTTTTTAGAAATTTTCAACCAATTCTTGTCCTTTGGTTGCAACCACTTATTAACATAAAATAATAGGGACTGCAAAATGCAAAAGTGGCACCCACAAATAAATACATTTTTACTATTTGTTGCATAAGTGATATTTATAATTTAAATATTGCTGTTACAGTTATAACAGGAACCAGTGTGTTTGCTCACAAGCACTCAGGCATCTGTTTCAGAGACAGCGGTGAAGCAAATTAAGTGTTTTGACTGTTGGTGGGTTTCGTTTGGTTACTGTAATAAAGCTTTTATATCAAATGCTCATTGTTAAGCTGACATATAACTGTGTAGTATCTTAATTACTTAAATTATAAATTACCTAAAAATGGGAACCATATTTTCAGTTTCGGCAAACAAAAGCTGATGGCTGGTTGTCTGCCTGGCAACCACTTTTTAAAAGAGTGTTGAGCCATTAGGACAAAAGGACTCTTTAGGTTGCACTAGCGTTGGACAACGTCTGCAGAAATGATTAGAAACATATGGACTCGTGAAATAACCAAATAACTTCTGGATCAGTCAGTCAGTCATCCATCCAGTTTTAGCCCATTAATTTAAGTTATGTGCCAATATGAACATTTTACAATACGACTATCTTGACTTAAAGTGTACTATATATATATATATATATATATATATATATATATATATACTGTAATAAGAAGAGAGTCTTGTGTGCTGTAGTTGCGGGCGGAGGCCGTGGAGGACGTTTACACCTCCCGCAAGAAACACCACCAGACCATGATGCACTACTTCTGCTCGTTGAACACGCTACAGTACAAGAAGAAGACGGCTCTGCTGGAGCCGCTGCTGGGCTACATGCAGGCCCAGGTACGTACGTACACACACACACACACACACACACACACTAAAAAAAATGTTTATTACTTAGATACAAAAACGTGAAAAAATTGGCTCCGGGTTGAAAGATACTGAAGTTCCTCTTTAAGAGATGGTGTAATTCATCAGGAGAAACTTTTGGGTTTGTCCTTGAGTCAACTAGTCCCAGTTCATTTCACCGTAGAGCTGTTAATAACATGTAACATGTAACATGTATGTGATGCTAAATAAAGAGAGAAACACAAGACTGCTGGGAAGAGGAGCAGACAGAGCTGTCACCAAACCTGCTGATGCGTCTTCATCTGTGTTTGTTCTCTGCAGATCAGTTTCTTTAAACTGGGTTCAGAAAATCTCACCCAGCAGTGGGAGGACTTCCTGGGAACCATAGGAACCAGTGTCCAGAAGTAAGACCTCCCCCATCACCTCCTCATTTTTTTTTGCTTTTGTGTGTGTTCTACAGTCAAGGTCTCAAATGCTTTGTTTTATTTCCTTGAACTCAGTTTAAGTTTGAGGAATATTGCAAAATGGACGGAAACATGACAGAAAAGTGAAGGCGAACATATGACGACAGAGTGTGTGCCTGCGTGTGTGTGTGTGTGTGTGTGTGTGTGTGTGTGTGTAGCGTGCGTCGGGAGATGGAGAAGGAGGTCGGGCAGATGCAGGAGACCATCCAGGAGATGGAGACATCATGTGACCAACTGTACGCACCGTGTGACCCTGACCCCGCCCACTCGCCCGTCTGTCGTAACCTGACCAGGAAACAGGGCTACCTGTACATCCGCAAGTAGGACACGCGCACACACACACACTCACACGCACACAAATATTATCTGATCTTTGAAATTCATCTTTTCTTTTGGCTAAATAGACATTAAAACAATCTTGGTGAAAACTTGGACTTAACGTAGCTCTTCTTCTGTCCCTCAGTAAGACGGGGCTGGTGTCTTCATCCTGGGAGCGTCAGTACTTCTTCACGCAGGGCGGTAATCTGATGCAGCAGGGCCGCGGCGAGGTGGCGGGCGGTCTGGTCACCGACCTCGACAACAGTTCCGTCATGGCGGTCGACTGCGACGACCGGCGCTTCTGCTTCCAGGTCACTTCCTTCGATGGCAAGAAGTGAGAGGACTCCCGCTTTTCTTTAACATTTGTCCTTCGAGATGTTTTCTCCATTCTTAAGTTTTCAAGATGGAGTATGAATGCCACTTTTGTGTTTTTCGTCAGGTTGGTGTGGCTGCAGTCGGAGAGCAGGAAGGACTGCGAGGAGGTAAAATGATTTCTGTCTTCTGTCACGTGACCTGCTCTGTTTTTGTCTGAGTCTTCACACCGTCTCCTCTGCTGCTTTCCTCCTCCAGTGGATCTCCACCATCAACAACATCTCCAAAAGGATCTACCTGAGTGAGAACGCAGAGGTCTGTGTCCCACTTCCCTCATTAACTTCCATTTTATCTGCTTTTATTTACTTGGTCACTGGTTGTTTGGCAGCCATCTTTAGATGTAGTCCAGCCTGGTTTCACACTTCTGATTTGTCGATTGATTAAAGAACGTAAGTCGACCACTCGGAGCAAAATACACGTCCGCATATATAAAGGGACGTCTTATGAGCTGGCACTACCACAGACATCGTACATCCACAAGTCACTATAAATGAAAATGAACTAAAGTCAGAGGACCAGCTGATCACTGAGCAGGAGAAGTCATCTGAGAGAATAGAAAGTCTCATCTTCCTCTGTGATTAGTGGCTCATCGGCACCAGAAACATGAGTCGGTTAAACTTTCTTGTTATTATTTTAGGTGGAAAGTTGGACAAAGACAACATCTTGTAAAACCAGTGTGTATTGGCAGTATTTTGATTTGCCAGAAAATGTAAATACATTTGTGTGTAGACTGTCATAATAAATTGTCATACAACCACTCGACCAGAGCAATATGTACGATAAAGAAAACGCAGCTCATCAAAGACAAGAAGTGCTTCCACTCAAACTGATCGCAAAATGATCACATCCAGATGAGAGAACAGTGAAAAGAGCCACATATATTTCAGCGGTGTTTAAAATAGGATTAGGTTATTGAAAAGTATGACTTCAAATGGCTATTATAAAACATGCAATATGCTTTCAGACAATTGTTAAACCTTCTAGAGTGTAGACAGGAAGTTAAAAGACAAAATGTGTTAGCAGGGAGCTGACAGGGAATGAGAGGAGGTCAAATAAAATAGTACACTAAAGCTATTTGAATTTCGTGCACTCAAAGTCGTTTCCTATTGGTTGACGCTGACAGTGCTGTCATCCCATTGGCAGGAGCTGGCAGCCAGAGTGAACCAATCAGCTCTCGAGGCTGTGACGCCGTCGCCGTCCTTCCAGCAGAGACACGAGAGCATGAGGCCCAGCAGGTGTGTGTGTGTGTGTGTGTGTGTGTGTGTGTGTGTGTGTGTGTGTGTGTGTGTGTGTGTGTGTGTGTGTGTGTGTGTGTGTGTTAGAAGACCACCAGTGTCAAAACAAAGTGTGATCAACAACCTCGTAACCAATCAGCTGTAATGAAGACTCTCTCTCTCTCTCTCTCTCTCTCTCTCTCTCTCTCTCTCTCTCT
>NW_022280031.1:16967937-16984534 GCF_004355925.1 Anarrhichthys ocellatus
CTCTCTCTCTCTCTCTCTCTCTCGCTCTCTCTCTCTCTCTCCCTCCCAGTAAAGGGCGAGCGAGCAGCATCAGCTCTGTCGGGTCCGAGCCGTCGCCCGCCCTCTCTGTGCTCTCATTGGACGCCCTGGTTGCCCCGGACACGCCCATCCAGTTTGACATCATATCCCCCGTCAGCGAGGAGAACTCAGGACAGAGCAAGACGGCAGCACAGTCCGGCAGGTGTGTGTGTGTGTGTGTGTGTGTGTGTGTGTGAGAGACACGGATGCTAAAGCTACCTCATGTCTCTTATTTTCGACATAAGCGTCAGTTCACAGATTTAGTTTTATATTGAAATATTTAAGAAGAAGTTTTCCTTTGGAAAATTTCCAGAAATGTACTGACCCGATCAAAGTATCACTATTTGTGTGAGTGAGAGTTTGTATTTGGGGTAGAAAGCTTGTGTTCTGTCTAGTAATGTAGCAGCTGTTGGTTGGTGTTCAATACTGTGTGTGTGTGTGTGTGTGTGTGTGTGTCCGTGTCCGTGTCCGTCCACAGAAGGAGTAATCCATTTGGAGAGTCAGGAGACGGCACATCAGAAGACAGTGAAGGTACCGTCCGTCCGTCTGGCTCTTATATTTATTTATATTAAATTTGAAAACCAATTTCCATGATTTCTCTTGCAGTCAGTTTCAATGTTGTCACTACTTTTATTAATGACTGTCAGAGTAAGTGTGATTGCCTACTCTTGTGGGATGAACCTTAGTTGGCTCACTGCTGCCCCCTTGTGGACAGGGGATGAAAACATCCACTTTAACTATAGTTGGCGGTAGTATTAGGTGTTATTCCTCTCATCGCCACAGGGGCAGAACAGACAATGTCTCACCTAAAAACATACCTGGACAAACATTACAAACGTGAGAATTATGATCTATCAGAAGTGTTTTGGTTTCATTAGACCGCTTCAGACTTCGGTATACATTTTTATCGCCCAGACTCGATCCTCCACCAGCTCTTCATCGTTCGCTTCCTGGGCTCCATGGAGGTGAGGACCGCCGAGTCAGCGGAAGTCATCCCTGAGACCATGAGGCAGATCCTGGCAGCCAGAGCCATCCACAACATCTTCAGGATGACAGAGTCGCACCTGCTGGTCACCTGCGACTGCCTCAAGTAAGATTCACGTATCATTGAGAGACAAAAGTCACAAGAGGAACCTTAAATAACCCAAATACACCGTCGTACTATGTAGATGAAAAAATGACTTTAAATGTGAAATTAAAACATAAATATGGCGTCTGCATACTGGGAAATCTTTTTCTACAAAAAGGCTGGTTTATCATTGAGATCAAGCAGGACAGAATTCACTATAACATTATGGAGACGTTATTAATGAACACATTTTTGTAAAGTCTCTGTTCAATAAAAGGTCTTTGATTTCAATGTTTTTTTTCGTTTCAGACTCATTGATCCTCAGACACAAGTCACTCGACTCAGGGTGAGATGATCTCTGCTCACGTCTTCTGCTCAGGAAGCTTTAGTCTCCGTCTATTGATGCGTCCCCTCTTTCCTTCCCTCGTGTCCTCCTCTCCTCTCTCCTCCTGTAGTTCCCTCTCATCAGCGTGGTTCGGTGTTCGTCCCATCAGGACAACAAGAGGCTGTTTGGGTTCGTCCTGCAGTCGGCGGACGGGCCGGCTGACAGCCGAGCCGTCGGCTACATCTTCGAGTCCAACAACGACGGAGAGAAGGTTGTTCCGTGTATATCTCTTCGTTAGTCTCACTGTCCACAAACTGTCTGTCTGTCTGACCACCCCCCATGTGTCTTCTTCACGTGTTTCAGATCTGCGACAGCGTCGGCCTAGCCAAGCAGATAGCCTTCCACTCCGAGATGGTGAGACGGGTTGATAACTTTAACTCAGTGTTTTAGAGCCGGTGTCTTCGGGTGAATTTATTCTGGTTGTCTCGTTGTTGTGTAGGACCGGAAGGCCGTGGAGAAGAGGAAGGAGCACGACAAGGCTAAAGAGAAACAGCAGGAGGAGCTCAGCAAACAGAAGCAGATAGAGAAGGTGATCTTTAACATTTAACTCCTCACTCGTCCCCTGTACTGAAACCAGGCGGCAACCTTCGGTTCTGCTGAGTGAAGCCGATGAGGAAGAATCTTAAAACTTGCATTCTCTCTACTGACCAGCAGAGGGCGACTCCTGACAGACTTCAGATTGTATAGAAGTCTATGAAAAAATGACGACTTCTCACTTGAATTTATTCCCTCAGTAAACATTGTAAACATGAGTTTATGGTCAAGTGGTTAGGAAAAGACATTACGGTCGTAGTGTGCCAAAAAATACCAGGATGTCCGACTACATCCCGTCCATTTTGCTGCATGCAAACCAGCATGCTTCTGGCTGTTCTGACCCACAATCCTTTGGGTCAGAGAGAGACAGCAGTCCGACGAGTTTATTGACAGAAGCCGACGGGTAAATCAGCAAAAGGGTCAAAGCTCAAGGAGCAATGTTGTGACTTGTTTGCATTCTGCTTTCAACAGGTCGTACTTTATAAGGGCAGCGACAGGAAGTACTGCAAGTCAAATAGTTGGAGGGTGCAGCTGTAGTTTCTTTTTACTCTTAGCTAATACATTAGGTGACCTTTAACCCCAGCCCAGTGTGCTTTAGATATATTTAGGTTTTATCGTAGAAGCAGATTTTGCTGATGAATCCTTATAATCTTTACCTGAAATAATCAAGAGTTCCAACTAACAATTATTCATTTGAAAAATAACACAATTTGCGTCTTGAAATGTCTGAAACCCAAAGATAACATTTCTTCAGTTTAGTTTATCAGTTTTAATTATAATCTAAATACATTTGATAACTTTAGTTACTTTGCATATTGAGATATAAATCATTAAATTATAGATTAAACTACCCGGCAGTATATAAAGTAATTAAAATGAGCTCCACCAGCTGCAACATTAAAGTGATGAACACATAATGATTTAATAATTATAATCAAGTAATATTAGATATTTCAACATATTTAACTTGGTCGTTTTTTCTCCAGGATCTGGAGGAGCAGAGCCGCTTGATCGCCGCCTCGAGTCGCCCCCCCAACCAACCCGCTGCCGACGGACAATTCCTGGTGCTCAGCAACAGCCAATCGGAGGACAGCGATGCCGGGGAGGAGGGCAAGAAGAACGGCGAGTCTGAAGCCTGACGAAGCCATGTTTTACCAGCTCAGGAGTCAGAGGATGGGGAACAACAAACGCCCGCCCGGGCTGCCTGCGACTGAAAAACATGCGCTCCTTCTCTGGCTGGAGGATAAACTAAAGGCACCCTCACTATAAGAGGAGGAGGAGGAAGAAGAAAAAGAGGAGGGCAGTATGAGTGGAAATGTCTCGTCAGACTTTTGTTTTTATTCTGTGTGTAAAAAAAAAAAAGAAACGCTTTTTATACCGGCTCTCCAGAAAAGGACGCACGTATAGATTTAACCTGCAAGTTACTGTTTGTTTAATGTATAGAAAAAGTTAAAGCAATGACGGAGGAGTTAAAGAGCAACATGTGCAGATTAATGAGCGAGGATCAGACGGAGACAAACGTCAGAGTGAGACAGTTCGGAGGTGAAGGTTTCCCCGAGATTACAGAACAAAAAGACGAAGGCCGAAGAGGCGAGTCTTATTTTGAAGAGTACTTCCTGTTCTTCCTGACCATTTAAAAAAAGAAGCATCCTGCAGTGTTGCATTCCTTTAAAAAGCATCTTTCCCTCCAGACAGTCACTGGTTTTCACTCGTTCTTGTAAAATCTTTAAACGAGACGTCGATCAATCTGAACAGAAAATATATCTGCAGCTATTTTAAATGATCGATCAGTCGTGGTTCCAGCTTCTTAAGTGAGAATCTGTGCGTACTTTTGACTGTTTCAGTAAGTTAATCATCATCATGACCACATCAGAGTGATGAAGCGTGAAATCTCCGTTCATCAGGGATCAACACTCTGAGTCTCTGACAGCTGATTTTCATAGTTCATCAATAGTTTATTAAGAAGAACCGAAGGCAGCGGGTCAATTACACATATCATCCGGTCAGGATCTGGTGGATTTGCAGGTTAAAAATGATTTATATTCCATGTAAAACAAAATAAAACATAGAAAATGTTCAGATCCACAAAGCGTGCTCGTGTCAAACTAAATATCTTAAAGTTAAAACACTCAAAGATTTACAATTGATTAACACACTTACTGTTTGTTGTTACAGTTGTTTATTGAAGACAAAATTATCGGTTCTTTTAAAAACAAATATATGAACCACTGAAATATCCAGCAGCATTCAGCATATCATAGTGGATCAAATCCTCCAAAGCAAATCATAACTTTATGTCTCAGAATTCACCTTTTCTGTGTTTGTTGGGGGAATTGTCGGAAATTCGTTTTGTCCAGCGTCCCGCGTGCGTGCGTGCGTGCGTGCGTGCGTGCGTGCGTGCGTGCGTGTCGGGACGAAGCCAACATGGCCGCCACAGGAAACCTGGATGTTGTGAAACCACAGAATTGAAAAAATCTGATAATGAAAATTTTTTCATATTAAGATTATTTTTCTTTTCACATATCTGTAAGTTCTGCCTCCGACAAAATGAATAGACGCATGAAAGTATTGCTCATTAATAATAATAATCTTGTATTATATCATATCGTTAAGATAAACAACAAAAGCACAAATCTGATCAAATGACCTCACTTCGGCCTTATTTGTCGACAGTTCTCTATTTTAAAAACTGAAACAAGACTTTTCTGATTCGCTGGTTGAAGAAAATTAACATTTTTAACACTTAACCAAATAATCAGCGTGTTTCTCCTGAATATTTATCTGTGCTTTTACAAAAGAAAAAGTTTGTGTCATTTGTTTGGGATTGCTTTCTGTTCACAGATTTTATTCATTAATCTTGTATCAGGGGTCAGAGGTCACAGCCTCCTGTGGTGGACGATGAAGAGGATGTTTCTGAAAAGCCTAAATCAACATTTACTGATGACGTTTATTTTGGGAGGATGTGTTCTCGCTGTAAACAGGTGAAGACCTCGTGTTGAAGAAGCTGCACTTTACTGACGCAGGAATAAACGGGAACGATGTTGAACTGTAAATATGATTCAGTGATAATTGTTTGTGTCACAAATGATAACTAAAAAAAGGCTTTTCAGTGATAAATAAAAAGCACTAACTCCACCTGCCTGAGTCCGTCTGTTTTTAGATCAAGCGAACCTGTTGGTGGTTAGCATCTTGTCCTAACTACTATGATTATAGTAAAATGATGCCTTTTTGTAATTAGAGAATTTAAAGTAAATTAATGAAATTAGTAATATATATACAGTTGTGTGAAAAAGTGTTTGCCCCCTTCCTGATTTCTTATTTTATATTTGTCACACTTAAATGTTTCTAATCATCAAACAAATTTAAATATTAGACAAAGATAACACAAAATGAAGGTTTTTATTATTAAGGGGGAAAAAAATCCAAACCTACATGGCCCTGTGTGAAAAGTGATTGCCCCCTAAACCTAATAACTGGTTGGGCCACCCTTAGCAGCAACAACTGCAATCAAGCGTTTGCGATAACTGGCAATGAGTCTTTTAAAGCGCTGTAGAGGAATTTTGGCCCACTCATCTTTGCAGAATTGTTGTAATTCAGCCACATTGGAGGGTTTTCGAGCATGAACCGCCTTTTTAAGGTCATGCCACATCATCTCAATCGGATTCAGGTCGGGACTTTGACTAGGCCACTCCAAAGTCTTCATTTTGTTTTTCTTAAGCCATTCAGAGGTGGACTTGCTGGTGTGTTTTGGATCATTGTCCTGCTGCAGAACCCAAGTGCGCTTCAGCTTGAGGTCACGAACAGATGGCCGGACATTCTCCTTCAGGATTTTTTGGTAGACAGCAGAATTCATGGTTCCATTTACCACAGCAAGTCTTCCAGGTCCTGAAGCAGCAAAACAGCCCCAGACCATCACACTACCACCACCATATTTTACTGTTGGTATGATGTTCCTTTTCTGAAATGCCGTGTTACTGTTACGCCAGATGTAATGGGACATACACCTTCCAAAAAGTTCAACTTTTGTCTCGTCAGTCCACAGAGTATTTTCCCAAAAGTCTTGGGGATCATCAAGATGTTTTCTGGCAAAACTGATACGAGCCTTTATGTTCTTTTTGCTCAGCAGTGGTTTTCGTCTTGGAACTCTGCCATGCAGGCCATTTTTGCCCAGTCTCTTTCTTATGGTGGAGTCATGAACACTGACCTTAATTGAGGCAAGTGAGGCCTGCAGTTCTTTGGATGTTGTTCTGGGGTCTTTTGTGACCTCTTGGATGAGTCGTCGCTGCGCTCTTGGGGTAATTTTGGTCGGCCGGCCACTCCTGGGAAGGTTCACCACTGTTCCATGTTTTCACCATTTGTGGATAATGGCTCTCACTGTAGTTCGCTGGAGTCCCAAAGCTTTAGAAATGGCTTTGTAACCTTTTCCAGACTGATAGATCTCAATTACTTTGTTTCTCATTTGTTCCTGAATTTCTTTGGATCGCAGCATGATGTCTAGCTTTTGAGGATCTTTTGGTCTACCTCATTTTGTCAGGCAGGTCCTATTTAAGTGATTTCTTGATTGAGAACAGGTGTGGCAGTAATCAGGCCTGGGTGTGGCTAGAGAAATTGAACTCAGCTTTCCAAAGATGTGATAAACCACAGTTAATTTATGTTTTAACAGGGGGGGGCAATCACTTTTTCACACAGGGCCATGTAGGTTTGGATTTTTTTTCCCCTTAATAATAAAAACCTTAATTTAAAAACTGCATTTTGTGTTTACTTGTGTTATCTTTGTGTAATATTTAACTTTGTTTGATGATCTGAAACATTTAAGCGTGACAAACATGCAAAAAAATAAGAAATCAGGAAGGGGGCAAACACTTTTTCACACAACTGTATATATATATATATATATAAAAAGAATATGAAAATACAGATATTTCAACCAGTTATCCATCACTCTTAGCTAAATAAGTTCACACTCAACACAGCTGACTCAACATGAAGATGTACGAGTTAATTCTAAATTCGTTGACATTGTTTCCATTTCTCAAAAAGCAGCAACAGATGTGCAGTTCATTCAGAACGTATCCAGAGCACTTAACATTTTGTAATGTAGCAGCTGGATGCTAAAGTCATTTAAATTAATGTTCCCCACGTATAGATCTACATTAGATACTCAATGACAAAGTGAAAACAGGATTTTATTTTAATCTTTGGCAAATGTACTAAAGAGAAGAAACTGAAATATCACACGCAGGTATCGAGTCTTCTTCTGTATGAAGCTTTGCACATCTGGATTTTGGGATTTTCTTAGGATAATCTAGATCACAACTTCTCCCCTCCTCGTTTCCTTCCCTAACCCTAAAACCTGCAGCTGCTGTGTGTCCACAGATAAACCTATACTTGGATTTCCTGCCGGTCTTCTCTGCAGATCTCCGTCAGGTTCTTCACATCTCTCCAGAGATGTTGGATGAGTCTCACGTCCCGGTTCTTGCTGGTTTTCCCTCGAGGACGATCACACAGTCGTCCCCTATAAGCCGATCATGCGCTGTGTTGGCTGTGTGTTGAGGATCGTGGTCCCGTATAGTCTTCTCGCACTCTTTAGGTGATTCTGTACTCCAAGCAGCTTTCATGTGTCTGTCACTGAGGAGGGGCTTCAGACATAAAGGCCTGATGGGTGATCGATGGTTGTCCTTCTGGAGGTTTCTCCCTCTTATGAAGGCCCTTCTCCCCCATGAACACTGCTCAGTTTTGGCTTGTTGTTCCAAAGCTTCTCTCTCATTTCAGAATCGTGGAGGCCACTGAGCTCTTTCAAAGCAGCAGACATGTTTCTGCAGCCTTCCTCAGATCTGTGTCTCCACACGATCCTGTTCTCTGAGCTTCCTCTGATGTGCATTGTCAGCTGTGTGTGTGTGTGTGTGTCTTTCCAAATCATGTCCAATCAGTTGAATTATTGACCACAGGTGGTCTCTAATCAACAAGAAACACCTGAGATCAATTTAAAGTGTCTGAAGAGTTTTTTCTTAATCCTGCAAAAATGAAAATCTTGTTTCCACTTTGTTATTGTGGAGTATTGAGTGGTGAAAATAATGTATTCAGAAGATTTTATCATAAAGCTGCAACATAAAGAAATATGAATGCTTTCTGACTGTGATGCATCTTGTAAATCAGAGGTAATATGATCATTTAAATTCTAGTAAAAACTGGCCACCAAAGCAACTTCATTTTAGAATATATATGAGCAAAATAACCCCCAAAGAAGAAAGAAATATATAGATTTTTATAAAGACTGAAAATTGAAAAGCCCAAAATGTGACAGAAATATCTGAACTGATTACCCAGAAAGCATCAAATAACTGCTGAAAATATATAGTTGATTTAAATATATCTTTATTTCAAGTGTAAAATCACTAATGACAGCAAACATGAACTGAATATCAACATCTGTGGAAAAATAATCATCAAACCAATGAAAATATGAACAAAATCAGTGCGTGAAGATAATCCACCTGAAACAATAGTTCTGAACATCACCAGAGACTTCTGATACACAAAATAAAATAGAGTTTAGGACGCTTTTAAAGCTTTGACTTCTGCAGTGTTGTTTTATGAATCTATGTTTGTACAGAATTTATATAATCAATACATTATCGTGATGTTTGTTCTATCAACCGTCTGGTTTCACCATAAATATATAAAACAACAGAAATACATTAACTCCAGTCTTGTGAAGTTAAAATATAAAGTGAGCAGGACATGTAGGAATACTTTTATAGGCTTTGCACACCGCTCACTGCAGTGTAACAGCAGTCTGAGGCAACACAATTCAAATAGAAAGTATGAAAATACCTTTATATACTCAACATTCCCCGTGTTTTATATGTTGTTCTGACCTGAATGTGGCTCAAACTCTACATTGTGAGTGTTTTTACGAATCTACAGGAAGTGAACACGCTGTCTTTTTAATTCAGAGGGATCCTTCATGGTCCTCCTGGATTCACCGGCTCGGCTCAGTCCACCAGACCGCCTGACTCAATAGGAAACAAGGTACGCCCGGAGCTCGTTCACATCAGAGTCCTCCGTTTCAAGATCTGGTCTGAGAGCCAGTCCAGACCCTCGACCAGACCCGTCCCGCTGACGGCACAGGAGGCCTGGACGAACCACTGCACGGACACACAGAGTAGTTTACAATCAATGATTGAATAATAACTCACTGTGTCCTGTAGTTCAGTCTAAAAAAACTGTTTAGACTTAGTTTAGTGTTTGCAAAACCTATTTCTGGGGACCGTTGTGACCCAATTAACAACAGGTGAGTTCGTAAATGAGCGTTCCTGACCATTTCCACATCACCTCATATCATCTTCAATAGTTAAACTAACCATTTCAAAGATATACGTTAGATAATTCACAACTTTGTTTCACCCATACCCTGCTTTATGTTCTGAACATCATGATGTATTGAAGAAGACTTGAAACTAGAGATTGAGACCATGAACTCATGTTTACAATGTTTACTGAGGTAATAAATCAAGAGACAAGTAGAGTCATTTTCTCATTGACTGCTATGCGACCAGAGGAGTCGCCCCCTGGGGGACAGTAGAGAGAATGCAGGTTTTAAGACACTTTCGCATCGGCTTCACTCGGCAGAACCGGAGTTTGCCGCCTGATAGGGTTACGCTCCACCACAACATTGCATTGTGGGATTGGGTACATATACATGCCACGGACACCTACCGGCTGTGAGACTCCTGATAGGCCCAGAGCCTCTGTGATGTCACTGACGGACATGGCTCTGGGCAAATCCTGTTTGTTGGCAAACACCAGTAAGGCCACGCCCCTCAGCTCGTCCTCCTCCAACTGCGACACGAAAACAATACAAAAAATATGTTCAGACATTTAACCAATCAGTGACATCTTGTGTACTACAGTCGCAGTACTGTTGGTACTACAACTGCTGCTTTAATCAGACGGCTGTGAACTAATCACCATCCTGTGAAGCTCTTCAGCAGCTTCTTTAATCCTCTCGGGGTCGTTGCTGTCGACCACAAATATCAGACCCTGAAGACGAAACAGACGGACGGACAGAATCAATACAAATGCTTCATTAAAATACTTTTAGTGAGTCTGTCATAATAGTAGAAGTTGTAGCAGTAGTAGTAGTAGTAGTATTAGTAGTAGCAGTAGTAGTGGTAGTAGTAGTAGTACCTGTGTGTTAGTGAAGTAATGTCTCCACAGAGGTCTGATGATTGTCTGACCACCAACATCCCAAACTGTGAAACTGATGTTCTTGTACTCCACTGTCTCCACATTAAAACCTGCACACACACACACACACACACACACACACACACACACACACACACACTTTATGTTATGGTTTTGTTTTGTGTTATTTTATATTTTCATTAAGCGTGTGCTTTAATGTAAACACTGACCAATAGTTGGGATGGTGGTGACGACCTCGGCCAGCTTCAGTCTGTACAGCAGAGTGGTTTTACCTGCTGCATCCAGACCCACTGCAGCAACACACGCACACGCACACACACACGCACACACACACACACACACACACACACACACACAGAAACGGACAAAATGTCAGAAAACAGTGAAAAATGCTTACAAAACTTTCTTAATGTTTTGCTTTGTCTGACAAACTGTCAAAACTAAAAAAATAGTAAGTGTACAAAGATCCGTTCAGAACAGTTTTGGAGGTACTGAAGTATTCAGAGCCTTTCCTTACTGTAAGTAAAAAATGCAGTATAAAAATACTACATAACAAGTAAGTCACCTCACTCAAAGAGCACAAGTATTATTTGGTGGAACTAATTTAATTTAAATATACCGTTGGGTAGTTTATTATATATATTTTATTTTATTACTTATTTGTTGTGTTTTATAAACTCATATCATTTGTACATGAAAGTCTTAATATGTTAAGTGTAATGTCAATTATAATGGTGGAGGAAGTATTCAGATCCTTTACTTCATGAAAAGTACTAATACCACACTCTGAAAATACTCTGTTTCTAGTAAAGGTGAAGCATTGAAAATGTTTGTTGTCTTAAATATATTCAGGAAAATATAATGAAACTAAAGGTGTTTGCATGAAAAAAAGGCGATGTATGGTGATGAATAGTTTAGATTAATCGACTAATCATTAACAAAACACCATATTTTATTAACTCATCATGTCTGGTGTGTAAAAAAAATAAACAAATAAAGTAACTGAAGCTGTTAAATAATTGTACATATCACGTCAGGCACAAACGAGGACACAACGCAATACACGGGAGCTGATAACAAGAGAAAAGTACATAAATATATAAATAATAAGGGAATAAAATAAAACAACGCACACAAGAAACAATAAATATAAAAAATAAGCCGAAAATTAAGAATAATATTAAGAATAATAAAATTATATAAAAATAATTGAACATTTTAATATAAATAAATAAGATCAGACAAAACGGCAATTAATTTGACATCAGGCTGTTTTTGTAATATTATAAGAACATATTGGTTATTTATTTTTTGTAAGGGCAAGAAAAAGGTACAACTACCTCCACTATAATAATAATAATAATAATAATCTCACCCATTAAAATCCTGACAGGTGTCTTGGAGATGAACCTGGAGAAGATGTGTGAGATGATGACGCCCATTGTTAGAAAGTTTCAACCAGCTCGTTGTGTCTCTGTCGGTGTTTGTGTCTGTGAGAGTGTGTGTGTCTTGTTTTATAGAGCAGCGGTGTGTGTGTGTGTGTGTGTGTGTTATCCACGGTGTCATCCCGGCTGCTGTCAGCGCGGTACACGCTGGCAGCGGCTGCAACACAGCTGTTATGAGAACACATCGGGAAACCACTACTTCCGCTCACAGGCGCGCCTTCAAAATAAAGCTTGTTGAATCTCCTCTGACGTGAGCCACACTGGTTTCACTGGGTGACATGTTCCTTCATTATTAACACACACACACACACACTCACACACACACACTGTAGTATATTTCTGACTCAATCCCACATACAAATGTGGATTCATCCGCAGCTGAAAATAGTCCCCAACAAATGCACTATTTCTTTCTGTTTGATTGACGTTTATTAAAAACCACAGTGACCAGCTGTTTTAAGAAAATACTGAGCACTTAAAAAAGAAATGAATCTATTTCTGCATGTTTTCTTTTTTAATGATTTAGGTCTTCAGTAGGAACAGACAGAATATAATAACACCAGACTTATGCTTTAAGTGCCGTGTTGTACAAAGTTAGTCAGTGTAATAATTAAGAATGTAGTTAAATAAATGGTTTACAGATACTACACAACATACGCTATGCATCATATAAAATACTCCACGTGCATCACTGTACTACATAGTAAACTATAATTAAATCAATTACTTTTACGTTCCCCCCTTTTTTTCTATACTGCTCTATGAATAATGAAACATATTATCCCCAAATTGGGTAAAAACTAACAAATTAAAGAAAGTAATAGGTTGATAAGATCAGATATAGATGCAATTTAATAGCATTGATAAGAATTATAGAAAAAAACAACTAAAGAAGAGTTGCTGCCTTTATGTCAGAGTCAGTTTTCCTCGAAGTAAATACTGAGTTTAGTTTTGGTCTGAAACAGTGTTGAACTATTGTTTGAGTTTTATTTTGAAAGCATGACTGTGGTTCCTGCAGCACAGCAGGAAGTGTTGCTCTAACTCTTCTTCTTGTTGTTGTTGGCAGAACTGACGCAGTCTGTGTTCACATGTCTCAGTGGGCAGGATCATCTTTGTCAACAAGTTCCCTCCTGAGATCCATTATTATTAATATTAGTATTCCTTTAAATTGTATTATATAAGTAATAACCTTCATGATTGTATCTTATCTCATATGTTTTGTCATGTGTGATGATTTTTGCCTTTGATTCTTCTCCTGTCGCATGAAATGTGCTGTATAGATAAACTTGACTTGTCAGCATTTGTTTTATTGTCGTAACTTCTCGTGCTGGGAGCAAAAGAGGAAGTGCTGTGACGTCATTATCCAGGTGGCTTGTCAGTTTGTTTCCTGTTTCCAGACGAAGGTCAACAATGGTTTATTTTAACCATGCCGATGGTCTTGCCCCAAAACTCGAAATGAGTAATTTTTGTGAATAACCACATTGTAAATTAAATGTTTGACATTTCTGATCCAGATTAATTTATAAAGCACATTTAAAAACAAGACAATAAACACACAAAGACCTGGTTAATAGACAAAGGACCATAAAATAATAAAACAAACAAGTCAACTCTTATACTGAAGTAAAAACCAGAGGAATAAAACTGTATTTATAAACAGACAGTGTTCGGACAGTTTGGGGAACACGCTTTCTTGCAGAGAGTTAGATGACAAGATTGACACCACTCTCCTGTTTGTCCGGCAAAGATGAAGCAGCTTGTTAGCTTAGCTTAGCACAAAGACTGGAAACAGAGGGGAACAGCTAGCCTCGCTGTGTCCAACCTCACAAAAACAGATCATCACCTCAACAACAGTTTAAATCTCTTTTTAGTACAACAACTGTAAAACAAACCAACAGTAACTGGTCAATAAATAGTTGGATACAGACTCTTGACCGTAGCTGTGCCAAATTTATTAATTTTTTAAAACTTTTTTTTGTTGTATGAAGGCCGCTGACACATGATGTCGTCCTGCTGATTCGTTGCGCATCACAGCAACAAACTACATGTTTCGTGGTTTACTTTTGGAAGACTTGTTGAATCTTAAATTCCAGTTTCAGCAAACTCTAGCTTTAATAAGTCAGCTGTTATCATGACGACATGGTGCATATTCCTAAACAAATGTGTGTTTAATCAGATTATCACACACTTTGTCCCGGCCGATGCAAAACGCTCGATCCACCTGTGAAATGATGCTTTTTAAGGAACCGAGAGACTGAGACTTATTGACACAGCGAGTTGTTAATATACTGTTAACCTTAGTTCTGGTTAGCAGCGGTTTGTATATTGTGTGTGGTGTCTGTCAGTGAAAAGAGAAGTACATACACACACAGCGCCAACGAAACCATCTCAAACCTCCACAACAAAGTGTCTGCAAGTTTTATCATTTTATATTTTCTGCACAATTAATTTTGCATCATGAAAGTCTAAAAGCTGTTTCAAAGCCCTCTCAACACCACAAGGACTAAAGAAAACACGGAATCCTTGTGTTTTATTATACATTGAGATCTTTATACTCAAACTCACAGAGAGGAACTACAGAGGACATGACACCTGTCACACAGACTGTGGTGTGTTTGTGGTTCAGGGAAATCACAGCAGAGCGAGACATCATCACGTGGTCCGTCATTCTGGACGAGCTGGTTTCCTCCATGTAGATTGTGCAATACTCCATGAAGCCGTCTATTGCAAAACCTTGTCTGGTTTACTGGCGGATCGTTTTATGTTTGTTTTGTTTGTTCAGTTTATCAGAATCATTCAAATTCACCAAACTAGAAAATATGTGGAGGGGGATGAAAAAGTGTTATCTGTAAAGTAAAGTTAAAGTCAGACAAATGTAGTGGAGTACAAAGTATAATATTTGGGATTCAGTGGCATAAAGTAGTTCCATGCAATTAAAATACTCAAGAAATACTTTCAATTTAAACTTAAGTACAGCACTTGAGTACTTAGTTACATTCCATTCCTGTATTTTTTAAAGATCTAGTCCCCACTAACTCTGTTGTAAGTTAACTACCAACACAAATGATACTTCAGCTTCTTCATAATAAAAGCATTCAGCGAAACACAGCAGCACTTTTACTGTGAAGCAGCCAGCGGCTTCACAGAACATAATGTGGAGGGTCTGAAGGGTCAAAGCCCAACCACAGCCGGTGGTATTGATCGGTATTGATAAGTCATTAGATCAATATACTCCTCTCCTACATGCAGTAGAGGGAGAAGTACTCAGATCTTAAAAGATATAAAATAACTATTTTTTGGCCTATTTCAGAATAAAATATATATTTATTAGTGCTGGGCAAGTTAACGCGTTAATTTCGCGTTAACGCATTCATTAATTAACGCCGACAATTATTTTATCGTGCATTAATGCATTTAAATTTTTTATTTTTATTTTTTTTTTCATTGAAAGACAAGAGACAATACATAGACATAACAAGAGGATGACATGAACAGTGGGATAAAAGACAGCAAACATCCTGTAGTCAGTTGTGTGTGTGTGTGTGTGTGTGTGTGTGTGTGTGTGTGCGCGCATGTTACATGTTAGTGCACCTATATGCTGAAATTCACGGTAAACGCATTTAAACGGCACAGATCGGGAGCGAGCGAAGGACTTTGAAAGTTAGCGGAAAGATTAATGTGAGACATCTTGTTTCTTCAGACAAACATCCGGTTTTCAGAATAAGATGCCAACAAAGTATGAATATGAATTCTATTCACATTAAGTATAAAACATGCTACCTGCATCTCGTGAACCAAATGTTATTGCACTTTTGTTCATATAGCAGTACTTTTAAAATAAAAGTGCGCAATACACTACTTTTGAATTCATTATTGAACTTTGCCATAACAATGCGATTAATCGCGATTAAATATCTTAATCGTTGCCCAGCACTAATATTTATACACAGTAATTTGATTGGATAATCTGATAATCCAATATTTTTTATTATTAGATTACAATATGATAACAATAATACAATATGAATAAATACATATTACATTTAAATAATGTTTAAAATAAATGTATTATTATTATTGATGCATTCGACTGCATTGTTTATTTCTGTAATGTTGCAGCTGGTAAAGGACATTTTAATAACTTTATATATTATATAATTATATAATATTAATACATAATTTATTTGTTTATCATATTTTGTATTAATAATCAGAATTTGCTTAGTAACTAAAGTTATCAAAGAAATGTTGTGTAGTATTAAACACCACAAAGTTGTACTTAAGTACAGAAGTTGAGTACATCTAAATGAGAGATGAGCTCAGCAACAGAGGGAGAGAAGAGGACAGCGGACTGAACTAAAGGGGAGTTTCTGTCTGCAGAAATGAAACTCAGCTCTGAACCAGGAAATGAAAGTGTTTGAGCTGCAGCTCGTTCCAAAGGGGACGACACACACATATAAGGCACACATCCTCACAGCGAGGACACAGAGACGCTTCACTGCAGACACTCTGGTCAGCCGGCCCGAGGATGAGGATGAAGACGAAGAGCATGCCGCGTTACGTTGTGATGGCGGTGATGTCAGCTTTGGCTGTCACAGCTACGACATGGCCAACAAAAGGTACCAACACACACATGCACACACTTTGGTTTTTTAATGACTTTTGGGGACATTACATTGATTTACAATTATTTCCTGGAGACTTACCAGAACCAGACTAAAACACTTACACTCACCTTAAGCCAAGTCTTCACCCTAAAATGTGATGAATTATGTAATAAGGATATGGATAAGGATGTGCATTTTGTCCCCATAAGAAAGGTAAGTCCCCACAATGTGACAATGTAAACAGATTAATGTCCTCACAAGATGGGTAAAACACACACACACACACACA
>NW_022280031.1:16989534-17028234 GCF_004355925.1 Anarrhichthys ocellatus
TAACGGACAGGTTTGCTCTCGTGTTCTCCAGATAAGAAGTGGTGGTATTAAATTAACTCATTTACATGCTTGTTTGTTGAGGATGTTCTTCATTACGTTTAGCAGATTGAAGCTGCATTAAGTGATTTCTGACCACAGGGGGGAGATAGACTTAAAGAGTAATTTAACTAAATCATTGTATTTATTATACTATTATACTTTTTTGTCATACTGTCAGTTTATTCTGGTTCAATTCTATTTTTTTTTTTTTTTACAGAAAATAATTAATTCTTTCCTTCAGACCCAAAAACCTGTAAAATAAAAGGCTGGCTAATATCACCATAAAACTTTAACTTTATTCATTTACTTTTGGGAATAATTCAAGATTTTTTTCATGGATTTTTTCCCAGCAAAATGCAGCAAGACAAAATAAGGATTAAAGTCGAGCAAGTATAAAGACGAAATTAGACAATTAGCAAGCATTGTTATAAGTATTTAAAGATACAGGTTATCCGCTACAGCCATAAGTTATCAGCACCAGAGATCTAAGTTGATGTTTCATGTCTCTGTCATTGTTTTGTGTCTCTTTGTGGTTGTTTTGTCTTGTTGTAGTTGTTTTGTGTCTCTTTGTGGTTGTTTTGCGTGTCTTTGTAGTCCTTTTGTGTATTTTTGTCTGTTTGTGGTTGTTTTGTGTCGGCAGGAAGCTAATCAAAGCTAACTGAAGGAAACATTTTGTATCAACATAACAATAAAACATTTATATTTAAATATGAAGCCAAAACATAACAGAACATATCTGCCAAACGTAGTTCTATATCTATTGACTGCACTATTTACTTTCGTCTGTTTCTTTTTTATTTAATGCATTACAACAACCAAACAACTGTTCGTTTTACAAAACGTAATTTGTCAATCAACACTGCCCATGTGACTCCTGCAGGTGTGTCTGTGTGTCTGCGTTACCTGGCCGAAAGCGTCTCCTCACTCTTCACACTCAGTCCATCCAGCAGAGTCCCTTTGCAGTTTGATGTCGGTGGTGCTGGGTCGTATGTGCTGACCTTTACAAGATACAGATACTACAGCCTGTACTTTCAACCTAACATAAAGTTCTGGCCAAACATTGGACCGGACATCTGGAACAGAGTCTGCTTCACTTTGGACTCCATGAAGAATGTGGCCCAGGTGTTTAGTGGCTCAAACATCAGCATCAGGAAGATGCTGCCCCTTCAGGTGAGAACAAAGCAGCACATACTGGAGCAAAATGTACTTGTTTTGCATTTTTGTAGCTTCAGCCCGTAGACTGTAAATAAGAAGTGGAGGTAGTCGTCGTGGCGTCACTGTTAGGGTTTGAACAAAGAGAAAGGCCGGCCATCTGCTGTGTTGTCCTTCCAAGGCAGAGTCAAAAACTAGCTGGTTCGAGTCATAATCAAATCAAAAGATATTTAATAACTACAGAAGCTAAACAGTTGCAAACTGAATCACACTATTAATAACATAATATTCCATGAAATATCAGATCCAATCCGAGCCACCCAACAGGCTGGTATGCCTGCTTGATGGCCAGCAGAAGATCTCCCTATGTCCGGAAAATCACAGTCCTTTGTTTCAAGCACGGGTCATGTTTCACATTCCTTAGCCCATTGATCAGCTCAATGATTGGCTGAAATCCAATAAGCCCCTCCTTGACACTTGACCTGTTGTTCTGATCAGACACCTCACCCAGCCACTTTCTTCCAACCCCCCCGCTTCCAACACATTCCTCAACCCCCTCACACTACACTCCTTGGTTAAAACTCCTACAAGTAAACACACTGTGACACATAATATCCAGCACTAGGAGCGCTTTAAACTTAAATTCCTCACACACCCATTGGTTTGTGAACTGTAGTTTTGAAGCCTCGAGTACGGCATTTTTGCGGTCGCCATCTTGTTTTTTTGCAACTAGTGAATGGAAGTGACCATATATGGACTGCAGAGGGGTGATGCCGTGGTAGAGACGCCGTATGCGGCTCTGACAGCAACCTGTCAATCACAGTAAGCCCCCCCCAAAGCATGCCCTGCTTTATGGTCTACTTGACTCTAAATGCACCATAATGTACTAAATGAACATCATGATGTATTGAAGAAGACTTGAAACTAGAGATTGAGACCATAAACTCATGTTTACAATGTTTACTGAGGTAATAAATCAAGAGAGAAGTAGAGTCATTTTCTCATAGACTTCTATACAACCAGAGGAGTCGCCCCCTGGTGGACACTAGAGAGAATGCAAGTTTCAGTAATGATAAGTGATCAACAATTTATTTTTCAGTCCCCTTTGATGGTGCCAATTTGTTTTTTGTGCATTCATGGGTAAAGTCAGAGTGATCGGACAATGTAGACTGTAATAAAAATAATTTAGTTTGTCAAGTGCACGATGCAACATATCAGTCTACTGGACAGACAAACCCATTTTACTGCAATAAAGTGAGTGAAAACTGTATCTCATTAAATTAAACAATTTGCAGTTGAAAAAAGGTAATGAACCACAATATATTTTTATCGCGATACTACTTAGTTGTAAGTGTCGTGATGATGTCCTGGAGTCCCACCCTGTTAAACAACACGTCCCAACGCAGCCCCTTGTCTTGTTTTAACTTTGGGCTGTTTTTCATCTTTATCTGTTTTTGGCCCAAAGACAGAAATATCAGAAATATGCTTGCGTTTTGTATAATTTATTAAATTGCACATTTACATGTTTCTGTTTTATAAACCTTAAAAATTGTGGAGGCGGGGAGAGCCTGATTTCCACTGCCAGTTATTCACAAAATAACTGCATATGTATCAAATTGAGTACATTAAGGTCTCACTACAATAAGAAATCACTTGACAATAATAATATCTGACAAACTCTTGATTAATTTTGTCTGCAGTCATCTTTAATCTTCATTATTGTCTCTAATATTATCTGTCTTCTATTTGTGTGTGTGTGTGTGTGTGTGTGTTCAGTATGTCTGGTCAGGTGAGCCTGTGATGGATTTTTCAGGTTTTGACGGTCAGTTGACAGACATCCAGATTTGGGATTATCCTCTCAGCTACAGAGAAGTCTTCAACTACATGACCAGTGGCGTCTACGCGTAAGTGTGTGTGTGTGTGTCCAGTTTTGAAATATGTGAGCGTTCTCCATACAGCTTGTTTTTGACTATTATGACGCGCAGAATTCAGGTGGAGGGCAGGAGGTGAAGAACCTATATATATAATGCGCAAATTGGAAATGGAGGACAGTGAACACATAAAAGGGTTGGTTGAACCTGCGCGCAGCAGTTATCGCCAGAAAATAGAAACACATATTGGATGTGATCCCTATGAAGAAGAGAGATTTTTGTCTGTCGCCGTCTCTCTGTGAATTTTTGCTCAAACCAGACGCATTATTGCTGCAGTATTGAACCTGCCTCCATCTGCAGAGAACCTATAGGACCAGCACTGAAAACCACAACGTTATTTTATCATTAATTGTCCTGTCATATATTATTATTTATAATAATTTGAAACGATATTAATAGTTGTTGTAGTAGTTGATGTTATTTTATCGTTATTATTATATTCATGTTTTTTATAAACTTGTTATAAATCCACTATTTGTTTTGCTGTTTTTAGGCCGTACCAAGGCTCCGCCCTCTCCTGGTCCTACATCAGCTACTCCCCCAGAGGACAAACACTATTGGAGGACACCTTTGAGTTGCAGGGGAGACAGCCAATCAGCAACAGGAGGGGAAAGAAAGGGCGTCGACCAAAGGGAGGGAAGACCAGGACGTTTTACAACGTCTGGGAGAGTAAGAGTGAGCAGCTTTAATGAAACACACCTCTGTTCCTCTGTTCTTCATTCGATAACGAAGAATTCACAAAAATCAATCAAGCAACGATTAATCATGAATGAAATTCAAACTACTACCGATTACTGATTTTTTATTAAAGTACGTGATGACATTATTCTGACAAACTCGTCTCAGTAACGAACCCTGTGTGATTATTCTTCAAGTTTAACTGACACGCTTCACTTGATGTTCTCGTATAACATGTATTTGGTTCCTTCATTTTTCACGTCATTATAAAACAATAAAGAGATGGCTGACACAATATCGTTACTGATTGTACATTTTATATAAGAAGCAGCTGGGCGGTCAGACCCCGTTGTGCCATCGAGGAACATTTCACCATTTGAAACATGTTTATTCATATAGAAGATGGATATTTGTCCTCATCAGGGGTTGAAATAATTATCCATGTTCACTCACTTTCTGGTTCAATTTGAGTCTCATGATACGATGGAGTCTGTTACAGCATTTGGAATACAACAATAGTCTTCATTACTATTTTTATTTTACCAGTTATTAGTTTTTTAAAATTTTATTACACTAAATTACTACATTATATTCCTTAAACTTATTCTAATACCCAGACTATACTCTAAACGCATTTTAAAACAATATTTTCATAACACGTTTTCAAAATAGTTGCTTTTGACTACGTGGTCACATGTCTGTAGTTAAAAACAAGTATACCTTAAAACTGTAAACCTGCATTCTCTCTACTGACCAGCAGGGGGCGACTCCTCTGGATGTATAGAAGTCTATGAGAAAATGACTCTACTTCTCTCTTGATTTATTACCTCAGTAAACATTGTAAACATGAGTTTATGGTCTCAATCTCTAGTTTCAAGTCTTCTTCAATACAGCATGATGTTCATCGATATTGATCAAGGTGACATTCACCTTGTGATTGACGGGTTGCTACGAGAGCAGTATACAGCATCTCTACGCGACTCCTCTGCAGTCCAAACATGGTCACTTCGAGGCCATGGCATCGTTTTTCGGCTGAGATAAATCTGTAAAAAGACGGTACACTACCTGGTCAGCAGCAAACAGCAGACAGACGGAGGAACTAGCTGTTGAACATAGAGGAGCATTTAGCAGCTGAAGAGACGGATATCTGCCTCAGCAGGAGGTGGAGACCAAAAGCGGAGCTAAAAGAGAGAGAATATTGGACTCGCATTCATCCGGTGGACACAAACAAGACTCCAAATCAACTTTTAAGGGGCAAAAAAGTGTTCTATGTTGAAAAACAGACAGGAACATAGACTAAAATTGAAGCCGTCTGTTTAATGTCAAAAATACCCACCGCGGTCGAAGCAAACAAACAACGTCAGGGTTCCAAGTCACAATAAAGTTAACGTACAACTCTGATAATAATTATCATAATTATCTTTTAATTGGCTTACAAACAAAAGAAACAACCTGTCGGCCATCATGTGAAGAACACGCTTCTGATCAACACTGTTTGTTAAACCTGTCGTCCGTCCGGCTGTGGGCGTGGTTCAGAGTAGTGGTTACATGGCTTCAATAAAAACACAGATCGTGAGCGTCAATGCAGCTAAATGTGTGTAGCGATGCAACATAAGCAGCTTGTATTAGCGGATGTTGACATTTTGAATTTGTAGTGTCTTATTATTGATGTTAATGTTATATATACATATATAATATATCTATTATGAATATTTGATTATGCTGTTGGGTTCACAGCTGGCAAACGTTTTATCTGGAAACTAACTAAGTACATTTACCCAAGTACTGTACTGAAGTACAATTTTAAGGTACTTTACTGGGGTACATTACACTACAATTCAGAGGGAAACATATTTATTTTTAATCGTCTACATTTATTCAATACCTTTACTTAGTTTGCAGATTCAGATTGATAATACAAAAAATAAATAATGATGTATTATTATAGATTAAGATAAAAAATAACTTTATTGATTTCTGGGGACTCAGCAGTAAATAAAGTAATTAAAATGAGCTCCACCTTTAAATACACACATTCATCAATAATTATGATTCCATATTATAATATAAATGTTTCTGATCTGCATATTGAGCACAGTTATTTTAGTTTCTTTGAGTGTATTTTGATATCCAACACTAGTATTCCTACACAGAAAGTCTCAGCCATAAGTTTTTGGCATAAACATGTTTTTAATTCTTAAATTTACCGAAACCGTTCCCTAGCTGACATGAGCCGACATTGTAGATCATAATCCGTGATTCTGTCCAATATCAATGCTTTCTGGGCGTCTTCATTACATTATAGTCACATTTTATGAATGTTAAAATGCAACAGTTTCAGTGTCTTGACAGCAAAAAAACTACAAATTCAAAATGTCAACTTGTCTCAACAACATTATTCTAGGACAGATAAATAAGCATTCTATGGAGCTGTTCTTATTTATATCTCTGTATTTAGACATCGGTCGCAATAGCAAAATAATTATTGTACATCATCGTATCTGGGCCGTCATTTCACTTTACACCATTATGTACAAAACTCTTAATTCTCTACAGAGTGAAATGTGAGAACAGCCCTCCGTTAAAAAAATGTTAAATTGTTAAAATAAGTTGTTATTTTTACAAATATAAAACTTACATGGTTGCCCAACAACCAGCACACATTTGAGTTATTCTTCTTTACAACGATCTGCTGGACAAAGTATTCATACAACATGTGTTACACGACGGCGTCAAGGAAACAAACAAAAACACAATCCATGCGTCTGAAAAGACATTTTCAAACGAGTGATATTCTGAGATGTTTCACCAACAACACTTTTAGAAAACGCTACAAAGTTATTGTCATTTAAAACTCTGAAAATACAAATAACTGAATAAATTAAATGATCTGTTATTGCTTTGAATAAAGATGGTTTTGTTCGTTTTGTTTGCATTTTTTTTTTTGGGGTCCAAGAATTCTTTTGTGAATTCAAATAAAGTCAGAAGCTTTTAGTTTCAATTTAATCTTTTGTGGCCGGGAACAGTTTAAACAATTTAAATAAATGATCAAAGTCACATTATTGTTCTTTTGAAGGACTTGATTCTGGCGATGTAGCTCAAAGCCGTCACTGAAATGACCAGAAACCAATAAATCAATATAAAAATGTATCGTCTGAAGACAATCTGCAGTTAATGAGATAAAACATGCCGCCGATTGATGCAGTGCTAGTTAACCCTTTATTAGAAGATTCCTTTTAGTTCCTCTGTGACTTTGTCGGTTTTGTTTCAACGATGCATCCGTGTCGTTCACTTGCTCATCAGAAAACACGTAAAAACAGACTTCAGCCATATTTCTTTTTGGGGTCTGAAGGCAACACTGAGGATCCTGAGCAGGAGGATCGATGGCCGTCAGAAGTTGTTGTTCTTCAGCGGAGTAAGTTTAGTTTAGTGTGAGAACAATCGTTGAGCTGCAGCTGAAAGACGCTCTTATTATCTTTACAGGAACCAGATTGAGACGAACTCATCGAGTCCTTGGTTCTCCTTCCTGTAAGGCACCGGCATCATTTTTAAAAAAGATGAGTTAAAACAGAGCTGGCTGTAGTGTTTGTTTAACGCACACAAGCCACCAGTCGGTCACCAATCACCTGAAAACACGCTGGTTTTTGGACAGTTTGGACTTTCTTGTAATTTTCTTCGAGTCTCACAGAAGCTCAGAATCAGGTGGAAATCAGTGACGCACAGGTTTTGGATTCAGTCTTCAGAAAATGATTCACACCAACATTTCTGAACATTTCAGGACATTTTGAATGTTTCCCTCATGCTGTTACGATGGGCTACACAAAGCCCATGTGACACGAATACAGGGACGTGATTGGCTAATGAGCGCGAGAGACAAGAGTCGTTTACTGCATCGACAGTTATTACAGGGTCGCTGGTGCTTAATGCTCTCTGTGCGTTTTATTAGTTAGTATAGCAGTTCAATTTAATCATAAAGCACTGCTTGGCTCTGCTCGGCTCAGTTTGTTTGCATAAAAACGTGTGTGTGTGTGTGTGTGTATGTGAAGGGCACACTGGTCCAGTTAGTGATGAAGTGCACTTCTTTTAAAAACGTGAAAAAAAACCTCCAAAGTCAGTTCCACCGGACAGCAGCAGTCCATCGCCAAAGTAAAGATTAAAAAACATCAGGAGGCTAAAGAGCTGAGGGTCACAGGTCAGCTGCGTTCTTCTTCCTGCTCTTACCTTCAAGGCGAAGACGAGTCCGTCTGCCACACAAAGGCTCAGATGAAGCTCTTGTACCCGAGCGGCATGCCGAAAGAGCAACGCTGTGACGAATCAAGCGCTTCCTTTTCCTTTCCTCATAACGTCTCTGTGACGGGAAAAAACACAACACCTCCTCAGAATCTTTCAATTCTGTTTCACCTCCTGAAAACTCTTCGGAGGAGTTTATGTCGTCACATGATCACCGAGACGAGAGCGACGGTCTGAATCCCTCTGAGCTGCTACCGGAGACGTTTGGGTAAAAAAATAATAATGAAGAACTGAAGTTGGATGAACAAAAATTGTGCTGTGTGCTTCCCATGTTAGAACCAGAAGAGGTCCTCAAACTGGGGCCCAGTCTGGGAGGAGACCCACTACCCCCCAAACTTTAAAACAAGCTCAGACTGGGGTAAGAGTTGCAGACTGGGGGTCAGGGAGTGGAGGGCTTGTGGAGGATGCCCTGCAGGTCCTCTGGTAAGGCCAGGATCACGGCCTCTATGTGGGCCCTCAGCTTGGCCACAGTCCCTGGACGCACCGGCAGCTGCTCCCTCTCCGCCTGAGTCTGCAGGAGAGAAAGTTCAGACACAATATTAGTTATTCTTTTAAATCCACAGTCAGACACTCACATATTAGCTCATATTTTATATTAACGATCAGCAGATTTGGGATTAAACTAGAATGGTCCTTTGACTGCAGTGGTAAAGGAAGAGCACCAGTAGTATCACTGGTACATGTAGCAGCTGGAGTGTACTTGTATCAGTACTCAGGTTTAGTACGAGCAATAGTTACAACAGTACGAGTAGTGCTCCAAGTTAATATGCGTGGTCCTTGCAGCAGTAGATAGTAGTAGTAGTATATTAGTACTGGTAGACTAATGTATTAACCAGAATAAAATACTTATTATTCTGGAAATTTTGTTTGGAATTTTTATTTTTATTTCTCTAAAGTGATAAAATACTTTGTCGTACTAATAGTACTGTTACTGGTACCAGTACCAGTACTCCGTTTAACTAGAAGCAGTAGTTGTAGGAGCTGCTTTAGTTCAACATGATATTAAAATATTAATCAACTTTTTTTTTATGTTGAAACACAATCGTAAAAAGTACATCACAAATATAGCAGCAGTAGTTGTGGTCTTAGCAATAGTAATGAAAATATGAGCACTAGTAGTAATACTCGCAGCAGTAATAGTAGTAGAAGTAGAAGTACTAGTAATAGCAGCGGATGAGTTTGTACCAGTTTATCTTTCAGCTTCAGAACCAGATCAACTGTCTCCACCTCAGAGTGCTGCTGGACTCTCTGCTGCAGATCCTAGAGACACAGAGAGACAGACAGGTAGAGACAGACAGGTAGAGACAGAGAGGTAGAGACAGACAGGTAGAGACAGACACAGAGAGACAGACACAGAGAGACAGACAGGTAGACAGAGACAGGTAGAGACAGACAGAGAGAGACAGACACAGAGAGACAGACACAGAGAGACAGACAGGTAGAGACAGACAGGTAGAGACAGACAGGTAGAGACAGACAGGTAGAGAGACAGACACAGAGAGACAGACACAGAGAGACAGACAGGTAGAGACAGACAGACAGACACAGACACAGAGAGACAGACACAGAGAGACAGAGACAGGTAGACAGAGACAGGTAGAGACAGACACAGAGAGACAGACACAGAGAGACAGACACAGAGAGACAGACAGAGAGGTAGAGACAGACACAGACAGGTAGAGACAGACACAGACAGACACAGACAGACAGACACAGACAGACAGGATGAGACATGTCCAAGCCTAAATAAATGAAGACACCCTCCATTCATTTACATCGTTACTGGTTTCCACCATATTGATATTTGTGCTTCCAGCACAAGGAAGTAAGTGAGCTACGTAGTGTTCTAAACGGTGTCTTTCTTTCTGTTGTGATTGTGTTTGTTGTTATTTCCTACTTTGTTGTTCTGTAGACTGACAGAAAGTTAATACCCTTAAAAGTCCAGCTACGAACAACATGGATTAAACATTTGTGGCTGTTTTTTTGTATCTATAATTCAGATTCAATGCCTGTTAGTTATATATCGTCCGGCCGGCTCGGTCTGCTCTGTGCAACCGCATCATGTCTCCGTCAAAACATATTTTTACAGCTGTGCCCGGTGTAATCCAGAGGTGAGAGAACAATTTGGGGCAAAACGTGTCAACTGATTTCGTCAGATAGGCCTCAACAACTTGAAAAGTCTGGGAAAAAGTCTGAAACATCAGTTCAGGTTTACAGAACGACTCTGACTGCATCTGACCTTCACACTTCCTCCCTCCCTCCTCACCTCCTCACACAGCGCCTCCAGGTGCAGAGCCTCCAGTTTCTGGGTCATCTCTCTCCTCCTGTTGCGGAACCAGCCGTCAAAGTTGGCAGACTTGAGGAAATTCCTTCAGACGCAGAAAAACAAAAAACCCCATCATGATGAGTCCACATGAGGCTGATGTGCATTAATGTGTTGCTCTGCTATCAAAAGTCATGGTGGTAAAGTTAGCTGTGAATAGTGTTTATAACACATGCTGGGTTGGTTAGTGTTGTGTTTACCGGTAGAGTCCAATCCAGTCTCCTTTCAGTCTGGACGTGAGCTGAGGTCCGGCCTTCTCCAGCGTCTTCATGAAGTCCTGCTGGATGAACGGTCGCAGCTGAGGAGGACTCTTCCAGGGACTGATGGACTTCTGGAGAGGCATCAGACTGGCCACGTACCGCTCCTGTGACACACACACACACACACACACACACACACACACACACACACACTTAAATAACTTCAGAATCAGCTTTATTGTCAAGTAAGTTTTCACATACAGTGAAAGGAACGTTTTGTTTTGCTCGTCATGTATTTGTTGTGTTACAAATGAAGTTCCTTTTGCATCACTGTGTCGTATAATGACAATAAAGGATTCTTGAATATTAAAAAGGACACATTTTCCTTGGTAATTTGATGCATAACAATAAACATATATTTTGACAAACAAGACAAGAACAAAACCATCTTGATAAACTTAAAGATAAAATAAAAATCCTCGCTTGTTACCAGTGGAATCATGAAGCTCTGCGTCAGTTCTAAAAAGTAGCGTCGAAGAATTGCATTTTGGGCCGCTGAGGGTCTCTTCTGCTGGACACCCTGGAAAACAGACAAATAAAATATCATCATTAAATAAAAAAATCTTCATTATCAAACATTACACTGCTCTCAGTTGTCCACATTTTGAAGCAGCAAACAATCGACGTTGGAGAGTCGCGATGCTTCTAGTTCAAGTACACTTCTCAGTAGAAGTTTGGTAGCATTTAAAAAACTACGAAGAACAAAAACCTTTCTCAAAGCTTCTCCCATTTCATAAATTATGGTCCCATTTAGAGTCAAATACACCATAAAGCAGGGTATGCTTTAGGGCGGGGCTGACAGGTCGCTACCACGATGTTGTCCGGTCTGGGAGTTGTCCGTGTTTTCGTCTTACAACTTTAATCCTTTCACGGAGTGTTTTCAGTTCATGAAAGTTAACAGTAACATTTTGGTCTCCTATAAATGTCTTATTCGTCTTCTGTCACTTCTGGCTGCAAAAAGCCAAGATGGCGACGGCCAAAGGCCAGAACCCGAGGCTTCATAAGAACAGTCCACAAACCAATGGGTGACCTCACGGTGACTACGTCCACTTCTTGTATACAGTCTTTGTTGTTACCCCCATGAAGTTTAATGGAAAATGGCTCCAATCAGTCAATCAATAAAGCGAGTTCAGACGTGTGCAGCGCATTGACCGGTTCTTACCTTCTGAAGCTGTTTGATGATTTCTTCATCTTTGTTGAGATACGGCTTATATGCAGTGTACACACCTGTAAAACACACACACACACAAACACGCACACAAACAGTCAGTGTTCAGCTGGTCTGACAGTGACTCCTCATAACTGTGGATGTGAGCTTGTGAGAGAGCTGCAGGTCGGCTCTGTGAGGTGCTTGACATTAAAAACAAAGAAGCACCGATACTGAGAAATAAACACGGAGGCTGTGAAGCATTTACCAGGTTTGGAGTCCAGAGTTTTGAGGTTTTTCAGTTTCTTGACTTTCATCTGCTTGGCCATCTCTCCTGAGAGGAGCAGACAGATGGAGAGGAAAGACCAGACATGTTTTTACAATGCGTCACCTGATGTCTGACTTACAGCTGAACAGTAATTCAGCATCACATATACTGTATATTCAGATCCTTCACTCAAAGCTACTACAAGGAACTTTCATTTCAGACAAATATCACATTCCAGCAGCAGCAGTGTCACCCACCTGCTTGCTTCATGTCTCCGATGCGGATGATGTGCGGCCAGTGCTGCAGGGTTTTAGCAAAGAAGGGATTGGTCACTCCCAGAATGACCGACGGCCTGAAGACGGAGAGAGAACAGAGAGAGACGCAACAATTATCAACTCAGACGAACACTAACAAATCTCTGTTCGCAGTTACAGCAACAAAAAGGAGCCAGAAGCTAACGTGAGCAAGACCACCTTAAATATTTTAGAGGAATTATGACTACAGAGAGTGGTGAGATCTTTACAGTGTTTTTACGTTAATCTTGGTTAATATGCACAGCTGCAAGTAAACTGGAAAATACATTTTCATTAGCCAAGTAAACAACTTCATAGGAATATTGTCCTTTCCGAAATAAGGTAAAACTTGACTTGCTCAAGGGCCACACAGCTCTTCTGGTTCGTCTTTACTCACGGAGCCTGAGTCCTGGTCGTGTACTCCTTAAACTCGCTGTCGTGGATGGTGAAGTACGGCCGGAAGTCACTGCAGAAACGCAGAGGAGAGATACAGCTGTGGAGGGAGAACGGGAGAGAGAGAGACAGAGACAGAGAGAGAGATAGAGAGACAGAGACAGAGAGAGAGAGAGAGACAGAGAGAGACAGAGAGAGAGAGACAGAGAGAGAGAGAGAGAGAGAGAGAGAGAGAGAGAGAGAGAGAGAGAGAGAGAGAGAGAGAGAGAGAGAGAGAGAGAGAGAGAGAGACAGAGAGAGAGAGAGAGAGAGAGAGAGAGAGAGAGACAGAGAGAGAGAGACAGAGAGAGAGACAGACAGAGAGAGAGAGAGACAGACAGAGATAGAGAGACAGACAGAGAGAGACATCTTTATTGTTTGAAGACTTTCGAGACGTTGAAATCTCAACTTAAGATATGTCACATGTTCTCCGTGACTTAAAGACATAAAGTCAGAACACATTGAATTTTACATAACATAACCTGCCCCCCCCCCTCACCTGACCAACGCCAGCACGGTGTCCGACGACTCGGCTGGCGACGGCGCCATGACGACGAGTGCCTCCCCCAGCAACACCAACTCCCACAACATCTGGATGTGGAAGAAGACCGGATAGAAACACCTGGAGAAGGAGAGAAGTTGAGGTTTAGAGTTTATAGTCTCTTTATAGTGACGCTGTTCACACAGATTTACTTCACTTTCTTCAGCACAACTCATCTTCTCTGGTGGATTTTCACAAAAGTATTAAAATGACCTGAAAACATAAGATTCATAAGTAGACCATCTTACTGGAGTAGATGGCTGATCATCTTCTTTGGACATGGGAACATTAGACTGAGGAGTCTGTCTCAGTGGAGTTTTATTATTGGTCTTTATTTGACAAATTATTCTGAATACACATTTTTAAGTTTCCAAATCCTCTTCGTTACGTCTAGTTTTATTATTTTTATTCCTGTGATAAAGGACAAAATAAAGAAATAACCCTGAAGGTGAGCAGTCAGCTGTTATTATATTAAGTCAACACGGTGATGCTGCAAACCTTTCCATAATCAGCGTGACTACTCATGACGGTCACACTGACCCTGTGAGTTCTGTGAATACGGACACTAACTAAACAAATAAACAATCACATTTTATAAACACAAACTGAATATTGAAAAGCAGACGTTTAAGGAAACTTCCGTCTTTATTTTCTCCCGTACAAAAAAATAATATATTTTGGCAGGTTTAAAAAGAAAGGTGGTTTGGTTGACAAGGCGCATGAACATCCTCGAAAAAAACAAAAAACAAAAACATTTAACAGTGGCGCGTCGAACACCCTGATGTGTCACCCAAGCTGCAACTACGGCAGCAGAGAAGGGCCACTCTTTGTGCTGCTTTTTGATGAACAGAAGAATGTATTTAAACCTGTTTAATACTAGAAAATACGCTCAATGTTACCGTCACTGCCCTAACCCGTCCAGAGTAACAGAGATAAGGATGGTGATCCAACATCTAACATTTTACGCTTGCATGCTGTAAAATGCGACAGGAATGTACTAGAACATCCCGGTACTTTTGGAAAACTGTATTTGACATACTATGTACTGGGATCTGGCAGTACAGTGGTATCGGTGTCTTTCAAGCCCCGAAAACCGTAGCAAAACTGCTGCACACCTGTTTTCAGAGGCAGCGGCAGCAGAGAGAAGTGCTGCAGTACTGCCCTCAAACAGCAGGCGGTGACAGAAGCTGGTGTGTCGCGTGGAAGGAAAAAACAGCTGCAGGTCTCACCTGAAGAGGTCCACCTCATGGATGGTCGGGAGCACGATGGACACCTGACTGTCACTCTGGAAGCAAGCACATAATCACGTTTTCAATGCAAATTAATCAAAACATTATATTTAATATTAATATATTCTGTATGCGTTTGCGTGTGGTCACCTGAGCCGACTGGACCAGCTGGGAGGTTCCTGGTTTGTCGTAGCAGGTCGGGATTCTAATCTGCAGCAGCACACAGATTATTACTGAGAGTATGAACTCTACACTGCTTCTGAAGGCTTTCATCAAACGTAGGACGGTAGCGAACAAGTCATAGTTGTTTTTCATCCAGGTGATTCTTTACACGAGGACACAGTCAAAGTATTTTGAGCATCAAATTACTCGTTTTATGCTCCAAAATGTTATTTCTATTGAAATGTACACTTTGTTGGTCAATCACATTATTAGATCCCAGGCTCCCCCCAATGTGCTCTTCCAGATATATATTAAAAAAATGTATAAATATATAAAGAGAAATCATGTAAGTGGAACAACAATGTACAGCACCAAAAATATTTAAATATAAAGTTTAAAAAGACTACAATAACAAGTAAAAGGGAAAATGAATAATGACGGTTTCACATTGAAGTTGTAGAGCGCTGCTTTGACAAGTCACACTGAAACACCTACTGACGCCTACCCAGTGAGTGTGTGTGTGAGTGTGTGTACCTTGATGACCACGCCCATAATGGGAAGCGTGAGAATTCGTCCCGGATGGGGCGTCGGCCAGCGGTCTATGTCATTACAAGCTGTCAATCAAACACACAAACAGTGATCTGGATCAGAATAGATCAACACTGCGGCCGCTCAGAGCTTTACAGAGAGAAAGTAAATAAAGTTTATCTACACACACTCAATGCAGTCTAATACAACTGTCTGTACAACTGCTCTGCAACAAATCCCACTTTCATGAAGTTGTTTATTTAACGATTCAGTTCAAACATTTTCAGAAACATGTTGAGAGAAGTTTATACATCACTAAAAACTATAACTGTAGTTTACAAGGAGAGAGAAAAAATGAACAAGATTAAGTATAAAAAGTATAAAAACACTTACTCACACAGACAGACAGGTAGAGAGACAGACTGGAGGTAGAGTAACAGACAGACAGGTAGATAGGTAGATAGGTTGGGACAGACGGTAGGGAGGGAGAGAGAGTCAGCCTGGTAGATAGAGAGAGACGGGTAGTTGAGGTAGTCAGACAGACAGACAGGTAGAGAGACAGACAGGTAGTTGAGGTAGTCAGACAGACAGGCAGGTAGAGAGACAGACAGGTAGTTGAGGTAGTCAGACAGACAGGCAGGTAGAGAGACAGACAGGTATTTGAGGTAGTCACACTGACCAGCCTCCAGACAGGGTTCCTGTTTCTCAAAGTATTCTGGAGCCATGATCTTCAACAGGGAGTGGAAGAAGGTCACGTAGGGCAGCTTACTGATCAGGACCAGAGACTACACACACACACACACACACACACACGCATCAATAAACATACTTAAAGATTTAATACCATCAGTAATTATGATATAATTATTATTATTATTATTATTATTATAGCAGTCTGGCTCTGACCTTCTGGAAGTATCCTCTTTTCAGGGATTTGTCTCGGACCTGACGGAAGTACACGTAACCATAGTAATGGCCCTGTTCCCTCTGAGAGAGAGAGAGAGAGACACACACACACACACACACACACACACACACACACACACACACCTGAGTTTTATATCACTAAACCAGATGGTGGGTGAGTGAGAGAGTGAGAGTCTGTATGTGTGTGTGGGTGTGTTAGTGTGTGTGTGTACGTCCTGACCTTCAGACAGGGCGGTGCGTCCCGGTCGTTGGTCTCAAGGAAGCAGCCGAGTGACGACTTCCTGTTTGAAACCTGACGAAAGCGGAAGCAGAACTGTGTGTCGCCAAGGCAACCTGTAAACAACAACAGAGTGATGTTGTTGTGATGCTATTATTTCCTCTCGTTTGGACTGTTGTAATTCTCCCTAAGTGTCTGAGAATAAACCTTTACTCCTGTAAAGAACAGAGTGATGACTACAGACAGTTCAACTTCTGAAACAAGAGCAAATGTAAAGAAGACAAACAGTCAACTGACTGACGTCACACAGGAGACCAAAGACTCAGCTGCAGTTACTGCTCATCACCACAGGGGGCCGCCAAAGAGCAACGAAACAGAGATCTTTAAAGATAAAAGTTATCCCAATTATAATAATAATATAATAATCCCAATGTCCCCCAATATGAAGCCTTAAACCCTGAGTGTGAGAGGCTGCATACAATGTTATTATTTTATACTTTTTATCTATCTTATCTTATCTATCTTTAATCCTTAATGTTTGAGTAAGACAGGCTGAACACACATGTGCCATCCTCTTTGTTTACCTTTTCTTTTAACGTCTCCATGCTTCCCCGTGTTTAACGTCACATTGCTATGAATTGTGGGTAATCCCCTGAGGCAAAATCTACAGAAATGCGGGCTTACGGAAAGTGTCCATAAAGGGCATAAAATGTCTGCGAGAGACTTAAAACACTCGACGATTTGACGGTGCGATGGCCCGAAACCCTCACGGACTTTACGGTAATGTGTGTGTGTGGAGGTTTGGATCGTGTCTGAACCTCCACCCTCTGAAGTCTGAGGTTAAATATGAAGCCAGTTCACTGCAGCTACTTCTGCAATTCAAAAGGTGGAAGTTATAGAAAACTGTTTTGCTTTGATTCAGAAGTGTTATTCTTTTAATTTTAAATGTCGACTCAGTGTCTTCCTGGTTTCCTCCTAAATTTTCGGGACAAATAGGAAGAGGAAGCAGGAAAAAAAAGACGAAACAGGAAGCGCCCGATGAGTCACCAACCGGCCTTTAATCTCTGCATGACCTCCAGCAGACACACCAGGAGAGTGTGAGAAGGAAAGTTAGAGTGATAAACACGCCACATACAACACACACACACTCCCTTTAAAGCATTCCACTTCATAGGACACACACAAACACACTCACACACACACTTCCTAGAGCTCAGCCAAGACTCCATGACACCATGCGGTCGTGTTGCGTTCGAGGCCACCCAGCGTGAAACGAGCCCTCAGACGCTCTGACTCTCGGTCTGAACCTCTTCATTACATGTGTGTTTCTGTTCTCTTTGTGAGTCACTGCATCTGAAGCTGGGACCCAGCTGGACGCAGCGAAGAGAAGAAGAAGTCTTCATCATCACAGAATGAAACACCAGGAGGTTTGTAAGAACTGTGTCCGTATTTTCATGAATCACAAGATGTTTGATTTGTGGATAAAATGTCTGAAACAATAATCTTAATATTCATGATCACAAATTTTAGGATTTTAAGAATTTCTGGATTGGTTGTTGTCATTATCTGAATCCTATTTTCATAATTCATTATTCAAAATAAACGGATTGGTTTTGAAATACTGAAGTTTAAAATGCCAACATCTGTTTCCCAACAGTCTTTAAATGACTTGTTGTTGGAGGAACAGTTAAAAAAAGACAAAGACATTCATTGTTCTGTCAGATAAGACAATAAATAACAGCAAATGTTCACAACTGAGAAGCTGGAACCAGAAAAGATTTTGCAAAAATTGTTTGGCGTATGTCAAGATTGACGTCAAAAACAATTTGTATAATTGACTTTGAGCTGTAAATAAAGGTTTTAATAAAAGGTAAATAAAGGGTTTCAAGTGAAAGTCTACATTGAGGCCTTTAGGGTCAAAGGTCTTCAGGTGGGAAATCCAAAAACACTCTTTTGAATATAGCGAGCACCTTCAGAATTTATTAAATCTTATTTCTGTTGCTGTTTTGGTTCTGTTCCCACCTCTAACACTCCTCCGCTCTCTCTCCGTCTGATGTGGACGTTTACGCCCACGGATTAGAGCTGAGTCAGCACTTTGACCTCAGTCCCTGTTTCACTTTAACTCTTGTGTGCCGGAGAACACAACACAACTAATCATGTGTCACTACTTCTCTCTGATCCTTTTCTCAGGAACAAGAGCCAAAGTGGATTTGAAGAGTTGCAGTTTAATGTCTCTCTCTCTCTGTCTGACACACACACACCTAGTATATACAGTATATATATATATATATATATATATATATATATATATATATATATATATATATATATATATAGTATATACATATAGAAGGCCTGTGAGCATTATGTCCTAATCTTTTTGTTATCCTGCAGAAGGTTTGTCAGCTCTGCCGCCTGCTGACTCACAGCCAAAGCACACACACCTGCAGAGAAACACACAAGTGATTCCACATAGGTGTGTGTGTGTGTGTGCCTGTGTGTGCGTGTGTGTGTGTACTAATCCCTAAACCACTTTATCTCTCAGTCTAGCATTACACTAATGACAAGGACAATTTTCAGAATGGTCCCCTGACCTCGTCTGCAGCACCAAACAATTATAATTAAAACACAAATTAAAAAGGCGACGACTGAAACCGGAGCTTCCAGGTGATGTTCCAGAAACAAGAGAATCTCTTCAGGATTCACATTTGCAGAATTATAAATGAGTAAAAAAAACAAAAACCAAGCCCTGCTCTATTTATCTGACAGGTGCAAACCGAAGGGTTAAAGGTCGCCAGCAGCGGTAATTCTAGACCGGTGGTGAGTTTGTTTCTGTTGGGAATAGGTTCTGTTGTGTTTATTTATAACCTCGGTGTCTAGACGCCGATTGGTGGAGACTGAACTGGAGGCAAAATTAATTTAAAAAAAAATGTAATCCACCATCATAAGACCAGCGTAGAAGAGAAAGGAGACATGTTGATGCTGCTGCTGTGTTTACTGATGTGTATGCTGCAAATATGGCTGCTGATTATTGAATATCTTTATTATTTTATCAAGTGTGTTTTGTTTTCATCTTATTTTCCCTGTTTTTATGCTCCTATCTCCATTTTCTTTGTTGGAAAACACTTTGTGTTGCATGTTTTGTATGATGAGAGATGTTATACAAATAATGTTTATTACTATTATTATTACCAGCATGATATAAGTCTGAAACCACCTTGATGTTGCAACTTCAAAATCTAAAAAACAACACGTTCACCGCTCTTAACACACAGCTTGGCCAGAGCTGAGGAGGTGAGGAGACAGGAACTCACCTGAGTTGGAGTCGGGGAAGGAAAGGTAGCAGATGCTTGTTTTCTGAAAGAGAAACAGATTTAGTTTGTTTTTCGTCCACTTTATCGTGTCATCTCAGGTTGATTCAGTGACGCAAATGAAACACAACTGATAGGAAACAGAAGGAATTTAAGGATTATAATGAAGAACTTCTACGATGTTCTAGGATTTAGTGTACATCATTTACCAGCAGCATGTGACGGCTGTATTTAAGCATGTTAAATATCTTAAAAATGAACGTAGTTAAAATCCTCACCTCTTTCTCTGACAGCTTGGAATGATGAGGATAAATAACCTGGAAGACACATGAACAGAGTTACCACACAGCTCATCAGCCCACTTCTAAAAGCTCTGTTCAGCTCCAGAGAAACAGAAACATCAGCACTTTCTGTCACCTGGTCCAATACTTTGTGTCACCAAATTATAATAAAACACATTTTTATTTTGTGCTTAGATATTTTGTTGTAACTGTTTTGAGTACTGGCTAGTTTTTTCAGTATAACAAGTATAAAGGGGATGCAAATTTTGATATAATATTATTTTTTGTGCGATTAATTCATTGTACTTTTTATCATGAAATAAATATCTAGATAACATAATAATAATAATAACGGCATAAAGGTAATGACTGAAATGTGTTCAAAGCAGAGAACGGATCACTGTAAACTACTAAAAGTTCAAATGTCTGGTCAGACTTTGTAGTTTTGTTAACTTACTCTTTAGTACGATTTTGGTAATGATAAGTTATGGCTTCAAGGAACTTGAGATAAAGTTATAATGATCTGACTGCACATTATTTTGCAGAGACAGAAGCATTTCAGAAACTACTTTATTCAACCAGAAAAATCAAAAAAACAAACACTTAAGATGAAAAATAATAATAATTTTAAGTTTTTGTGTTGCTCGGTTCCTTAGAGAAAGTGAAAGACTTGCAGGATCCTGAACCCAGATCAACCGGTGTTTGTTGTGTTGGATTCAAACCATCCAATGCCACTGATGCCTTGCTCAACTCCTCGAGTTTAAGGCCTAAAAGTTTCCAGCAAGTTTCCAGCAAAAATACCTCCATTTGAGATAGCAGCTGAGCTGATGCTGTTGGAACAGACTAACTCCAGGGAAGAGACAACACACACGATTCACCCAGACTACGATAAACTATGTTATTAGGTAATGACATCGTTATTCTGCAGTTATACTGTTCCTCTACATCCTCTATATCTGTGCGTTTACACACACACACACACGTGAGCACTGTTAAGACTAAAGAACAACAGGGACCATTGAGATGTTTATGTGCTCCACTCCAGGAAGTAGTCTGAGCCCTTTAATAACTGCTAACCTAAGCTTTTTTTTTAGCTATAATCTAGAGCTTTTCCCCGGAGGATCATGCAGTCTGCCTCTCACCTCCACCGCCTGTCCGAGCTCCAGGTCGAAGCCGACCACGCAGATGCAGTGCAGCCAGGTGGAGAAGCGGTCCCAGGGCAGCAGCAGAGCCTCCTCCGGCTCGTCTTCGCCTCCGGGCCCGGGAGGAAGCGTTATCTCCTCGGCCGGAGAGATGCTGCTAGCGTCCTGGTCGTCCAGGTCCTCCGGCTCTTCGACCATCTCCTCCGGGCCTTGTAGAGCCATGGCTGGCGACGGCTCGACACGTAACGTGCACTCGGAAAGGCTCCGGAGGACGCTAACGGTTGTTTTTTTGTTGACTGGTATGTCGAGTTAGTGCTCAGGTTACAACAACATAAAGCGTGCAGAGCTACGGAAAGTAGCTAGCTAGCTAGCAGTTAGCACAGGAGCAGGGGAGCGTACGTATACGACGTGATGATGTGACGTCATCGCGTAAGGTCGTCCCCGGCACTGGGTTGTGTTCAAGTGAATTCATTTTATGAGACGTTCAGTGTCTTATGTTTATCATCAGCATTGGGAAATAATATGTATGTCAAACTTTTGACTTTCAAAATCATAATAAGATTGTTGCAGCAGAAATACAGATAAATAGAAAAAATAAAGGAAATAAATAATAAGACGTAGGTCTTTGTAAAAAGATGTAATATGAATAGAATAAAATAAAAAATAGAGCATATGGAGACAAAACAGCGAGGTAAAATGTTTTTTAAGATGATAAAATAATTCTAAGGAATAACCTCATTGAGAGCAGATTATTTATCTTCCAAAACACTTTTCAACCACAATTAAGGACAAAATAAATAAACCTAAAATTATTTCTATCATACCATACACACTTTAATGTGTTCACTTTTTAAAAGAAAACCATTTCATCAACACAAACAAATTACAATGTCCTGTTACTCATTGCAACAGTCCACAATTATATCAGTCTCGTTAAACAAGTGTCAATAGTCCAAATATCCACAAGTAACTTCCTGTGTGTGTGTGTGTGTGTGTGTGTGTGTGTGTGTGTGTGTGTGTGTGTCAGAACTAGAATTCATAAAACTGTTAAACCTTTACTGACATGTTGTTACTTTAAAACGTATTTATTGTAAAGTCCCTTCTGTTTCCACTCTGACCTTTTTGTCGTATTTCAATATATTCAATATTTCATCTATATTCTGCTGCTATCAATTGAGTGAATTACTTCTTTAATTACAGCCCGACTCTAAAGTGTGATTCAGGAAAAAAAGGAGTAAATCAGCTTTATCTAAATCCTCTAAAAGCTCCATCGTTGAACAAACAGATGGATGAAACAGAGTGGGGGTGCTCACAGAGAGGAGGGGTACAAACACCCTGTTGATTGTGACACAAACCCACCGTAGTGCAGGCAAACATACACAAATCTATCACATTAGTTCCTATAAATGTAACTATATTTGTTAAATGACTCACACTGTATTACAGTATACTAATAGTAAATATAATACTAACCTAGTGTGTATATTATCTTTCTGTTCCGTATGGTTTTATACCCCTAGTCCTGAGAAAAACGATATTTAATTAATGGTTAACATGACAAAATACACTTGAGTTTACAGTAGAAATACAAATATAATGTATATCAATACATATTAAACAAATGTGTAAAATATGTAGAGAGACAAATGAATTAATCTTAATTTAACAATAATATGATGACACGATTAAACAATATCACATCACCGTTCATATTAAATTCCAATACAACAATGTATCACGACTTTAAATTATTGTTGAGCTGATGACATCACACTCAGGCACCACTGCATTTATAAATATGTGTTTAAATAATTTTTTTAAATGGAGTTTATCTTTTTGTGAGTCGCTTGTTTCCAACGAACAGCTTCTTGTTTAATTGGACGCTGTGATGTCAAACAGGGCAAAGAAGCTAAACACAGTAAGATGCCGTTAAATCTCAAATTATAGTCAGACTGTTAGTGCAGCGACAGCTGGTCCTCTGCTCGCTCTGCAGGGGGGCTGGGCATGGCTGCAGGGACTATACGTCCACGATCAATACCAGGTCCAGGATCAATACCAGGTCCAGGATCAATACCAGGACCAGGACAAGGACCAGCAAGTTACAGTAAAACTTCAAGACTTTGGAACAATGTTACGGTCTGACGTTACACCTCTGGTTGATCTTGACAGTCTTGTATTCGTGGCTCAGTCCTTGGCTCGTCCTTGGCTCTGGTATATTTTGAACCGGCTGATAATCAGGCTGATCCTGAAATGAAACCTGCAGTGACCCCTCAGGCCCCTCAGATCCACCAAGACCTCCTTCAGGAGTACATGCTCGTATATGTATCATTATTGTTATTTTCATCATACTTTTTTTTCTTGATTAGAGGTTTGATATCACTCTCATGTGTACAGAGTAAATGTGAAGCTGCGTGAAGCATCCAGAGGGATTGGAAAGAGCCAGACCGGCTCAGTCCAAACTTCAGAAAATCTGCCTATTAGCACCTCTAAAGCAGTAACTGTGTGAAGTCTTGTCTTAAGGTCAGCAGTAACTTGTCATCGTGGTCAGGTTGCCAGGAAAAATGTATCTTACAGACAACTGTGCATTAATATCGATGGTATAAAGTACTACATCGCTTTGCATAGAGGTCCGGTCTCTGCCAAGATTGTGGGAACTATTTCCCAATGGTGGTGCTGAGGCAACAATCTGAATCTCAAAACTCCATTTTATGAAACAGCTTTAATATGCGGGTGAATTGTTTCAAATGTAACCATCAATCAGTAAATTCTGAGCAAAACTGCTAAAATAATTTCATCCCTTTCTGACTAGTTTATAAAATACTGAAGCCACAGTTCAGCAGCTCGCAGCTATAATGATTATTATTTTGTTCTTGCCGCTAAAAGTCTCAATAGTTGAATTATATTCTTATTTAACATATTCGTGAAGCAGAATGTCTCTCTGACAAAGAAAACTTTCTGAACTTTGGTTCATCTGTGCTTAAACAAAGGTTGAGAACAGCTTGCTTTAGATGCACAAAACTGGAAACATTAACGATTAATTATTATTATCATTTTTAAATCTCCTGTTCAAAATGAACGGATTAAACCAAAGTGATGTCCTGTGGTGTTTTCTCCTCCCACACTTCATGTCCTACTGTCTCATCCAGCATTGATTTGGTCTCAGCTGTCGGTTCACCAGAACACAGCGGGGACGTTTCTGGAGCCACAAGCAGAATTTGATCTCCTCCCACGTCACTCCACCCCACCCTGCTGCCCCAGGCTGTAAATCAAGACACCTGGACAAAACCCTATGATGTAAATGTAAAATATTGTCATTTGGTGTTCGTATTAATAGTATCACGAATATGAAAAGGTACCGTAAGACAAAAACAGGTACGTTTAAAAACAGTTCAAAGGTACACTCCCTGTGTTTATAGCCCCAAATCCCAGAGTAATAATAACTTTAGTGACATTCCAATGGGAAAACCTCGAGAAAACCTTTTTATTGTGTCTGGAATTATGAATTAATATCATACAACAAAAGCCCCAAAAAAGGCCTTGTTTTATTGCCATCTAGTGTCCACACCAGAGTCAGGTAGGCTGAATATATATATATATATTATTTTTTTCATTGTATAATTTGCTTTTGTTCATTTTGAAAAATCCCCCAAAAAATCATGTAATATTAAAGTATTGCTTTGACATTTGTAATACATCTAAATTATTTACAAAGTCAAATTTAAGTAAATTGTGACGTTTTTTTTATTTCCTGTTCATAACAAAGAGCCTACAGTCTGTGATTAAATAATGGGCATTATTTATCCTGTTGTTATAGCTGTGGACTAAAATCATATTATATTTGTAGTTATTACAGTTAATATATTGTGCGATATATTTTTAATTATAATTCAGTTACATTTTTAACATTATAATTTAAATACCATATTATCCAAAATACTTGGATGTGGTATGTATTTACGAAGGCTGGGAATGAAGTAAAGTATTAAGCTAATAATATTTTTTTTTAAAGTACACTAAATAAACAAGTTGAAGCGAGTTTACTTTCCAAACATCTGACTATTCATTTTTAAGTAATCATTTTTTATTTAATATCTCAAGATCTTGATTTAGTAATTCAAATTATTGTTTGAGTATTTTTCTTCATCATTTCCAACTTTTTTTTTTTCATACCACAAAAAAGGCTTTATGTGGAAGTCCATTTCTGACAGCAAAAAATCAATAAAAAATCAATAAACAATCAATAAAAAATCTATAAAAAATCACAGAAAATCAATAAAAAAATCACAAAAAGTAAAGTTATTATTATTATTATTTGTAATTTACAAAAAAACAAGAATAAAAATGAATTATATAATTATATATCGGTTTTATTCTTTCTAAAACAACTTTTATTTTCTTGTATATATATTTTTGTAAATTAAAAAAAATAAAATAAATAATAACTTTATTTTCATTTATTTTTTGCTGGCAGAAATGGGCTTCCATACTTCTATGATATTCGTTTAAACCAAATTAATTGCAAATATTTTAACGTTAATCTCTACGTTTTTTGTTTTTTTTTACAGTCTACTGACATAATGAGCTCATCGGTGTAAGTTGATGTAACTCGGTCCGTGAACGCACCTCGCCTTGTCTGTCTGCTCTCTAGTTACAAGTATGGCCGCTTGGACTTGCGGAGGAGGAGAACAACTTCTTATAGATTCCTCCCGGAAAACTGTAGGAAAGCGGCGGCTTTAAAACTCAACCGTCTCGGTAAAAAACACGACCTGGAACTGAGACACACGCGACGACGACCGCGCTCAACTTGTGGCTTTTACGGAGTTTTTTTTTTCCTTGGAAGATAACCTGGAGCTTGTGTGATGCGCGTGAGGACCCGCAGTCAAGAAACTCCCCTGACTGTCAGTTAGCTAGCCGGCTACCTGCTAGCTCGTTAGCTCATCCACCGTTTCATGCTAACATTCGCTTGCAGGGGCTCCGTAGTAGCTCAAAAAAAGGCGGGCTAGCTTGCTGCTTTTATTTTGCTCCCAGGAGACACAAGGGGATGGCATTTCGCCTCCATCCCGGTAAGCGAACTGGTTGAGAGGGGTGTGGGGAGAAAACATTTGGGCACCTGGTTGATAAGTTTTGTCGGCACTCATTAGCCTAGCCTAGCCTAGCTTACTTGGTTCAACGCCAGAAAACGTTGGCCGAGAGAGTTAGCGCTAGCTTTGCCCCGTCCGTTTTGCGAGCTAGCCAATTAGCATTTTAGTTGCACAAGAAGACCTGTGCTTATCCCTCGTTCATGAGTGTTTTTTGACGCGTCTGCACTAACTGATATCAGACCAAGAACCGCTTTAGTTAGCCTAATTGACCGTAAATGATAAATAACTCAAGGATGTTTTTTTGCTAGTTAGTCGTTAGCGACCTTACAGGTGTTCTGGTAGAGGGAGTGGTGGCGCTAGGTAGCTAAGCTAAGGTATCAGGGTAAACAGCGTCATTCAGATTATTATAGCTGTAAATGACGAATAGATTACAAGACGACACGTTACTAAGCGGTGTGTAAGCCGACTGGCGTGTTGCACAGACAAGACTTAACACTGCTCGAAAGCGCGCAATAATATTGTTAACTGTTCCCTTTGCCTGCTTCTTCAGTGCCGGAATAGTTTGATGGACGTGGGAGGCTGTTTTCCAGGCTGTCAGTGCTATAATACTCAGTCATGTATGTCTTGACACATGGCACCCTGGTCTGTGCATAGTGCCTGCTGTCAGATATATATATATATATAAGTATCGTTATGTAGTTTTGGTGCACAGTCAGTGAGGGGAATGTCTTGTCTTTTTTATACCTGTTGGTTTGTTTTTTATTTTCATTTGTTTCAAACACAGGAGTGTGAATCGAAGTGGGAAAGCAGTGCAGCCCGGGCTGTGCACAGTGGACAATGTTTATTAGCTAGTGCCTAGGAACTTAAAAGGACTGACAGTTCTGCCTACACATATAGGCAACAGATATTGTACTTTTATTCATTGGTGGATTGTAACTGAAGACTGCCACTCTGGATCAAGAAAACCTGCCCCCCGTGTCCGGTTGGAGTAACACTCTTAAGCCAAAATCAATGCCTTCGGCGCTGGCCGTGTTTGCCTGCCGACCCAACTCGCACCCATTCCAGGAGCGGCATGTGTACCTGGATGAGCCAGTCAAGATCGGCAGGTCGGTGGCTCGGTGTCGGCCGGCCCAGAACAACGCCACCTTTGACTGCAAGGTGCTGTCCAGGAATCATGCCCTGGTTTGGTTCGACCACAAGGCCGGCAAGGTAAGAGAGGATGATTGTTGCTGACCTGACATTTTGTTCCTGTATTTTCCTTCAACAGGAGTGCCCTTTTGTCATGTTTTCCATAATTCTCGAGCAGGCAAGCCTTTATGACAGCCTCGTGGACCGTAACTTCACAAATGACCACCTCAAAATCTTATTTAAATGGCCTGCAGCTCTGTCTCCATCACACATGTTCTGTTTTACATCCTAACACCTTGAAGCAAGACCTGTTCCCGAGTGTGAACTCTGCTCAGGCCTGAACAGATTCAGTTTGTTTAAGGGTGAGATCACATCAAGCATGTTTGAAGGCAAACATCAAACTCTGTGGTGTTTCCTTCTGTAGACCTATCCAACATTGAACTTGGAGGTTAATGCATCATTGAGTAAAGGAAATGATCCAAAACTCAAAGGGATTATGGATAGAAAGACACAGATGCTGGTCCTCATGCTAGGAAAGCTGAAAAGAAAAAAGTAAAGTTGATCGATTCTGGATTTATATTCCACCCACTTCAAAAATATATACTTTAAGGCAGTCACGCAAATAGACAATTGTCGAGAGAGAGAAAGGGGATGGAGCATTGCAGTTATGTAGCATAGTTCGGCTGCCAAAGTGCTCCTAAAAGCAAAATCTCATCCTGATCATCCACATTCTTGTGTGATTGTGATTGTTGGCTCATTTTCTTGACTGGGGTTAAACTTTGTCCTGGATTAAACATAAATTCAATGCAGATATCTACTGAGGAATGTCCTTAGTCCAGTCTAGGACTAGACTTAATCCTTGGCTAGGAAACCAACCTGTTATTTCTTTTAAAATCCACAGGTCTCAGATCTGAATCAGATCAGTGCGTGTGTAGTTTCTCTGTAGAACAGGTTGAACAGGCTGAGACAACCAGGGGATTAACCCAACTATGTGGCATGCAGGGACATTGAAATACCGTGTGTGTGTGCGCGCGTGTGTGTGTGTGCGTGTGTGTGCTCGCTCACGCTCACACACAGCATAAGCTATTTATAATGACACCAGTAGCGTCATCCTTTCCTCTCTTAAGCGATAAAAGCACACACATGCGTATATTGACATGCACTAATTTATTGGCGCTAAGGATTCAAAGTGGATAAACTGTCTCCACAGGTTATTTATGGCTCAGAAAAGGGCTGAGCTGGTATTTTTGTATAATGAACCCAGTCACTGACTAGCCCAGTATTTAACGAGCTCAATCATATAAGAAAGATTTAAGTGTGTGAAGTGTTTAATGAATACACAATAGAAATACAAGAATACCCTTTTCTGCAACACCTGTTTTAAGATAAAGACTTTTTAAAGATGTAAGTCACTGTACAGGGTGGGCAGATTAAACCACATTGAACATATTTTGAATTATTTGTCACATTTTAAATAACGATTCAGTGAATGTGGGTTCCCTGTGACCTCGGAGTTAAGTTGCCAACCATGAACCTCAGCGTCACTGGTCTCAACTATTAGCTTAAGTCTATTATTCTTCACAAATTAGCGTAGCTGCTAGCAGACTTATTCCTACTCATAGCTTTTATACTCTGAACACTGCGTTGAAATGAAACAAAGTTCTGACAGGTTGTTATGTTACGATGAATATCGCACAGTCTCTCACACACACACACACACACACACACACACACACACACACACACACACACACACACACACACGAGGGAGAGTTGCAAACTGAGATTACTCTAAGCAGCGGGTCGCTTAAAAGCTCTGAAAAGTTTGGCGTTATTCACAAAACATTCGGAGCTGTGTCGCCTATATCAACGTGTTTGGAATATTGCCGTTATCGCGACATGAATTCATATTTATTTTGTCATATGCATCAAAATTATACCGGCATCATCATGATCAATATGATGTGGCACACCCCTAACGTCGGCTAAACTTTACATTCATCCGTAAGCTAGCCCATAAATACAGTCTTATAACTTTGTTTACATTAGGTTTGGTGAAGGGCAATGGCTGAGTATTCACCCTTTGTCTTTTTTTTTTTACACACACACAGACCTGGCTTGCCTAACCGATGGTTTAACCGTAGGTTCCTCTTGTAGTAACAGCTGTTGTTTGTCACACGAGTCTGCAGTTTGTTTCTTCAACAACCAGCCTACAGTTTCCCTTTGCTCTAATTGATTGAAACAGTTTATTTTCACCTGAATTGTTCCGCATTGTGACAGAGCGTGGAGATCTGCATACCACTCAGGTAAAATGTCAGTGGAAACTTATGTTTTACTGCATACGTTGACACTTTGTGAAGGCTTTTATTTGGCTGTTTTCACCTCCATCATGTCTTTGAGTGATAAGTGTGCACTGGAGGGAAACTGGTGCGATTGGTCGCGTCCTGTGATTGATGAACCAATCAGTCGGCTCAGTGATCCAGCAGATTGCTTTATTATTGATGTTATCTTTCTGTACATCAGAGCAGAGTCCACCGAGTCTACTGTAAGACTGTAAGAGGTCCCACCAAGATCCCTCACTCTTGGATCACTGGAACTCAGTTCTCGGACTCAACTGGAGCTGCTGGAAAAAACTCAACTCGATGACATCATGTCTTTTACATTTGGTCAGTTTTATTGTTTTGCAGCCAGACTGAAATGTGATTTAAGGATTGAGACGTATAACGCTGTGATTACATGCTACGTACTGTAGCTTGCTGATCTCACAGCCTCCCTCTGGGACCGTTGCCCCGACACGACTACTGCGAAAGGAAGGATGAACTAATTGACATGAGCACAGCTGGTGGGATGAATATCTGAAGGGCTCTGAGAGGAAATAATGAAGTGTGTTCTTATTTAAGCAGCAGCCCATCACGGGAAGGTCAGATCAGACCCAGCTGTCCTCTCTTAACCCTGGAGGTCCTGGGACCTCCATTCGGGAACTACTGTTAGATAAGAGATCCAGAGAGCTCAACCAGAAGACAGACAGTTGTTCAGACAAATGAGATGTCGGTGCTTTGCCATTTTACTGGCGCTTAACTTCTTCCTTTCTCCGTAACAAGTAGTGTTTCTCGATAAGACTTCGGGAGTCCATCACCACATATTTTCAGTGTATAGTTCTTTTAAAAAAAAATCATTATTGCTTCAGAAACTATATGTGAAGCCCAGCTGCAGTCTTTTTACATCCCATGAATATAAGACAAACGCTATGTAACCATGTGAGTTGTCCCAAATGTTGGCTGTAAGTTGTTTTTTGCAGTCCTTGATGAGATGTTGGATGCATTGGCCAACTGTTTTTGGGGAATTACGGAGCTTTTTAAAAAATGAAGCTATATATTTGTGAGCTGTTTTTTAAAAGCAGTGTTTATGTGAAGCCTTATGTTGCCTTACTCATAATAGGATAATCCCAGTCACTCTCAGATAGTGAGGCCCACAGCTCATTGATCAAACACTGGTGTCGGATCGGTAGTCGGTATAGGCCGATACCCAGAAGCCCAGGTATTAGGACTGGAAGAAGTCTGATCGGTGCATCCCTAATTTGAATGCAGCAATCGACTCCTCAGACACTTCTAAACAGCAGTCAGTCAGCTGGTGGTCTGCTCAGGCAGATCAAACCAGATTTATAACTCACTGTGGAGATCTCTGTCATCCAGCTGTATCACTTAGTTATCCAGTCATTCATTTATCCATCCACTGTGTGCGTGTGCGTGTGCGCGTGTGCGTGCGTGCGTGCGTGCGTGCGTGCGTGCGTGTACACTAAATATTAACATGCGGCAGTTCAGAACATATTTATTGTTCACAAGGAAGTAGACACTGATCTATGAAAAGCACTTTTTGGGGTTTTCATGCAACAACCAGGGTTTAGTGATTGTTGCAAGAAAAGGTAAATATAACATCAATTCAAGCTGCTTGTCAAATACTGTTTGGGTCCAGCAATTGGCTGAGTTTGTTAAATACTAGCAGGTTAGCTGATGGTTTGGAAGGTAAAATACTGCATGGTCGTGCGTCCTGCTTCATTAATACCCAGCTGGTGAGGGAACATTCTGCTGCATAAAGTGTTGCAGTGCTGCATGAAATGATGGTGGAGCTAAATCTGTCCTCTCTTGTTTCCCTGCTTGTGGCCCACATGTCTCGTGCAACGCCTCACATCAGGCCATCTGCAGCATTGTTCTGCAGGCCGATGTCACGTTTGTGGGCCAGCCCTCTGTGGAGGATTCAGAGTAGAGAAAAGAGTGCCGGGGAAGCTATGACTTTAATTGCAGTTTGAATGAATAGCTTTAAGAAGCCTCGTGGGTTGAACAGGTGTAAATACCTGTCGGCAAGTAGAAACCTGTGCACAGGTTTCTACCCTCCTGCCAGTTAAAAAGCAAACCGTGTTTTCTTATTGTACTTTTTATAAATGTTCCATGCTTAGTTATGTACAGTTTAGCTGTTACTGTAAATGAGAACATCAGCTGCTGTTTGATTCCTCTGTGATGGGAATGAAGTGCAATGCACTGGTATGGAACTATGGTTCATAATTTATACATTTTCTTAAGATTTGAGTTTCTTAAAGCCAGTAAAATGTTGCGTTTTAAATTTCTTGGTCAGTGAAGCTAGCATGTGTTGCTAATACTTAGCATGTTTAGTGAAGCTGTGACATGTTTTATGAAATACAAACTATCATTTGAACGTTTGTGTAAAATGTAAATATATTAAGTCTGTAATGATCTGTCCTACCTTAAAGCTCATTGTATAGGAGCAGCAGGCCGAGTCTTGTGCTGCGGTGGGAGTTTCTGTAAAATGACGCTCTGATGTGTTGAATGCCTTGTTGACTTTTAGCATAGCAGTGTTTCCTCGAGGGTACGGAGCAGTTAGCCAATAGGGGAAGAGTAACCAGCTAGGGTCAAACTAAAGACAAACTTTATTATAGTTGAGTATTTATTTTATTATTTACACATATCACAACATTCGTCTGAACATTGAACTCTTCTGGAAATGTTTTTATCCACAGATTTGACAAACACATTTGCTTATTATTTTACAAAAAGGAGCTTGCTAACGTATTAATAATCATGATAATAAGCATGGATATTAATAATCATCATAGCCTGGACTATCTTCCTATTTTCCAGTTCTCTCTGCTGTTGCACACTTAAACCAGCTGATGCTATTTTTATGTTATTGATTAATTTTCCACTGCTTGGGGCCAAGAAACCGATGGCTTTAGGACACAGGCAGCGACACTCTTCTTATACTTGTTCCCTAACTACCGAGTTATTTAAAACTGAATTATGATGAACATCGCACAGTGCTTCTCATGGACGACTTTAGGATTTAATTAGAATTAAATGAAATACTTGTATGTACAGTATATGACCGTTGTAATACAGTTTATTCAGCTGTTTATTTGGCAGCCTGCACTTATAGAAAGCTCTGCAATGTTTTTTAGGATTAGGCTGCTTTTACAATAATTTGGGCAAATGATGTATTGGTTCTCATTTGTTTAAACTGTATTTGTTGAAAAGGTTAAAGCTTTATTAGCATGTTTTGATCCTGAAACAGTTAAGCAGACATGTTTGCTGTTTCCCGTTTCCTTCTCTTGTGTTTTTAGGTGTTAGAAATAAATATGTTTACACCTAAGTTACCACTACAGGCTAAAAGATGAATCCTTTATGACTTTGTTAATCACATGTCCGCCACTCTTGTGCCACCTTTTCATTGGTCTCACCACTTCAGTCTCTGATGTGTAACACACTTTACAGCCTCGCATTGTCTCTGTAATGAGGTGGTGTTGATTTAAGTCAAAGTAAATAGATTTAAGGACTTGACTGGTCGTTCATGCAGCCATCAGAGTGTTGACATCTTATTACTACAGCAACTCATTTCCCAGCATTCTTTTATCACAACTACACCGACAATGTTATTGTCGGTGTAGTTGTTGGGTTATAATGAGAACACACTCACACACTCCCTACAGTAGATGAGTCATTAGATTGCTGGAGGCTTCAGGTGAGGACAGATATTCACAGGGTCCAGAATTAGCATCCTACTTCACTACGAACTGTTACGCTTACTTTATCTGACCTCAGGCTGGGTGGGTACCACAGAGGGAAGTTCTGCAAGTATGTGGCGGCACAATGGCAGAGAAGATGGAGCTAAAGGAGGGTAGTTGTTTTGTGATGAAGACAACCAGAGAGATAATCAGTCAGTCAACCAGGAAGCCGGTGGATGGCCGCGCTGACAGCAGAGCAGAGCTGTTGTCTGAGTATCGGTACTCCGCGGCATGATAATGACCTCCAATGTGAATACCAACACAAGCACAGGAACGCCGTGACGCTCTGTAATAGGAAAATAGGAAGCTCTGTAGCTCTCTTTATGTCTGTAGTGAGAAGGAATAAGACGCTGTTGGCAACCTGGAAAGCTCAGCTCTGGTGTTGTGTGTGTGTTCAGTGATAGCAACGCCTCCCCCTAAACACTGCAGCAGGACGCCATGATGGAGCGTTAGAAGAGAGAGAGGGGGTGGGGGGGTGTCTTTGGGAATCTCACATTTCAGATTCAAAATGAATTTAGATTCAATGAATGTAAACCTGTCTCCTTTGTCCACTGAACTGCAATATTAAACATAACTGACAGTTAAGATAACTAGTCTTGATGAAGGTCACTTTTCATTGCAGTGAGAGATGTTCATAAAGGAGATAATAGCAGATTAATCTGGAATAATGGTTCGGAAATATGAGAGAGAAGGTGAGAGAAAGGACTACGATATGCATTTTCACTATATAATGTGTCGGCTGAGTATAGTAAGTATAGGAACAACAATGTTAAAGTCAATATATTGTTGTTATTTAAGCTAAGCTAACGTTTATTTCTGAGTCCTTATAGCTTTCATTTTCTAATATTAAACTAAATTATCCTGCTTATCAATTAGTTTAAAGCACACTAGAGAGTGGCTCGCACATCGTGGGCTTGACCCATACACTGGATATCATAAATTTAATAAGGATTAATAATCAACCGTTTTGTGTTTAGCTAGCTAACGTTATTAGCATCCTACCTCGGAGCAAACAAAGTCGTTCTTGTTGATCTTCATTGGATTCAGCTGTGAGTGAGGTCTCCATCTCTTTATTTGTTTAATGTGCTCTTAACTCTTCGGACTTGCAGTGAAGTTACTAATATAATATACTTCAGTTGGTACAGTACAAACAGCCACTGGTGAGGACGTCAAGGGTCAGAGGTCACTACAATAGATGGAGAGAGATGTGTTTCACTCATTTTTAAAGGTTCGATACACCACCCTATAGACGACAGAAGGAAAATAACGAGAAGAGGCCAGATGCTGGAGTTTTGAAGTTGATACGATGCCATTTGAATAAAACAAAATGTTATTTTTCTTACAGCAGAAACTTTTTTCCTTTAGTTGATCATAAAACTTAATTTTATCCATTTTCTATGTCATTTCCAGCTCTTTTCTTTCTTTTGGAGGTGTGATTGTTTGACTCGTGACACTTTCACCATCTTCGACTTAAAACTTAAATGTGCTGAGCTAGAGGCAGGTTTTTATAATTTAATCATACATGATGCTTTTTAGAGATCTTGTGACTCTTTTCTACTCATCTTATTGGCTGCTAAGGTGAAAGTATCCGGTGAAACATTCACATGAGATTATCCAGCCTGGTAGGAAGGTTGTCGTCAAAACGCCAGAAGAACCTGTTGACCAGAATAAACTCCGGTCAACAGGTGAGTCGGATTTAATCTACCAACCGATGAAGCAACTCATCCAGCGGCTTCAGCTTTTCAACACTTCAGACAGGAAGGAGGAAGCTGTCGACACAAACGGCCTTTTATGAGCATGTTCTTAGAAATGTTACTTTACTCATAAAGCCATTAAGAAATGCAGCTTGTGTTGAATTTACCTCCTTTGTAATTGACAGAAAATGATTAATAAAATACATTTTGTTACCAATTAAACTGTGGAGAGATTCAGAAACCTTTGCGTCATTTAATAATGCATGATTTTACCTTTTTTATAAAAGATGAATATAACAACTGAAGCTGAACATTATCCAGCGTTTTATGAAGGTTTTTATTCTCTAGATATCTGTTCAGTTTCCAAATACGGACGGATGTTTTATTCATAAAGAATTCATATTTGGTTTTCAAACTTTTTGCCAAGATTTGAGACGCAGCAGAGAGTGAAATGTCGTAAAGAAGGAAACCTGTTTGTAATGAATGTTTTTGTTTTTAACAGTGTTTCATCTAAATTAACGTCTAATGTCAAAAATACACCAGACGTTTTAAAAAGCTTGAGTCAAAAACACAGAGAAATATAGTTTATATTAATATAAAAACATTTTAGAAGATGGAACCAGATGTTTTGACATCTTTGTTTAATCCCTTAAATCATTAATCAATTATCAAAATTGTTGACAATTAGTTTTCTGTCTTTTGACGGATACTTACTTGAAGAGTTTTTCTGGCAAGCTCTAATTTGAATTAATATTAATTGATACTAAAAGATGAGTTACTATCTGTCTCTCTCTTTCTCCCCCTCCCTCCCCTCCATAATATTAACCACTAAAGTGACAGAGCTGAAAATGGCCAGCAGAAATCTGTAGCCTGAAACACAATCAGGCCAGCATTCACCTTTCAAGGAAACACACACACACACACCGTTCTGCAGGAATACGCTCACATGCTCTCTGATAAATATATAAACCCCTCTTTCTGTTTGCCAGTAGCAGCAAACGGCCTCTTTTTGGAAACGGTGGCAGGAGTCCAAGCTCCAGTCAGCTGCTCTCTGTCACATCCACTGTCGCCGGGAAAGGCTCTGCCAGTTTTAAGAAGCACACCGAGTTACATAAAATCTTACCCCAATGCCAACAATGAGATAACAAGACAGCATTAACGACATGTATCAATCAATCTCTCGCCACGTTTCTCTGACTTCTGGCTCATGTGGAAGTTGACAAATAGCTCGTGAGCACTGCAGCACCGTCCAAAAAATGGTTTCCATCATATTTGAACGGGAGAATCTTTGTAGCTCTGTGGGTGGAGTGGGTCGTCCTTTAAAACCACAAGGTTGGCGGTCTGATTCCTGACTCCTCAAGTGTCCTTGAGCGAGACATGGAACCCTAAGTTGCTCCCCCCGGGCGCTTCACAGCCGCCCACTGCTCCCTAAATGCTTAGGATGGGTTTCATGTATGTAAATGACTTGTTTACGTCCTAAATGAGGCTGAATACTACCAGAGTTTTGGTGAGGATGGCTGAGATTGAAGACAATCCAACACCCCTGACTTAAAAACTAACAAATGGAAGCATTTTGCTTCTTATTTCGTCCCAAATCTGAAAGGATTGAAGCAAATCACGAAGTAGATCTCAACTCTTACCGCACCAGGATTTGCGGCCCTATACTCGGTCATTGAGAACGACATGCGATATGTCTCAATGTTTTTTTTGACAGAGCAAAAGTCATGAAATCCATGAGGGAAAGTTGCTAGGATAGAAGCAGCCTGCTATCCATCCATTGCCACCAGAACACTTTATGTATTGTTTTACCACATGTTCCAGGGAAAGCTTTGTTTCTGTATGACAGCTGGTCCAGCATGCTCACTGCTCACAGAACAAGAGGATTTGGTTGAAGAGAGTCTTTATTTGTGAATATGAGCAGCTTTTTTATGTCACGTGATTCAGAACATGCTGAAGTCTGTGCTTTAACAACAAGGACGCTATACGGACACACTGTTGTTTGCTGCAGCTGTGATGTCAGACACCGTATTAAACGAGTAGGTAAATGGAAGTATTGAATCTGTCTCAGTATGTTCCCGATTCTAAAGGACGGGGATCAGGACATCCCTGCTTTAAACAGTCAATATGTGAGAACGCTAAAAATACATTGTTTAAACAGACGGAGGACGGGCTCCATGTGTGGAAGGAGTTCAATACCGCTGGCTGGCTGGCTGAGACATGGAGATAATCTCTGTCCTCTCTTCATCATCTCTACAAAGAGCCCGTCATAGTTCTACTGTCAGTAATTATTAACACGACTCTCATGGCTTCTTCTTTGTTTAACGTCAACCTTCCACTTGACTTCTGGGACTTTGACTTCTGATGTGGATCCTTTGATCTGTTCAAGTAATAGATTACTGAATGTACTACGTTACTACTTCCAGTATTCCTACAGTAAAGTATCAGCTCTTGAACCTACATTCACAGTATTTCCTAAATCCTGTTGTAATATATGATGTATAAATATACAATCACTCACTTCCAGGATTCCTGGGGTTTTGTTCTTCAGGGTTGGGCATAACTGCTTTTTTAAGGTTGGGCAGAGCTGCTTTGCTTCAGTGTTTTTCTGATGTTCAGTCAACATGTTTATCAAACCTCTTGTAGGAAATATGTCCTGACTGGCCCGAGACTTGGTGTCACAGAGGTTTGTCCTGACTTTCAGTAGAAGAATGATGTCGTCTTTCCTAACGGAGGAACTTATCTCTATACGTCAGACCTGACCGGTTAGGACTGGAGATACAGGATGTAGAACTTTCATCACATCCACCTCAAAGATATTAAGTGTATAAAAGAATAAGTCTGCCTTTAAGAACAATACTTACATTGAAACTGTAATTATTCTCTTGTTCATACTGGCCATTTAAAGATCCCTTCCTAACATAAAATGTATGTTGAGCGGTCTGAATTAATCCAATCAAATGGGTCTCTTCCAGAGTTAGCTTTATGTTTTAATTGATTGTAACTTTGGAAAGATACTCCCTCACTCGAGTTGTCCTGAGCTGTAAACTTTATACTTCTCCACAGAACAAGGACTGTCTACTTTCTCTTCTATTACTTACATTTTAAACGTATTGGAGCCCTTTTGCGCATGAGGCTGGTACTACCAGCAGACCTCAGATAGAAAATCATGGCCCCCGGTGCATTCGCATAGAGGTCGATATCTCCTGGATATGATATGATGTCAAGGGTCCGCGTGACATCTTTAAAAACCCTAATCATCATTTCAATGTTTTTTCAATTGATATGAGGATAATGATGTTTTCATTCCCTCTAATATCACACAAATCTGTCAAAATAATCACAATTACATGTTTTTTGTAATTGTCAAAAAAAAATTTTTCAAGCACCAACAGCTGACCTCGGGTAATTTTTACAAATTACTAGAGGTCCCATGTAACAGTAGTGCTGTGTGATTAGGGCTTAGTTATAAGTGCTAAATTCAGAGCATTTCTATTGCCTCTCAACATGGCAGCTAACAGTGCGAACAACGGAGGAGGAGGAGGAGGAGGAGGAGGAGGAGGAGGAGGAGGAGGA
>NW_022280031.1:17028334-17038235 GCF_004355925.1 Anarrhichthys ocellatus
GAGGAGGAGGAAGAGGAGGAGGAGGAAGAGGAGGAGGAGGAGGAAGATGAGGAGGAGGAGGAGGAGGAGGAGGAGGAGGAGGAGGAGGAGGAGGAGGAGGAGGAGGAGGAGGAGGAGGAGGAGGAGGAGGAGGAGGAGCTTGTAAAATGTTTTATACAATCCTGAAATTAACAAGAAAGCAAATGTTCTGACAGGACGGCAGGAAAGATTGTGCTTGTTACATAATGTGGAGGTGGAAACACAGACGTAGAAGTAAATATGTGTAGAGCGGCAACTATTATAAATAATAGTTATTCAGACATGGGATGGTTCCTGCTTCTCTATACTGAGAATTTGAACAATTTATTTACCAAACAACTACGTGTATAAATGTTTGGATGATGATGATAATAATAAGCTGGCTGCAGACGTCCAACGCTGTGACATTTTGCTCCGACATCATTTGGTGACGTCGGGTATGGTCCTGTTGTGCTCTGCCACAGATCTCAGGTCTGTGTGTCAGTAAGTTGAATACCTTTATAGATCCAAGTGGATGCTCTTATCAGCTCTGATCATGTGTTGCTTCATCATCATCATCATCATCACAGGAGGAATAATTGTTTCTGAGGTGAGATGATGATAGAAACATTGCATGTGTTTGGATGCCGTCTGTCCTCCTTGGTTCCCTCTAACACTCAGGTATAGACTCATCTTAAAGGATAATCATTGTCTATTACAGGTTGTGTGGCTTTGTCTGTCATTTGAAATAACTATGATGCGATCATTCTTACCAAATTAATATTTGAGATCCGGAAAGACGATAATAACACAAACAAAGTGACACGGGTCAAGAAACGTGAGGAGACAGACGATCAGAGAGTTTGTGTACTAACTTCCAGGTTACAGAAACTTATTAAGATAAACTGAAGGTAACATTATGACCCAGAACTGTCTCACAGCTGTAAACGTCCGTCACAGGTTACTGACCCACTTCCTGCTTCAACGTTGATCTGCTGTACTCACTGTAGTGGAGTGCTCAGTCTAGAGGAGATGAAGACTCACATTGTTATAAACCAGAACTGTTCTTTGTCTCTTCAGAGACAGTAGCTAGCTGTGAGACGTCGAGTTCACCAGCTGACTGAACAAGGAAAGAATTCTCTCCCCCTCTCTCTCTCTCACTCACACTCACACACACACACACACACACACACACACACACACACAGAGGGGGAATCTCAGCCATTATCCATGGTTAGTGTGTCAGTAAGTCAGTCTGTGATCTGCTTTGTTGTGTCTACGTTTCAGAAGGAGAAGAGCTGATAAAGCGTCCCAGACGAACACAAATATAATTCATGTTGGTTCAGATTCGAGTCACCGGGGTAACCTTCGAACCAATGGATCTGTCATTCATTCACACATGCTTTTGAGTTAGCAGTCAGCCAGTCATTTTGCAGAGTGTGATGACTTCAAACCACTGAAGTGTGTCGTATTTAACCAGCTGTATAGCTCTGGCTTTAGTGCTGAATCACAGTAGCTTTATTTCCTCATTGGCCACACTTTGTTTGTTTTTGGGGAAATGAAAGAGACTTCCTGAGCGATTCATGCCGTGAAGTTTAAGTTGAAATCAGTTTGGGGGTTCAGACGACAGCTGTAACCGACAGAAAGACACCGAGAGCTTCTCTGAGGCTCAGTGGAAGGTAAAGAAGCTCGTACTTGTTGACTTGTCCTCTGAAGTGAAGTGAATTATGGGAAATAAAAGGAATGTGTAGCAGTTGAAAATGTTCTCAGTCTTATTGATCAGCAGCTTGAGCCCCTTTTTAAACAGCAGGGACTAGGATGCTCACTATGTTTTCACCGGAAGGTCTAAATTAATTTCTGGGGACGTCTTACCCCCCAAAAAGGCTCTGGTGTGGGCTAGTACATTCTGAAAGTACAGGAACGTTCAGGGTGAGGTTTGCAGGGGATGACCGTCGCCACAATGTGAAGCTGCTTCAACTTGTTCACCGCTTCATTCATAGAATGAGGAAGTACTCTCTTTGTTTGCTGACCTTAAAGGTAAAGTTAGGCCGATTTTAAAACAGAACTGAGAAGACGAGCGGTAGACGGAGCCACGGTGCCGTGACTGAGAGAGATTCACGGCACACTCAACAGATGATTTACTGTAGAGACAGACGCCCTGTGTTTCATTTTCCTCTTCATGTCATTCCTTACATCGTTACATGAATCAGTAAATACTCTGCAGCAGTAAATGTCGTCAGAGTGAGACAAAACTAAGGTGTTATATTTGTTTCAGTGTTTACCCCTGGAGACCACCGGCACCCCTCGTCCCGTGTCATGTTTCTTTGTCGTACGTCGGCGGACTGATTTGCCTAATCTTCGCAGGTCTTCAGGCCGCTATGGAAACGCAGACAACAATGGGCTGAAGGAACCTTTCAGTTCCTTGAAAAGTAGTTGTGGGATTAAATTACCAGGAATTTATGGTGGACATGCGGCTTTTGTAATCTATTTGAAAGGACCATGCAATTGTTTTGTTTTTTTTTCAGTTGTACGTCTTTACCATACATTTCATGTAAATGCAATTTAAATGGTCAAGATTAATGTCTTGCCTGTCTAAACATTTTTGTGTAGTTTTAGGCGGAGAGCCTCTGCATTGAGACCCCTGCTGTGCCTAACACAGTGGTCCCATTCAGAGGGAGCTGCTCCAGGCTTTTGTGTTTTACTGGATTATGTTTTACTGGCTGATGATGCTGTAAAACGAGCAAATGATTTAATGAATATAGACAGAGGGCTAAACCAGCAGTCTGCTGCTCACAGGTAGATGATGTCGTGTGTGTGTGTGTGTGTGTGTGTGTGTGTGTGTGTGTGTGTGTGTGTTACTGGGTGAAAAGCTCTATAGTTAGGTCCCTCCCTCGCTGTCTCCAGGTTACCATGGGGACAGGAGGTAACTGTCTGTGTGTATGTATTTATATTTATATAGCTATCATGATCTGTGAATTGGTAGCTTTTTCGCAGCACACTGCAGTCGGATAAATGGCAGTCAAACAGTCCGTCTCTGCATCTCTTTCTCTCTCTCGTCTTCCTCCTTCAGTCACTCCTTCCCCTCGTCTGTGTTCTGTCTCTCTGTCTCTGTCTCTCTCTCGCTCTGTCTGTCTCTCTGTCTCTCTCGCTCTCTCTGGTAGATCGACATTGGTTTTCAGTCGTGACGGAGAGCTGAGAGCTGTTGAATGAAACTCCTGGAACGACAGACAGGCCTCAGGCATCCAGATCAGATTGCAAACTGTGTGTGTAGTGTAGTGTAATTCATACCTTAATGTGTCAGCGTGTTCATGCTTAAGGTTTGTGTTCTGTGTGTGTTATTGTTAGCTTTTAATCCTTGTTTGTCTGTACATGTGCAGTTGTTTTGCCGTGTGTGTGTGTGTGTGTGTGTGTGCGTGTGCGCGTGCGCGCACACTTCGTTTCTGTGAAATTATAATTGATTTCAGTGTTTTTTTTTTTCCTGAATGATGTGTGAATGAAAGAGTTGATTCTTGCTGTTTGTGTTTTACTGACATGGTTGTTGTTGTCCTTGTGGATTTGTGTAATGTGACTGTCTTATGTGCTTTTAAATGATGATAAATGTTGCTGTATGGTCGGTGTTATTGTGTATTTCTGGGCGGTAGACCTACAGCAAAGCCTGAGGATTAAATTATGAACCAGTCACACCGCCATGTGCTGACGGGAGGAGAGTAGTGATGAGTGAGAGTTGATGTTGACGGGGTACCTTGATAGGCAGACAAGGTCAGTTATTACTCCTTTTTGTTTTTGACCATAAATATTTGTTATGTCAAAAACTTCCACAGAAAAAGCTTACCGGTAGTTTGTGTCTTCTTAGCGTAAAGTCTGTGGAACAAACCGAAGTGTTCAGGGGCAGATAAAAAAACATATGTTTTGTGTAATAATAATAATGAGGAGGCAAACCAGGAAAAGGTAATAGATACATTGGAGTATGTGTTGGTGATAGAAAACCCTGTGGTGTCTGACTCTATGACGTGGATCCCAGGGTGGCAATGCTGGTTGTTGCAAACTAAAATGGCTCAACAACTATTAGATGGACTTTTATGAAACTTGGTACAGACATGGTTCACAGAGGGTGAAGACGACCGACTTTGGTAATCCCGGGACTTTCCGCCAAAATTTCCTTTTGTCCAAAACTTTGATTTACGAACAAATACCTGCAAGACTAAGGACGTTCTTATCACCCCCGGCTGTACTTTGTGTTTAGTACTAATTAGCAAATGTTTGCATGCTAACACGCTAAACTAAGATGGTGAACATGGTAAATATTATACCTGCTAAGAATCAGTCATTGTGAGGATCTTAATATACTGATGTGAGTATTTAACTCAAGATATGGTTATGGTTAATATTAGAGCTAGGGCTGGGCGGTATGGCCTAAAATGAATATAGTATCGTGTCACAGTATATTTGCTTTTCCTTGAATGTCAATATAAATAGTTTTTAAGGGGCAGAGCACTGCATGGCGTCATTTCAACCATCCCGAAATCAATTTAACCGTCAAATTCTGCATTTTACTTTTCCTTAGTTTTTGTCGTCTGTGGTTATTTGCATAAAACGCATTCAAATGAATAGGAAATAAATGATTGTATCTTTATTTACTTATATGCTTGCCGTGATTAAAAGAAATCTTGGCATTAGTAGTTTAAATGATTTATAATAAGCAGCTTATTTGAGGAAGTTCAACAGGTCATAATTCATCTCTAATATCTATTTATATTGCTGTGAAAACATCTCCTTCAAACAACTGTATTTATTGAAGTTTCTCACCAAAATCTACATTTTACAAGATTACATTTGAGCACATCCTAATACTTATTTTTCTGAGTAGAGCTTGAACGCACCATGCTAGTCAACCCAACCTCTGTTAACGTTAGCTTTTAAGCTACGAAAGACGGTATTAATATTATCATTGTGTATCGGCTCCCTCCTGATTGTGACATTCTCAGCATTGGTTGGCTGAAATGAGCACGAGTATGATGTATAGTTTGGATATTACTGTTAATGTTTGTGAAATGTCATTATGAGCTGCAGCTCAATGTTTTATATTTCTCTCCCTTCATTCAGTGTTTTTAATAGTTTTAAACTTGACTCTACTTAAATACAACAGTCTGTCCATGTCTGTTGTTTTTGTGACAGTGCTGTAAATGTGTTATTATTATGACTGATTCTTAAGGTTTCTTACCTGCCGTGTGTGTGTGTGTGTGTATGTGTGTGTGTGTGTGTGTGTGTGTGTGTGTCAGTTCTACCTGCAGGACACTAAGAGCAGCAACGGCACGTTCATCAACAGCCAGAGGTTGAGTCGCGGCTCGGAGGAGAGTCCGCCCTGCGAGGTCCTCTCGGGCGACATCATCCAGTTCGGCGTCGACGTCACTGAGAACACACGCAAAGGTACACGCACATGTGTGTGAGAGAGAGAGAAAGATCTATCTATTCAAGTTCTAGTCATTTCAAACGTGGACACTTTCTGTTGTATGTTGAGAGAGATGCAAGCATGTTTTTTTTTTTTCCCCTCTACCAGTAATGTTGAGTTAATCATGCACACAGACAACCCTGAATTCACTCCACTAACCTTTAAGGGGGCCTTAAGGCGTATGTAGCTGAGGTCACAGACTACATACTGTCTGCATACAAAGTACAGAGCAGATATTTGGGTCAGCTCTTCAGCTCCACTAATAATTCATTCAAAGAGCATTCAACCTCCATCCATGTGGGACGACTATTCTATGTTAATCTGTGAACATCCGTTGAGTTACACGAGATACAATTAGCACCAAATGTATTTAAGTTGGAGATCATTTTCTCAGGACGAGCGTAGTGAACAATTGAAGCCTCGTGTGTTGGCAGATTTTAGATGTTCAGTTACAAATCATGAATGCTTTAAATTCCTGCTGTACAGTTTATAAATATGTATTTTGTGATTCATTTTTTCCCTTATGTTCTGGGCAGCCATTGGTTTCCATTCATTTACAGTATGAAAATTAATTTCCAGGCTCTTGAAACATTGTTATCCACACATTTCTATTGAAAACCATATTTCAAAGCTTTCGGTTAAATGTTTTCAATGAACTGTACCAAACAAATGTTTCCTTAAATCTGTAGAATATGATGTGAAGGTGAAGGCCAGATGTCGATATTAAATATTAAACTAAAATGTTATTTTGACTTACATTTTGCCTTTAACAAATATTACGCCTTGTGCGATTTGAGAATTACAGTTGAACATATTTTGATTTTGATCAACTTTAAGCAGGTTTTGCCGCCTTAACTGATGATGATGTTGACTCTGGTAACCAGTACTGAGGTGTTGAACATTAACATGGTCGTCTGTCTGTGTTTGCAGTCACTCATGGCTGCATCGTGTCAACAATCAAACTCTTCCTACCTGATGGGATGGAGGCGCGGCGACGAAGCGAGTAAGCATTCTCATTGGTTAATACTGACGCATGAAGCTGTTTGGTAGTTTGAACATATTGTAAAAAAATAACTCTCCATTGTTAGACTGAAAGGTTTGTTTCTGCTCGGTCACAATGAACCAGAGACGGATGGTTTTAATAGATGTCTGGTTGCTAAACACGCACGCACACACACACTCTTCTGCTTGCATAGTGATGTGATTAGTGTCAGTCTAGTTGTTGATGAGGACTGCCATTTTGTTAACGAGCTTCGTGTGTGTGTATTTATTTATCTTTGTGATCCACCATTTAAAACCTGTCGTCGGTGTTGGTCAAACGGTCATTTGATGTTTACATGAATTCATGCTGAGTGTTGGAGAATGAAGGATATTGTGTACACACGCTACGTGTGTGTGTGTGTGTGCGTGCGTGCGTGCGTGCGGTTCAATGGGCCGTAGCAGACCAGCAGCTCACCCAGCATGGAGCTTCCTACTGTACTGAGAGTCCCACCTGTGAGTTTGGGATTGGCTCTTGTAGATCTATGTGTGATGCCGGTTGGTGGGCAGTGCCATCTGCTGCCTTGCTCCAGCTTCTAGTCTGGAAATCAGACGAGCATCCTGACCGGCATGAAAACAGACTTAAAATAAAGAGCCGTGTGTCTGCTCCGCCCCCGCTGTCGGTGTCGGCAAATCAAGACCGCTTAGATGTTTCAGAAACCGTCTTATTTCAGCTCTGTTTTTGGTCTCTTTAGCTGCTAAATGCTCCACTTTTTTCACCAGCGGGTGCCTTAACTGTGTCTGTCTGCTGTTTGGTGCAGTAGAGTAGAGTCCTGCAAGATTTCAGCAGACTTGGCTTCTTTTTTTTAAATGTTCACATTTATAATGTTATATATATTGTCTATTTATAAACATACATTGTCAGCTGATTCCAATGCCAATATCAACATTGTCTGTTCATTGCATGATAATCCTGCATACAAGCTATTCAAATTGACGTTTTCATTTTAAACATAAATGTGGAAACGAAAAAGAGTGATGGCCTATTAGTGCCACTGCCATGCATAAACATACCTGTTATCTTGCATACAATACTGAACTATTACAATAATGGATTATTATACAAAATATAATAATCAAACCCAAAATATTGTGTTTTCCATCTAATGTGAAACGCCTGCTGTGACATCAGATGGGGGCGTGGCCAGAAGAGTTGGGGCAAGTTAAAACTCCCAGTCTGCTTTATGTGTGATACGTCTCACTCTTCCAGTCTCTGTCCAGGAAACATTGAACTTCTTTTATCTGGTGAACTATAATGCTAAACTGATGACTCTGAGATATTGAAGTAAAACCTGTTTGGTTTGACCACCATTGTTTTATCTCCAGTCACTGTGTTGTTCATGACAATAGCTCTCTTTTGTTTCCCTTATCGGCCTGTTATCACCTGCATATTTCTTTAAATCTCTCTCTCTCTCTCTCTCTCTCTCTCTCTCTCTCTCTCTCTCTCTTTTTTCTTTTCTTTTTTATATATATATATGGTCAAGTGGTTAGAGTTGGTGTTTCATTTTCAGAACTGTTTTAATCTCCCTGCTGATTCGGAGCTTTTGAATGCCAGCTTGTAGATTGATAACTCCGCCCCCTCATGCGATGCCAGGTTAGTTATCCAGCACACCTTTCAGCTTCCCACAGACCATAAAGTCAGTGAGTAGCTGCAGCAGAAAGCGGTGGGTTTTATTTCCTCACAGTGAGTGCCAGGGTGGGTGGAGCTACAGCAAGTTGCACAAGTTAAAGAAAGAAAATCAGCTGCTTTTTCTCCGAGCAGGAGGAGCAAAGAGTAGAAAGAATGAAAGTTTGTGTTATTATGGGATGACCTCACTCACGCTGTGGAAAAGTAGAGAGGAATCAGCTGCTCGGTCTGAAACTAAGAGAAAATGAAGTGAGGAGGAAGGATCTATTTTCTCACAGTCGGGCTGAGATCAGTGACCTTTGTCCTGTGACCAATCATCACCTGACACACGGAGAAGAAGATCGGACAGGTAACGTCTCTGTTGTCCACAATCTGAACCAGGATTTATTTAGGCTCAGATTATGTTTTCCATAAAGTGAGGCTTGAACTGTTGCTTGTGTCTGTTTTTAAAGCAACAAGGGGATGGGCATGCTGTCATAACATGAAGCTGGAGATCAAACACAGAGCTTGTTGTCTTGTGTTCAGATGACTGTTGGGTTTATGCGTGCTCTCTGCAGATGAAAACATGAGACCAAACTCATCTTTTACTCCTTTTTTTTTTTTTTTTTTAGATGCTTGTACAGCAGTTATTGTTTCAGAAACAGGCCTGTGTCTGTACAGGGGTTGGTCGAAGTGTCTTCCAGGACGAGGCATAGTTTTATTTCTGATTTATTTTAAATACCGTTATATCATCTGTTTAGCAATCACCCACATCCAAAGTTCAGTAGGGCTGCACCCAACGACTAATTTATTGATTTATTCTCAAGATTATTTTGTTATTAACTGTTAAATATGACAATTCATTTATCCAAAATAAATATGACAAACCTGTCTCAATTAAGTCTGTCACAGCAACTCTTTCCCTGAACTGGAGAATCTGTATTTTTTTTTTTTACTTGACTTGTTGATTTCATTACCGGAGTAAAACTTGGTTAAGATAATCACTAACGGATGTCTTGTTGCATAAGTGTGGGGCAATATTCAGAGCTGACTATTAATAATTCACAGGAAATGGAACAATCACATAGTTCAGGCCATTGCAGAGGAAGACTTCTGTTTACAACCCACCCGCCACATTTGTCTCTTTACTTAAATCTTAATTCTCCATATGTTGTATAATAAGACCCCACATGTGTTCCAAAAGCAATGATGTACCTTTTGATAATGTAAGTAATGTTTTCCAGAGTTAGTTATGGGCAGGTCTTTACTCTAATTCATGAGTTCATTCATTTATAATCATATAAAACAGATAAAAGAACAATATGCTCTCGATTTGAGAAGCTGAAAATAGCAAATGTTTTGCTTTTTTCATTTATAAATTGTTTATTAGTTATTAATCGATGTTTTCTCTTTGGTTGATTGACTTGATCCACCAATGTTTTCTGCACGAGTATTACTTTTTTTAAATTCATATAACAAAGTTCTTAAAGAGGCTGCAATTTCAGAGATTATTTCAGGAACTATTACTTTAAAGAATAAGAGAATGATTGAGGCGAGACTTGATGCCGACCTTTGGTAGTTTTGGACAGTTTCTGACACTCGCTGGTACTACAGACATGTTTCAGTTGATGCCTAATGTATGTGGGACGGGTGGAAACGCTGTCCAAGGCCGGTCTGAGTCAGGATTGTAAGTGGTCGACATATTCGAGCCGGCCAAGATGGAAACTACTGCCAGTGTTTTCCATCATCAGTCTCCGCTGGACTGCATGCAAAACACACTCTGTGTGTGTGTGTGTGTGTGTGTGTGTGTG
>NW_022280031.1:17038335-17060339 GCF_004355925.1 Anarrhichthys ocellatus
TGTGTGTGTGTGTGTGTGTGTGTGTGTGTGAGAGAGAGAGAGAGTGACACTTGATGTTCTTGTGAGCCTCAGTTGAAGAGCTGTGAGTTTAGGTCACGGTATCCTGTTGGTTTTTTCCTCCATCTTTTAAAAGATGTTATTTTGGAGCAGGTCCGTTCTTTGCCGTCAGTGTTTGAGGACAGAAAGACGAGTGATTTGTTTGATTTGTTTCAGTCTGCTGGAAAACACCTGCTGTGGAGCTTAAGTTCAGTTTTCAGAAGTTTGAGCTTCATCCTTCAGTACCTCTTTAAAAACCAGTGAACTTTGAATTCTTAAGAATATTCAAACACTGGAATTGGAATGTGAAAAAAACTAAATAAATAAAACATTTATAACATAAAACTGCACAACCAAAGCCATAAATAAAATGGACTTTCGGGCCTCTGTTAACAAAAATGTGCAATGTCTGCATGATGCTACAGTCTTAATATTGTCTGTTAATAACTGTTCATTCTGACATGTTGACGAAAACGTTGTTGATGTTCTTATATAAACAAACGAAACATCGAGGTCAGCCAAACGATTGAGGTCTTGCGCAATGTGTTGACAACGTAAAAACGATGGTGGTCCCGTCCATATATAGTGTGATGAGTGGATAATGTAACCGTAGGCTGTGTTAATAGTGACAGACCTCTTGTCCATCAAACAGCTCTGTGAGCTCAGCCAAGCTCAAGTTCACGTCATGTGCCGGTTGTTTTTCTTTTGCTGGCTCCTGTTATTTTTACTGTAGTTTGATTGATTGATTTTTCCCCCACCTGCATTCCACGAGGACCCACCCTGCTGTGATTCTCATTGGCTGGCACTCGTTGGATTTTTGTTTCGCAGAATTTGTCGCATTTATTGCTAATGAACCAAATTCGTGCAAGGTTGGTAGGCTTAATGGTTTCAACTCAGATGTGGATGTTTTTATCAGGATGGCAGCTTTATTGTTTAGCGCTCTCGTATATAATTACAATGTCCTGAATTTGTGGAAATAAATGTATTTTACAATATTGAACGTTGTCTCTATGGATGATATAAATGACAGATCCGTTGCAGATTAATATTTAGATGTGGTGTCATAATTAAACTTATTGTTAACCATAATGTCGATATGGCACCCTGATTAACAAGGACATTTAGAAAATGGCACGTCATATCAAAAAGGTTGGCAGAAATTAAAGTGGAGAAATTAAAATGTTGACCTGATGATGGCGTTGGATAAAAGGTGACATCATCACCAAAGTAATACAATTGGATATGGAGCCTCCTGCTGTGTCGGTGCTGTTTTGAGTCTTTGAGTGACAGAACTGCTGCAGGCAGTCGTGATAAACAAGTCAACATTATGCAGAGCGATTGCTGCGGTGATGAATTAAAGCGTGACAGTTCGCTGGGACTGAATGAGTGTAGCAACACCAAATTGTTGGAAAGATTCAGTAGGATTGATGCAGTAAAGACGAGCGTGGTCTTGACAAAGTCCCACAGTGTGGCAGACGTTAGACTAAAGAGTGCTACATAATAAGAGCCTAATAGCTGGTGTGCATTGTAAATTAATTGATTTAAAATGGCCCCGGAAAAAACACTAAAATTCTACTAAAAATCGCATTGAAATGGCAATAAGTGCACTCTAGAACTAGCTGATATCTTACTATATGTGTACTTGTTTTATTCAAAGTGGCAGCCAGTGTTTCTGTGTAGTTTTTATTCATTCATTTGCAAAATATACTTCATGAAATTATGATTTAACAGCTCATAGAGACGTGTTAAAGAAGACTAGATAAGAGATAAAAAGGGTATTATATTTGATGAGACTGACGTTCTTCAGACGACATGTTTAGGAGGATGATCTCCTGCTGCATACTTTAAATTCTGCCTGAGTGTCGGCTAATGGACGGGCAGCAGAGCTCGAGGTGACGCAGTTCTGAAAACACTGAACTCAGCACATTGAAATCCGTCCTGTGATGGACGATGTCGCTCTGTGGAAGTTATTGGTCACGCTGAAGGAGAACCTTTATCTGCAGAGAACCTGTGCTGTTGATGGCAAATGTAGAAACAAACCTCCTTTTTTAGATGGTTGGCTTATTCTTTGAGGTGACTTTTATCCAATTCACTTAGCTAAGATCTGGCCTTGAGCTCAAAGCAGCAGTCACTAATAAAAGTACTTTTATTCTTCATCTTAATCTACGTCTTCCTCTTTAGATTCATATAAACTGCCAGGGTTTTATTACTTCACTTTACCGTCTGTAGTCGAATGGCTTTGATCTCCTTTGTGTTGCTTCTTTGTTGATTTGTTCCTCAAGTAGAAACCTAATATGACATAACAACCAGGATTAAGTTGCACCAGCTATTTGTTAATCCGTGACTGTTTGTGTGTAAAGTTTTCTAAATATGTAGAAACTACCAGCTATTATTATTATTATTATTATTATTATTATTATTATTTGCTGACTTTATGCGGGTAAATCTCCACTTTAGTCAACTTGTAATAAATAGATAAGGCTGAGATAGAAACAGCTGGGGCACCTGGATCCTAATCCAGATGAAATGATCACCACAGTAGGAATAGACGGGTGGTAGATTGGTTTGCTCTGCTGCTTCACACCAAGGAGGTCCTAGCTTTAAAGGTAGAAGTGGTCCACTGCTGACTTCCTGTGTTCCTGGTCCACCCAGCTGTCTGTGCTCTGGTTAACTAGATAGACTGGCAAAGGATCAACAAGTGTTGTTAAATGGTGGACAATGTGAAATATAAATCGTTATTCATTCATCAGCACACCGATGTTTGAAGTATTTTAATGTGACTGTCTTATGTTGCGTCTTTCGTCCCGTAGAATAATGATTTTAACGTACTAAACTTGTATTATGAGTTAACGAGAGAGGCTGTTGTGTCTTTAAAGTTGTTCCCTCTCCACCTCTCCTGCTGGTTGGCTGTTACACATTAACAGAGTCGGCTTATATATTTCTGCCCAGAGTCGAGTTTACCTTCATTCCTGAACTAAACAAACCTGTGTGACCGTGTGTTGCTTGAGGATACAACACCTTGAATAAATATCTCCACTAAACGGCCGAGGAGGTCATGTTCATGCGGGGCATAAACTAATAGTGGATTAGTTTCCTCTTAATGAGACTCAGCGTTGGTTTTCTGCCCTTATTTGTTAAAAACTACGTTCAAAACTTGATACATAACATGTGAACATATTAATGCACGTAACTAAACAGGACGGTCTGTGTTGTGTCATTTTAAACGGTGTCTGTGATGAAGAACTTATTTATATTGTAATGAATTTGTTCAGATATGTGATGTAAAAATAGACGTTTGATGACAAACGTTGTGTCAGCTGTTATTCGTAAAGCTGACTCCAGTGAAAGCGCCTCCTGCTGCTCTGTGTGAGTGACCTGTAACATCTCTCTTTAATTGCACTTTAAAGTACTTTACTTTCCTCGCTTAATGCTCGACTGACTGTTTGATGTTCAGACTCTTCCTCACTACAGCCTCAACGCGCCGCTTTAACACAGCTAATATCCACTGCAGTGTTCATCTGAGCCGTCAGCCTGAGGCGCGTTCACTCCGTGTGATTCTGTGCATTCACTGCAGCCTCTCTTTATGAGTCGGTCGTACACAGTAGGAGGGTACGAAAACATTGATACAATTCAGAGATATTAGGTTTTGTGATACAGTACAATTTCTCTAAAAATGCATTTGATTTTTAACTAATTACATTCAAAGATTCATGGCAGACCCCGGTTTAAATTCCACAAAAAGCTGCTTTTTTGTTTTTTTACTTGGAGTTTATGCTTATGGCGGCTTGGTCTTTACAGTTTTCTTTTTTTAAAATTCACAATATATTGTTGGTATGTTTGGGCGTTATTACCAAAGACTGTATTTAAGAATTGGACGTAGTCGTCGTTACGTCACCCGTTGGTTTGTGGACTGATGTTTTGAGTCCTCCAGTTTGGCATTTAGGTTGTTTTTTTGCAACCAGTGAACGTAAGTGACCACATTTGGACTGTGGAGGAGTGACGCTGAGGTAGCGACGCTGTATATGGCTCTATTAGCGACCTCCTTCAGGGCAACTGGCTAAATGGAGAGCAGAGTCGTTCTTCAATCAGAGGATTGGCGGTTCGATCCCCGGCTCCGCTAGTCGCATGTTGTGTGAAGACACTTAAAAATTGCTCCTGTAGCTGTGCCTACGGTGTATGAATGTGATAGAATCTGATAGGCAGGTGTGACATAGCACCAGCCATCAGCGTGTGAATGGGTGAATGATGACATGTAGTGTGAAAGTGCTTTGAGTGGTCGGAAAGACTAGAAAAGAGCTATACATGTACAGTCTATTTACCATTTAGACCTGTCAATCACTGTGTAGCCCCGCCCGGTCTGTTTGACTCTAAATGGACCATAATTTACTAAATGATTTTAAACCAAAGAAACATTCAGCAACATGAAGTAAACACTTCAATGGGCTGTGATGAGGTTTTTAATTAACGAGGAGCTACAAGTGTCACAAGACCTTCAAGAGATTCTTCTTCTGTCGCCGTGGTTACTCCATGTGTCCTCCCTCCTTGCTGTTTCTATGGTGACGACCATGTTTCCTCCTCTCTTCTCTCCTCCTCCAGTGTCATCCAGGCTCCGTTACCTCTACCTGTAGACAAGGTAAGAACAGACGTCGTCCTGTCCCGTGTGTGTGTGTTGGGTAGTTTGCACACACAAGTATTCTTTGCACGCACGCACACACACACACACACACACACACACAGTGGAGTAGTCAGATGATAGAGGAATGCAGGGATTGCTGCCAGTTTTAGCCGTCGCTCTACAGAAGTCATTCATCTGGTTGAGGGAGCAAAGTTTTTTTTTTTTTTTATTTATTTATTTATTTATTTATTTATTTATTTTTTGTGCTTTGTGTCTTTAAGACTATTTCAAGTTCAATCAAATAGCTTTTTTTGGGGTCTGTTACATTATACACATCTGCTCTTTATTTTTGTAATTATTATTTTGGGGTTTCATGATGCTGCTCACTAGTTTTGCATTAATTTGATGGAATAATGAGCTAATATCTGTCTATGTAGATGGAAACCTTCATTGCTATACAGCCATTTAAATCTCGGAGCAGACAGCAGCCTGATACACATCACAAGAGTCACGCACTCTGTAGTGTTCCTGCTGAAGTCTTCTTATCTCACTCACCAACATGAACACACGTCTTGTCGAGCACCGTATCGTGTTGAACGACCAGAGAAGCATTCATCAAGGAAAACAGACCCTTTAATGTCAGTTTGCAGGCTAGATGGCTAATTAGCTGAATAGCATGGAAACATGTATGCAATTCGTTTTTTAAAATATCTTGAGATATATTTTTATCGGATTCTTTAAACTCCCAAACATCGACATTAATATCTGCCTCAAAAATTCAAATGTGACACGTGTTATTATACAGTGAGTTGAGCCAATCAGCTCAAGTGTCGGCTTTCAGTGTATAAAGATGACTTCATCATACCACACTGGATTAAACCATATTGAGTCAATCAATACATGGCACACAGCACTGTACTATACTGTGCTACAGCGTCAGGCTAACTGTTGAAGTCCAGACTTTACTTTCACACACTGTCTGGACCGTGTTAGCGTTCTGTTAGCTGCCTCGCCCTGTTCTGTGTTTCCCTGCAACAGTGAGAACAACAGGGCCTCAGTGTAACCTGTCTGAGGAATGTAGGCTGATGGTGTGTGTGTGTGTGTGTATGCTCGTGTACATGTGTGTGTGTGCTCGTGTGTGTTAGGGAGGAGCTGTGATTCGATTTGAACCACTTTTCTAACATAATTAAGTGTCTTTAAGCAGGATCCTTTCGCCTCTCGGGTCTCAGAAACACACACACACTCTCTCTCTCACACACACACGCACGCGCGCACACACGTGCAGACTTAAGGTGTAAAGTACAGAGTCTGTGTGGTTTTTGGACAAGACCATGTGTCAGTGGGTCATGTTGCACCTGCTTTCCCTGCCATTAAGCCTTTTTTAAACATTTAAATCAAGCGAGGAATAGTTGAACATTTTTGAAAATACACTTGAACGTTCAGATGGACATCAATCTCTAGTCTCTGTTACGTACGGTACATAGCTTGTTAGCTTAGCTTAGCATAGAGACTGGAAATGGGGGGGGGGGGGGGGGGAAGTACAACAACGGATACCTCTGAATGTAAGAAAAACAATAAAACACAGGGTGTGGGGATGTGTTTCGGATATTATTTTAAGATGGACACATGGTTGGGGCTGATGGCTGCTGTGTAGGCGCGTGCATCTGGCTCACTGGTCCACCAGTTTGATCACTGGTTTTACTTTATACGTGAACCTGGAGATTCAGGGCTCATCCCCACAGTATTGTGAGGTATGCAAACACTGAATGAACTCCAGACTACTGTCGATATGTTACCGTGATCCGTGTGTGTTTATTTTCTAGGTTGCTGCCAACACTCCCAGTATGTATTCTCAGGAACTGTTCCAGCTCTCCCAGTATCTACAGGTAACACACTGACACCTACTGGTCGTTCTGTGGAACCACACTGACGATAACGAGGCACACGAGTCAGTTCATGTAACAACGGTTTTACTGTTGGATAGGATAAGAAGAGCAGGGCAGGAACCCTGCTTCATCTTTCTTTCATTGATGTCAACTGACCTCATTATATAACATGAAGCATCATCTGTTTTTCATCCATCCATAATTATATCATTAAAAATATAAAACCCCATCAGCAAGTCGGGTACATTACAGGAGAGCGGATCACACGAAATACCCAAAGATGATCAGTGAAGCACAGAAAAGATCTAAAGCTGATGAGTAGGTCTTCATTATTCCTGAAGGAAGTGCCTGGAACTCTTTCCTGAGTACTTATGTAACCTCTTTGATTAGTGAAGGACACGAACCCCACACAGCTGATATTCTCACATAGACACGGGGCCTCGTTACAGAAACTTCCTCAGTCTGGAATCTGTCTGATCTCAGTTTTAAGATGACATTTAGGATTTTTTATTTATTACAGAAACATGTTTCCTAACGATCTTATCTTAGGATGGGTATTTAGCATTACAGAACTGTCCGAACTAAAGGAGTTAGGAAGTTAGGATGGCATAGAAAACGTCTTAAATTCAGTTTCGCAGTCTTGATTTGTCAGACCATTTAAATATCCGCTAGTTAATGTAACCAGCTGACAGCGGTATGAAGAGATTAGCAGGTTGACCGATAGAAGTTAACTAATGCACACAGTTCGTATCATTTAAGGAAATCGTTATTAAGTGAATTGAAAATGAAAGCTTTTTTTTTTTTTTGTTGAATGTTTCCAGAAGAACATATTTATTTATATTACATTCTCTTAATTAATACAAACAACAATTATCACTATTTAATCATAGACTTGCTGCTAATCACACTACTGTCACTTTACCCAGAAATTCTGTCTCCATATGCTTTTTTACGCACCTATTTATTTATTTATTTAGCTATTTATTTATCTCTACCATATCTGTCAACCAAACCTCTCTTGGGATCAATCAAAATGTATCTCATTTTATATATTAAGGTAAATAACCATTGTTCTTATGTGAGTCATTGATTATCCTCCCTCCCTACCTCCCTCCCTCCCTACCTACCTCCCTACCTACCTCTCTCTACCAGGAGGCCTTACACAGAGAGCAGATGTTGGAGCAGAAGCTAGCCACTCTGCAGCGTCTGTTAGCCAACACTCAGGAGGCCTCAGAGAGCAGCTGGCAGGTAAGAAATACCACCATCATACTTTAAACCTGAATGTCACGACACATCCTCTTAGTTGTGACTCAGCATTTTTTACTCCTGACAGTTGAGCCTTCGGTCAGTTTATCTGTTTGCTAATGTAATGGAAGTTATAGCAACTGTGTACATGTGTCCTGTTGTCACACAGACATCATGTATATTAAATGCGATATTTAATATCAATAAATCTACATTTACAGTATGTTGTGACAGTATTGTACTAGTGATATACTTGGTTTTACTGTACTGCTGTGACCAAGTCATATGGAAATTACATGTTGCAACTTGTGAATACAATTTATCGAAAAACTAAAGTGTTTTTTACAACTTTGAATTAAGTTTTCAGTGATAAAGTGTGTTTAAAGCAAACAAGAATGCCTGACATCTGTACAAATGTATCGTGTAAAGTAGGGCTGCAAGATGATGGAAAAAACTGACTTGCCATATTTTTCTGTGAGGGAATTATGACCTAAGCTTGCACTCACACTTGTGTGTGTCCGTCCTCACCAGGCTCTGATTGATGAAGACCGTCTGCTCTCCAGACTGGAGGTGATGGGCAGTCAGCTACAGGCTCACTCGAAGGTAATAATGTACCTTTATGATAGAAATAACTCCTGCAATAAATGGATCAAAATGAAATCAACATTTTCATCCACTTTTATAAAACCATAACTTCTCTGACAGTCCCAGACGGAGGAAGGGATCCGTAAGGAGCTCCTGGCTCTACAGGAGGACAAACACAACTACGAGACGACGGCGAAGGAGTCTCTGAGGAGAGTCCTGCAGGAGAAGATCGAGGTGGTCAGGAAGCTGTCGGAGGTGGAGGTAAGACACACACTCATGTTCATACTAAATGACCACGCTATGAGGGTGAATTTGTCATTTTGAAGTACGTGGCTCATTGTTTATATATACATTTTATTTTGTGGTTTCTTGCAGCGCTCGCTCAGCAACACGGAGGACGAGTGCACCCACCTGAAGGAGATGTCTGAGAGAGGCCAGGAGGAGCTGAGGGAGCTCGCCAACAAGTACAACGCCGCCGTGAACGAGATCAAAGAGCTCACGGACAAAATTAAGGTACCCACACAGACACTGCAGTGTAGGTGTGTGATGCTACTGTAACATCCAACTAGTTATTTTAACTATATTTTATAGACTATATTAAGTATTTGTTATTGATACCAGCTGATTGTAAACCAATCGTTTGTAAAACATCTATAAACCTTACATCGATGGACCAGATTTTTGTAGCACTTTGTTAGTGATTAATAAAGGTTTGTAAGTCTTTTATAAATATTATTTGGATGGTTATTATTAAGTGACAACTGATGATGATGATGATGATACCTTGTTAAATGGTTAATGTAATTAACTATAATAATTACATGATAATATAATAATAAATTAATTATAAGTAATTATTTAGATAGTTGATATTCGTCAGTGGTTAATAATTGGTTTTTGGTCCATCTATCTAAATATAATATTTTGTATTACTTTTCTCTCTCTCTGTTTACCCATTCTTATATTTCTGTCCATTTCTCCTTCTTTCTGACTCTTGACTTCCACCCTTCCTTCTATCTCCCTCCCTCCTCTCCCTCCTCCAGGAGGCGGAGGACAGGCAGGAGGAGCTGACCCAGCGGGGAGCGAAGGAGAAGAGGGAGTTGGAGCTGCGGATCGAGGAGATGGAGGAGAAGGAGCAGGTTCTCCAGGCTCGCATCGAAGCTCTGCAGGCCGACAACGACTTCACCAACGAGAGGCTCGTCGCCCTGCAGGGTACACACACACACACACACACACACTAACATTTAACAAGCTGACACACTGCACCCTGCAAACCAATCACTTTAACTTTAACACGGTGAGCGGGTCAGAACAGGCCTTTGACCAATCATGGGGCTCCGCTGGGACTTCCTGTCAGTCAACGCTTCTCTCTGCTGTTGTTGTTGTTGTTGTTGTTGTTTACAGTGCGGTTAGAACAGCTGCAAGAGAAAAGTATTAAAGAAAACAACAGCCTGGGTGAGTTCTCATGTCTCTGGTCTGCTCCGCTGTTCATCTCTCTGTTGCTGCAAACTTCACTTCCTCATCCTGCACTAATAATGCATGACAACATCCTGTATGGTGTCCACATCACTTCCTGTTTGCTCGCCGGTCTTTTTTTTTTCGTTCATCTGTCTCTGTTGTCTGTCACAGTGGAAGTCTGGCTCTTCTTCTTCTTCTTCTTCTTCTGTTTCGGTCTCTTGACTCCGGCCCTCAGGGGTCCTCTGGTGGTTTACGGGGACGTGTGACGTCGATTCGCGCTGAAGTCGAGATATTTCTCTGATGTTCGGTCTACGTAAACCCTCGGTACACTTCTGTCAAGATCTTGAAGCTTTCAGAGACACTCAGCTGTCACTTTGTTCTAGATTTACATTCAGAAACTTCAAAGTCACCGTGGTAGCAGGTCTGTTACTGTTAATACATCATCAGTCCTCCCTAAATACAGACATTCAAATGTTGAAAACACAATAAATAACGGTTTCACTTTGGATTTAGAATTACAAGCTTTATTCGCGTGCATGCACACTCTTGTAAATAATACTATTAAAATAATCTAAACAAATGTATACTAGGGCCCACCAATAGGTTGATTCCCATATTTATAAATAGTTCAAAAATATAATCAATAATAATATTTGAAATAAACATGTAGCATAAGGAAACATTTTTGATGAGGAGCCCTCGGATTTATTAGTGAATCACAACCAGGATATCGAAATAAGAATATGTCGCTCATACCAATATGTAGGCCTGTCTTTTGGCAAAGTGCGGTTTGGTTAAAGGCAGAATGAGAAGGATTTGTCTGTTTTGTAAATGCAACATTCAAAGTTGGCCCCTCCTCCTCGGCTCAACGAGGATTCAAACATGTGATCTTTTTAATAAAACGTGCCAGAGGAGGCCGGTTGTCTCGGGGACACGGTGGCTCTCTGTGGAACCGGAGCGGGGCTTGTTGGGGGTTTCTGGGTTATCTGGGTCGATTCAATGGGTACAAAACTGTCCACTGCTTTGGTTATTCTTCTTCTTCTTCTGGGGAAAAAGAGCTTCTGGTCACTGATTGACTTCTTGGGTGTTGAATGACGACACTGAACATGAATGCTGGAGGTGATGGCTGCTCACTGATCACTCTTCCTCACTAGCCACTTTGTGAAGGAACCTGCCGTCATTTGAAAAGTTCCGACAAACTTGTGCATATATATATATATATATATATATATATATCTCTGAATCTGATCTGGTCACATGACAGATGTCGACATTGTCTCCCACGGACCAGTCGAGGACAAACGGAGCTGGCAGACACCTGAGAGCCAGGAGGAAGACGAGGATGATGATACAGACACCGATGATGGTGCATTTGGTGGAGATGAAGATATTGATGGTAGTCTGTTTGATTATCATAATAGTAGACATCTTAATATGATATATATATATATATATATATATATATATATACACACACACAGTATATACAGGTGCTGGTCATATAATTAGAATATCAAAAAGTTGATTTATTTCACTAATTCCATTCAAAAAGTGAAACTTGTCTATTATATTCATTCATTACACACAGACTGATATATTTCAAATGTTTATTTCTTTTAATTTTGATGATTATAACTGACAACTAAGGAAAATCCCAAATTCAGTATCTCAGAAAATTAGAATATTGTGAAAAGGTTCAATATTGAAGACACCTGGTGCCACACTCTAATCAGCTAATTAACTCAAAACACCTGCAAAGGCCTTTAAATGGTCTCAGTCTAGTTCTGTAGGCTACACAATCATGGGGAAGACTGCTGACTTGACAGTTGCCCAAAAGACGACCATTGACACCTTGCACAAGGAGGGCAAGACACAAAAGGTCATTGCAAAAGAGGCTGGCTGTTCACAGAGCTCTGTGTCCAAGCACATTAATAGAGAGGCGAAGGGAAGGAAAAGATGTGGTAGAAAAAAGTGTACAAGCAATAGGGATAACCGCACCCTGGAGAGGATTGTGAAACAAAACCCATTCAAAAATGTGGGGGAGATTCAGAAAGAGTGGACTGCAGCTGGAGTCAGTGCTTCAAGAACCACTACGCACAGACGTATGCAAGACATGGGTTTCAGCTGTCGTATTCCTTGTGTCAAGCCACTCTTGAACAACAGACAGCGTCAGAAGCGTCCCGCCTGGGCTAAAGACAAAAAGGACTGGACTGCTGCTGAGTGGTCCAAAGTTATGTTCTCTGATGAAAGTAAATTTTGCATTTCCTTTGGAAATCAGGGTCCCAGAGTCTGGAGGAGAGACACACAATCCACGTTGCTTGAGGTCCAGTGTAAAGTTTTCACAGTCAGTGATGGTTTGGGGTGCCATGTCATCTGCTGGTGTTGGTCCACTGTGTTTTCTGAGGTCCAAGGTCAACGCAGCCGTATACCAGGAAGTTTTAGAGCACTTCATGCTTCCTGCTGCTGACCAACTTTATGGAGATGCAGATTTCATTTTCCAACAGGACTTGGCACCTGCACACAGTGCCAAAGCAACCAGTACCTGGTTTAAGGACCATGGTATCCCTGTTCTTAATTGGCCAGCAAACTCGCCTGACCTTAACCCCACAGAAAATCTATGGGGTATTGTGAAGAGGATGATGCGAAATGCCAGACCCAACAATGCAGAAGAGCTGAAGGCCACTATCAGAGCAACCTGGGCTCTCATAACACCTGAGCAGTGTCACAGACTGATCGACTCCATGCCATGCCGCATTGCTGCAGTAATTCAGGCAAAAGGAGCCCCAAATAAGTATTGAGTGCTGTACATGCTCATACTTTTCATGTTCATACTTTTCAGTTGGCCAAGATTTCTAAAAATCCTTTCTTTGTATTGGTCTTAAGTAATATTCTAATTTTCTGAGATACTGAATTTGGGATTTTCTTTAGTTGTCAGTTATAATCATCAAAATTAAAAGAAATAAACATTTGAAATATCTGCTGTCGCCCCCTAAAAGTACACACAAACAGATCTATGTGGGTCTCTGAGGGGGGTTAACTTTTGATCCAGGGAAATATTGTTCTAGCCTCATTTTAAGTTCACACTCAACAGACATGACATGATGTTCCTGGGTCTTTTAGAGTTATGTTACTGTTCTTTACAATGTGTCGTCTTTGCTTAGATTTTGTCTTCGTAAAAGTCCTTCTCATTTTCTGCGTAGATAACGTCGGCTTACTGAACTCCAGTGAGTCTGTGTTGTTGTCGTTCGGTACATTGTCTGTGCCAGTTGAGGAGAAACTTTTAAGGTCACATCTTGAGTTTCCATTCTGATTCTGGAGTTGAGAGTTCATGCTTCGCTGCAGAAACTCCTCCTGAATAATGCGATGACTGGATTTTTCCATGAAGTCGTAGTTGAGCTGGTTGAATTCCACATGTTGATCTGTAAAGTCAGAGACCGTCTGTCTTCCTGTCTGTCTGTCCACATCCTGTCTGCTGTTACAGTGTTGTGGTATCTGTCCAGAAACACTGTTATTCCTGCCATGGCTTTGATTTTCTGCCCCGCCCGTTTGTTTCTCAAGCATCGATCTGTCCGTGAAGTTATTGATCTCTTTGTTACTCGATAGTTCCTTCATGCTTTCTACCCGCTTGTGTCTTTTCATCATTTCTGTCTTCGGCTCTCTCTGCTGCATCTCGTCCTCTTCTAATACAGAGTTGGGTATTGAAAGGAACAGGTTTGTTTAAATTTAAATTCTGCTCATCGATTCTTCTGCTCTTCAATATAGAACATAGCTGGCTATACATGCATCAACATGTGTGTTTTGACCAGATCAAGTGCTGGTTAGTCGTGAAACTACGGAAGCCCTGAGAGGCAAGTGAGAGAACAAAGTTCTGGTGACCCATTTTCAAAGTCTGATCTAAATGATTTATTTCTCCAGTCTTAAGTACAAATGGGAAAAAAGCTTTAGTCTGAACAATTTTCTAGGTTACTTCATTTTACTTCCATTTTTGAAACTTTTCAGAGTTTCTTTTTCTTTCATCTGTGAAAATATTCTTTTTGTCCGGATCAAGAAGTGTTTGTTGTTGTAATACTCATTTAGACCACAAGAGGCAGAAGTGCCCGTCATGTTCTAAACAGGATGAAAAGCCTTATTTTGTCCTTCATTGATTCATTTTCTTCCAGGTGAGCTTAACATTTGTCCATGCACTCAAAACACGAGGTACGTGTGTATATATAGTAACTTCATTTCAGCCTCTTGTGGCTGAAAAACAGCTGAAAAAACAGTAACTTCAAACATGATCCTGGCAAAAACAAATGTTCACCTGTTAGTCAAAAACACAGGAGCGAAAACATCGTAGAAAACAGACCAGATTTTTATTTTTAGCCTCCAAACATTCTGAAACGATTAGATTCAGTTAGATGTTGCATCGATGAGCAGAATCAATCGAATCTGAAATAAATACCCGAGTCCTCTCCTGATCGTCCTCTTAGTAATGTCAGCGCTCTGTTTTTCTATCAGACAACTGTCATGTTAACAACAGCGGAGGAGACTCGACTAGAATCCAACAGTTGATTGAGTGTCCGCGTGAGTACAATCACACATTCCTACTGTGTGCTCACACACACACACACACACACACACACACACACACACTCCCATTGCTGCTAGGACAAGTCAAAAAAAGAAAGGCATGTTGCATCAAAATGATAAAATATTAAGTCAAACGTTTCCTTTCTCAGTCAAAATGATCAGATAAATCAAAATGTTTAACCTTTTCATCATTTACTAATGTGATATTAAAGCTATAGTTTGTATCTTAGGTCATATTTACTCAAATTGTCACTAAGTCCTGAGCTCATAAGATAGATAATCGTAATAGTTACTCTGCCTCCTTGTAAGAACCAATCAGAGCAGAGGAGTCTCTGACGTAGCTGTCAATCACTGCTGTTGAAGCCCGTGAACTACAATCAGATCAAATATGAATCTGTGGCAGCTGTCAATCACTGTGATTGGCAGTGATTGACGGCTGCTTCAGAGACTCTGATTGGTTGTTTTTCATCGGACACGGTGGAATCCTGCAAACGTCATGAGGACTAAAGGGAGCCCCAGGAACCAGATTATCTGTCTCGTATACTACGATCAGGACATAGCGACAGTTTGAGCGCATAACATATAATTTAAGACTTTTACTTATTTCATGACACAAACATGTCTTTTCTCATAATTATGTTTTAATAAGTAATTATTTTGTCTTAGTATCTCAGCATTTACGTGATTATTTTTATTTACATGCCTAACATTTCTTTTCCTGGTGCTTCTCCACTTATATAATATATATTTATATATATTTATATTTATATATTTATATATATTTATATTTATATATATTTATATATATACACACACACACACACACACACACACACTACATATCCTCCAGAGGAGCGCATGATGTGGATCTGTTACTGTTAAACTTCAAATTGACCCAGATGTCATTTTGACATCTTGGCAGAACTCGTTTCTTTTCCAGATGTTTTTTCTTCCATTTTAAGATCCATCCGAGTAAATCTGGTGACTGTGTAAAGAAAGTCATAGCCGACATCTTTGACTTGAGTTGTACAGATAAGCATATCATAAGATAGTTGTTGTATTATACATAAAGCCAAAGTGTTTCCGCTTACCTCCCACCTAGGATCCATCCATGCAGATAGTTTGTTTCATTTGTGCAGGTTTTAAGACCTCAACACAATAGACTCGAATATGTTTATTTGTGTTGCTGAAAGCATCCAAAAGTTAAACTTAAAAATCTGGAGAGCGATATCTCTATCCAGAGAAACGATGTCCCCGTTATTCAGAATAATCACAGACATCACTGTCTACAAAAATCTGAACGGTGTCGTATTCGGTGGTTTATCGTGAGTAACCAGGAGAGAATACGCTGAGGGCAACATAATATTTGTTGTTGTTGATTTGAGTGAAGGGACCTTCTAAACAAACCAACTTGTACAACGTGAACATGTTCTTAGATATTTGATTTCTTTGTGTGTGTATCTGTGTCTCGCTGCTGTCTGAACGGTCTTGCTGCAGCTCTCTGAACTTGTCCGGTAGTTGCAGGTTTATCTGGTGCTCTGGTGGTTGTTTTGTGGTTTGTTTTGGTTCTGTAGCTCCGGTCGACCGGTCGGTCCTCAGCTTCTCTTCTTCTTTAGCAGATCTTCCCATCTTTAGTTTCTGCATGCTGACTTTGTAGCTCTTCACTGGATTAGTTCGCTAACCTCCTGGTTTCTCTCTCCTCGTGTTGCTGTTGTGAGAGAAGTAGTTTAGCAGCTATTCTAATGGACGGCTTAAATACCTGAAGGAGTTATTAAAGTGTCAAGTTTGTGGAAACTTCCCTTGATTGCCTACATTTTTACCAGCTCTTTTCTTTGTTTGCAGCTGGCAGAGACGTTTGCTGCTCTAATGACTGTTATTACTGTGGTGCAACACACACACAGAAGAAACTAATTCTCCTCTTTGTGACTAGGAATCATAACTAGTGCAGAGCGTTTGCATTTGGATGTATCGAGTTGTGGATTTATGTTTATCGTGGGAGCAGCTGATAACAGCACAGCCAAGTCTAGGCATCAGTTTTAATGGGCTAGACTTGGTTAAAAAGTTGAAACAAGATTTATAGAACATCTGTCAATGACTTTGTTTTAACATGTAGTGGGTTTTATTATCCAAGTGAGATTCCATAGAGGTGATGATGCTTTGTTTACTTCCATCTTTAATCTGGAATAGTCTTTATTTGACATGTTTCAGACAATAACCCTCTCCAGAGTAACTATACAACATAACTGTACTACAAACTAATTTATTCTGTGTACAGTGGTGTCCACAGTTCATGTACTTATCCATGTAATACTGCAGCGTGTCATTTTAATATTTACAACACAATACTGTCTCGGCTAACACAGATTCCTTTGATGTATAATGTCTGAAGATGAGCACAACCTCACTTATCTGACCAACCTCAGAAGCAAAAGTGAAACTTTATTTCACTGAGATTCTACACTTAACATCTGGACTAACCAGCCACCGATCCAGCTGTTACCTCACCCCGAGTCAGTGTAAATGATTAACAGGGTGTTCAGTTGGCCTATTGAACGTTTGCAGAGTTTGGGATTGATCAAATAACCATATAACCAATTTAAACTGATTGATTCACTGATTCTCTGTTTTCTTATTCTCTCCCTGCAGCGGTCAAACAGCTGAAGGAGACTGTGAGTTCTTCAATCCACAAATTGGCCAACTTTGCCGGTAAGAGCTCAGCTGAACTTCAAGTAAAAAGTATCAATTAAGTCCTGGAGCAGTTGAGTCGGTGAACGAACACCAGATATCAGAGAGAAAACAAACTGAACTTGATGAAGCAGACTCCGGCTATGAACCGAGAATTCATCCCCTGTGTTTATATGTATGTGTTTGTAGAAGTGATGGACGCTCACCTACAGAACAACCAGACCACAGAAGACGATGACATCTTGGCCAGCCCTGACCGACTAAAAGGTAGAGGACACACACACACACACACACACACACACACGGTTTTGAATGAAAGGGTAGATTTTCACTGTTGGCATCACCGCTGCAACACCAAACGGCTTCATCGTACAGCGCAGCTTCAGAGTTTCGTAGCTTCATGTAGCTGTAGCTGCAACGTTAACACAAACTATACATCCAGCTCTACCCTCTACGGGTCCCAGCTGCTATAAATCTACCAATATCATGTGTTGTAACCATGTTTTCATTGTGTGATGTGTTCAGTGATGACTGGCTTTTTGTGAAGTCACAAAGGATAAAATTGCTGACAGGAACACATCCTACTACAGTGACCTCTGTCTCTCGCTGTTGTGAGAGACCTGACTGTTTGTCATCCACACACAAAGCTCAGGCTCATCAGCAGCCACAATACATTTCCTCTGGACACATGGAACCCCCAACCTACATGTGTGTGTGTGTGTGTGTGTGTGTGTGTGTCCACAGGCAATCCGATGGATGCCAAAGAGTCAGACATGTCAGACACTCTGAGTCCCAGCAAAGACCGCAGCAGTGACGACACGTCAGGTCAGTACAAACGCACACAATGATTCATGTTGGAACCAGAAGTATTTCACTTCAGTTTGTGAATCTGTCGTTCCCTCACGTCTCATCCATCTGTATTTGTATTAATAGTGTTGAAGTCTGTATGAGTGTATGAATTCATCATGGAATAAGTAACCTGAATAATATATTTAAATTTATTTTCTAATATGGTTATTGATAATTCAGAGTAGGACATGAATTGTCTCTGTGGGACCAGTCAACACCAGCTGAAATTAAAACACTTATGTGTCTGTTAAAAAGATAGATAGATAGATAGATCGATCTATGTGTATATGTGTGTGTGTATATGTGTGTGTATATATATATATATATATATATATATATCATATCTGTTTTGTGTTGGTTTACCTTGTGGCTATTTTAAAAAGCATTCCAAGTGTTTTTTCTATTCCATTTTGAATTAATTTGCCATGAGAAACATAAATAAGTGTGTGTGTGTGTGTGTGTGTTTCAGACGGCAACATGGACGACCAGGAGCTGATCGAACCACAGAACAGAGTAGCTCTGCTCAAAGGTAACCATGGCAGCTCATCTCTGCTTTGTAGTGCTCTGTGCTGCAGCAACAGACCATCAACTCAACAGACATCATTCAGTCATACACTCAACTGTCCACTAGGGGGAGCTCTTCGCTTGTGTTGGCTGCAATTCCTTTTTTTTTTTTTCATAAAGAAAATGTATAAATGTTGACTTACTGTGTGTGTGTGTGTAGCTGAGTTGCATCGGGCCGGTCTAGAGCCTGGAGACACGGAGCAGGTCATCCACCACCTCCACAGAGAGCTTCTGGACGCCCAGGAATTAGCCAACACCGGCAAGCAGAGATGTCAGGACCTACAAGGTAACAGTTTAAAATCATCCACTAGATTTAACTCAGATGTGCTGTGACTTCATCCCAGCTCCAACCAGGGTCCACAGATTCTTGTTGTGAGGACATTTAATTAAAACAATATTGCTCTCATTGTACGTCACATGACGTCATGCCAGATTAAGATGGTGACCACATGACTGTTTGTCTGTAGCTCTGCTGGAGGAGGAGAGGAGGAGTAACTCTCAGCAGACTGAAGAGTCGACCAAACAGATCCAGTACCTGCAGAGTAAGTGAATACACACACACACACACACACACACACACACACACACACACACACACAGAGTATACTACACGCCTGTATACATGATCACCTTACTCCCATCTAACTTCTCTTTGTGTGTGTGTGTGTGTGTGTGTGTTTAGCTCAGCTTGGGAAGCTACAAGCCGACATGGAGGCACTGAGAGAGCAGAGGGAGAGCACCATCTGCACCACCAGAGAGGAGCTCTACTGCGCCCAGGAGGAGGTACCCCTCCATGTCATTCTGCCTTCTACTCCTCTGATTCCTCACTCTGACTTCTCCTCCTGACACCCTTGTTATTACCTCTGATGCCTCTTTGACTCCTTCCCATCCAATTCCTCCTGACAGGTCCCCAACTCCTCTGAACTCCTCTCTTGACTCCCTTTTTACTCCTTCCTCGCTCCTCCCAACTCCCCTCTGACTCCTCACAGCCCCATCTTACGCTCCTCTTATGTTCACAGTAGGAGCAGAAAAAGAGCAGCTCATCTTTGATTTGTAGCAACAATGTCGGGCGTCCGTTTGTAGCTTTATGTCACCATTGAAAATAACTTGTAGCTCATTGCTTTGCCGGAAAAAAAAAAAGTGAAGCCAATGTAGAAGTGTCTTAAACTTGCATTCTCTCTAGTGTCCATCAGGGGGCGACTCCTCTGGTTGTATAGAAGTCTGAGAGAAAATGACTCTCCTTCTCTCGATTTATTACCTCAGTAAACATGAGTTTATGGTCTCAATCTCTAGTTTCAAGTCTTCTTCAATACAGCATGATGTTCATTTGGTAAATTATGGTCCATTTAGAGTCAAATAGACCATAAAGCAGGGTATGATTTGGGGCATAAAACTCAGACCCCTTCTTGTCCAGAACAGACTTCCTGTCTGTCGGTTTACAGTAAATCTCAGTCACGTGACGTCACTGATTGTGTTTGTTGCTGTCAGATCCTCGTCCTGCGTCACGCCATGGAGACGGCCACAGCGGAGCGGGAGCGGGAGATCGCCGCCCTGCAGGCCGACCTGGGCGTCGTGCGGTCCGAGCTGGAGCAATGGAGGGACACGGCCGCCAAGTACGAGAGCGAGATCAGCCGGCTGCAGGAGTCCTTCACGCAGCAGCAACAGCAGCGGAGCACCGCCAACCAGCTGCAGGGTGAGAAGAGGGTCTACTGTTTTAGTTTGTTTGAATCAACATCAACAACATGTCGGTTTTAATTGTAACTATACTTCCTCTTCCTCTCCTTCAGCGGAGTGCGTTATGTTGCAGCAGCGATGTGTGTGTTTGCAGCAGGACTGTGACGGTCTGAGAGGTGAACGGAAATCTCTAACGGACAGACTGCACGGCCTGGAGAATGAGCTGAGCAGGTACACACACACACACACACTTTACATGACACCTTATGTTTTCAGGGGTTACCTTCGTTGACACTTTCAGGTGAAGAAAAGACGTCTCGTGCAACTGAGATGGATGTGAAATTGTAGCTTTTGTCTTGCTTTGTTTTTAGTTTGTGAACACATCTTCATACATGCACAGGTCAAAAACACAGACCATTAAAACATCTGTCCAAGATGGTGAAAGAGATCATGGAGATATTAAACAATCGTGACATCACACAGCAATGTTTGTACTTCATGTCTTGGAAACTCTTCTCTGACACGAACCACAAGTGAACAAAATGGCCCCGAAAATATCAGAATCAGTTTAATCCCAGTACTTCTTTCATGAATTTAACACATTTGTATGTTTGGTTTTAAGCAAGCTGTACCTTGAGAATAGTGAAATCCAAACTATTACTTTTTAACTCTTGTAAGTAGCCAAAAAAATAATAATACAACCATGAAGGAAGTTTATTCATAAGCTGAACTCAAGCTGACAGAATTTAAAAGATTTATTCGCTGTAAAACTTTTGTACTGTAATAAATATTTTTTAGTTGATAAAAAACAGAATTTAATATACTAAACGTTGTATTGAGAAGTACCCAAACATCTTAAATGAGTGTAAAAGGTGAGGATCGACCCAGAACATGGACGTTTAAACTGGACCTAAAGTCTGTGTGACAGCCGTGATCGAGTTTAGGAATTCTGACCTCAGCACAGCTGACAGGAACGCCGCCCAAGTCCAACGGTCCTGACAGGTTCAGAGTTTAGATTCAGCACTAAAAGACAAACTGAGGACGAGATGGACTGAAGGAAACCTGGTGTCCAGCTGATTCAGGCAGAACGGGACGAGAGGGCGACAGCTGACTGACTGAACCAGAGCAGTCAGCAGCTTTTTTTATCCGCAGCTGTGTTTAGCTTCCAATAAACTGCCGGTGCCGCTGGCAGCTCTTCTCATTAAATATCTGACACGCACCACTCGGGTTAAACTGCAGATGTCTGCTGTCTCATCCCTCCTGTACGACCACAACCTAAACGTCTTATGTTGGAGTCTTGCCTCATTCAGCTACATGCAAAACATGCAAATGCTCTTAAATAAACTGTTAAGTATTAGTAGTATTATTATGGATGCACCTCACCTAAAATACAGTCCACCTGCCCAAATGTTAGAAGTGTTTACAGTTTTATGAAATGTAACTTTAACCTTCAGGGGGAAAATAGCAGAGGGTTGTTAATCACACACCAAACTGTTGATGTCACCATGTAACATCTAAATAGATCACAAGAGGTGATCAATGTACATTTGCTTCCAGGTGATAAATCAGGTCAGCACGTTGCAATGTTTGCTAAAACACTGTGTGTGTGTGCGTGTGCGTGTGTGTGTGTGTGCGTGTGTAGCACCAGGGAGCAGAGTCTGGTCCTCAGCAGCAGTCTGGAGTCTCTGGAGAAGAGGGAGGAGGATCTGCAAGACAAACTGGGTTCTTTGGAGAATCAACACCTGCAGGACGCAAGCAAGCTGAAGAGCCAGCTGGACCAGGCCCAGGCCCACACACACACACTGCAGAGAGAGGTACACACACACACTGCAGAGAGA
>NW_022280031.1:17070339-17077749 GCF_004355925.1 Anarrhichthys ocellatus
ATAAAAAAGAAAATGCCACCAGAGTTACCCTTTTACCAAACCGTCTGCCCTGATTCAGCCTTTCTGACGGTTAGTTTGAGGTGAGAGATTATTCAGTTATATGAATATCAAAGAGAGGAAACAACAATTCTTCCCCCCTCAAAATGAAACTCTAACAAAAAATGCAGAATTGTTAACATTTGTTTTGATTAAAAGCAAAACTCTGACGATGGTCTGAAAGGTCTAAACACCACCGTTAAAAGGTTTCCTTTCCACCCAGTGAACGAGCTGTTAGCATGAAGCTAACGGAGTTTATTTAAGTTTCCCCTTTAAAGAGTCGAGCTCTTCACATCCCGTCATCTCTACAGTCGGTTACTAACTCTTTCCTCCGACCTCATTCATTCGTTCATTAACTGTCTCTTTACAGCGCTCACTCTCAGGGTGAAGCTGCTTTTTACTTTATTTATCTTTTAATTTGATGCATCATTTCCTCCGTCTTGCGACAGGGTTTGTGGTTCATTTTTCTTGCATCCAGTCTGCTGCTTAATCTCAGCTATTCATCTTTTAAACATGTTATTCCTTTACCTGCTTACAGGTGTGTTGTGTTCACGCGGACTCATCCATCTTTTCATCCTCAAGTCTTTCTTTGGAGTTTCTTCATTATGTTGTTAAGCATCCATCGTGTCGTGTTTGCTGCTTGTGTGTTTCGTTGGTAAATGTCTGACCGGTGTTTCCAGATGTTTGCTGTGAAGAAGAACTACGGTACTCTGTAACTTTTCTGTGTTTGTTTTTTCTACTCAGGTGATCTCCTTGGCCTCGTTTCCTTTGCTGCCGCCTCTTATGTTTATTCATTTACTTCTTTCCTCTCCTGAAGCCCCAAAAGATGTTTTTTTTCATTCATTTTTTTATTGTTCAATATTAAAGTCTTTACCGTGTGTGCACGAGTTGTTGGAACGACAGTATTTACTATAAACCTCGTATACTTCAACATGCAGCTTTGATTTGATGCACAAAGACACTTTAAAAGAGAGAATTAGGATTTTTCTTAACTTAAGAAACACAGAAACTGACGAGCTGATAAAAGGACGACAGATGTCAGAGCTTTTATTAGTAACGGTAGTATAACGTGGTTGTGAGGGATGTACAGGAGGAAAGAAAAGAAGAAAGTTACATAAGTTGAGCTTCAGAAGGATGAAGCCGTGTTTCCCAAACATCCACTTTTTAAACATTACCAACTATCTTATATATAAATTGTGAAGAGAGCTAATTTGTGCGTGAATTAACGTTTTTACTGCCATTTCTACATCACTTTATATTCTCTTGTGCAGATAAACGTTTGATAAATCACAACTCTGTTTTTATTCATGTTATTGAAAACATGTTCAATACTTAATAAAATCTTCTCGGCGGAGTTAAAAGGCTCTGCTTTTTAAATGACACAATGTTTATTTATTATGTTTAAAAGAAATATCTTTTGGGGCTTCAGAGTCTTGACTTTTCTTTTATCTTCCGTTTTCTGCACTTCTTCTTGACTTCGTCACTCCTCCTTCATTCTCTCTTTTCTGGTTTTAATCTTTCATCCGGTGTGTGTCGGAAAGTTCGGACACGACGACGCAGACTAACGTGATTTTCTTTGTTGTCTCGCTCTGTCTCTCTGTCTCTCTCTGTCTCTCTCTCTGTCTCTCTGTCTCTCTCTCTCTGTCTCTCTCTCTCTCTCTCTGTCTCTCTCTGTCTCTCTCTCTGTCTCTCTCTCTCTGTCTCTCTCTCTCTCTGTCTCTCTCTCTCTCTGTCTCTCCCCCTCACAGAGAGGCTGGAGCCCCTGGATGCCGGTCATCGCAGTGATGGTCGCCGTGACGGCAGCCGTCCTCTACCCAAACCTCTCCAAGAGCAGCTCCACCTAGGACACACACACACACTCTCACACACACGCACAGTCACACACACACAATCACACACCCACACAGAGCGCTGTGAGGAGAGCATCACTGCTTTACTTGTATAAAGTCTAATTGTACATAATTGTAGAGGGAATATAAAGGTTGTGGTTTCTACAGAGGATTCAGAAGCTTCTTGGTTTATTTTGTTTGTGTTTTTTTTCTGCGGCGGAGTGTTTAGTAGTTTTTATTCTCTGCTCTCTCTCGGCTGCGGGGGTGGGGGGGGGGGGGGGGGGGGGGGGGGGGGGGGGATGCTTCTTTATGTTTGGTTTCCGTCTCCCTGCTGATCTTCTGGGTTAACTTGGCGTTAAAATCCAGCAGGCCGAGCTTCCACACAAATCACCTGCCAGAGGGTGAGAGCTTCACGCCGCCTTGTCCCACCGTCAGCGAATGCAACACTTTCCCAGCAGCCTCGGTCACGTGATCCACTCTCACAGGTGTCACTGGTCTCCATATTCAGCTTTAATTTGACTCATCAACTCATTTATCATCTGTAGGATTACTTTTTGATCTTTAGCTGCATGTTTGGTGCCAGTTTACTCTAAATCTTTCTATTTCAATTTATTACCCAAAAAATTGCATATTTCCAGGAATTATTAACTTGGCAAAGCAGATTATAATTGAATTTGTTTGATGAAATGCTCCACTGAAGCTCAGTAAAGACTGTCGTGGTAACAGCTCTAATGTAACGTCAAAATAAAGTTTTAATAACTTTGATATTCCAGTTGATGTTCTGCCTTCATGGTGCACATTCTCAAACAAACTAAACACTTCCTGTGTTTCAGTTTAAGAGTATAAAGTGAATCCACATGTAAGAACTCCTTCACAGTGAATATAAACTGTCGGTCTGCTGGAAAGTGTTCTCGTTCAGGTGGATTTCAGGAAGTCCTGCTGACACGGCGTTTTTCTCTGTTGTTTTTTGTTTGTTTGTTTTCGGGGGGAGTTTGGGGGTCGGGGGTTAAAACATTTGAAGCCAAATTATTCAAAATGAAAATCTGATTTATTTTCTGTTGGGTTATTTTATTTTTGTTTAGATTTTTTTGGGGCACAGAAAAGGGGCTCAAAGTGCCTCTGATGTAACTAGCAAACACCACAGTTTGTGTGCGTACACACACACACACACACACACACACACTCTGATAAGCACACACACACACCTGGTTTAACGGACTGCTAGAGGTCTGTCAGTGTGGAGAGAAGCTCTAAGTCAGTGATCCTCAATGTCTTACGAGATTACTCCTGAACTTTCAACTCTTATCTGCTGAAGAAGCCTGTGAGATGGTGGTTAAAAGCTCAGGAAATAGCTCGTAAGTGGACCTTGATTTGACATTATGTCAAATTATTATTGGGGCTTCACCACAACCGTTCACATCAACTATACGATTGTTTTTAGCCACGTCCACGTCTCATAGACGACGACGTCGAAACTTTGACTTCATGTGTCCGTTAAAACTGTGCTGTTTGTAATGTTCATTAACACAAAGAGAGGGAGGCTGTTCGGGCGACATAGGTTTTAAAATTACAATTTTTCCTTCTAAACCCTAAAAGCATAACTATACCAGACAAGCTGGTGTTTTTCTGAAGTCTCTGATGTATTTCGATTTGGAGGTCAAAATGGTCAAATTTGTGGACACCAAACTGTAAATCAAAGTCATGTGACTCCATCTGCGTCTCATTTGATTTTAGGGAACGTCTGCTCCTCTTGCTCGTCTCAGTTTTTCATCCATCACAAAATGTTTATTCCTGTCGAGTGATGAGCTGCTAGAATGATCAGCTTCTCTCCAAACACTTCAGACCTCTGCTGAAACGTGTGTGCGCGTGTGTGTTGGTTCACACTCTGGACCGTTCGTCATCGTTCGTGTACTCTGTCTCGTCTCCGTGTTTAAATAAATACATAAGTAAATAAATGAAAAGACAACGAACAAATATTCCTGATGTTTAAGGAGAAAAAAACACTACAGTACACAGAGAGAACTGTAAAATAAAATGTTACTGAATGATGTGCTACTAGACTTATTTTGTTAAAATTGTTTAGAGGTATGAGAGGGGGCTACATAGAGGTGATGATGTATTGAATATGCAGAGCGATGTTTGGATTAAAGTTGTAGCAAGCTGACCCACCAAACCAGCTTCTGTTGCCTTCATTCATTCACAGACTTCACACTCTGCAGATAATAACCTGATAGATTATATTTTAAAATGATGTTTTCCAGCTGAAATGGTCCTGTTGACTCCGACGTGGTTTTCAAATGCAGGTTTCATTTATTTATTCCCAGAAGACACTGCAGATTGATGTTGATGGCTGTAGATGTGCCAGTGTGCAGTAAACATTTTTAGCTGCTGTTAAACTCATTAAAACAACAAATAAAACGTAACTTGATCAGCTGAACAGGATTAAAAGCTTCAAGGCAGCAATGCACAAAAGTAGGACCTGTAAAAAGCTTTTAATAGACCACAATGGTTCTCAGACAATCTGCAGTTAAAACATGACAACATAGAAATGCATTACATAATCATTATTTTGCATTACATACTTCATTATTTTGAAGGGCAGTGCGCTCTTATTTTGAAATCAGAGTGGAAACTACGACCAGCTCTCCTGGTTGGGTGTCGCACTGTTACTGAAGCTGCACAACATTCTGTTCAAAGTCAAGTATATGTGTGAACATTTTTGGGGAGTGTGTGGGTACAAAATACATAAATAAAATGAGGTGATTTAGAATAAGTATGAACATGTTGATATATTATACAGATATGTAATGTGATATATTGTACACAGTGCAGAGATACTACAAACTTTGATGTATTAGGGCAGTGCAATCAAAAGTATTTGCATTGTGCAAAGTACACAGAATTAAAGAGTCTTTTAAAGAACTTATTTGGAAGCATGATGCATTCACTGAAGGCAAAAAAAACAGATTTGTGAGATCCTAATCTTGAATCGTATTCAGAGGTGGAAGAAGTACTCGGATACATAACTTAAAGTAAAAAAAATACTCCTTTACAAGTACAACACTGCCTCCAAGATCCTAATTAATGTAGAAGTACATTGTAAAATGTACTCAAAAGTACTGATTATGCAGTAAAAGTATAAAGTCCATGAAATAGAAATACTCAAGGAAAGTACAAAAAACTCAAAGGTACACTACAGTACTTGAGTAAATGTACACACAGAGGAGACGTGTGATGTCACACAGACACAAACCAAAGACTGAGTCACAGAACACAACAGGCCTGGACACGTGTGTGTGTGTGTGTGTCTGTGTGTGTGTATTCATGTGTGTGTTTGTCTGTGTGAATGAGTCTGTCTCTGTGTGAGTGTGTCTGTGTCTGTGTAAGCATGTGTGTGAGTGTGTCTGTGTGAATGTGTCTGTCTCTGTGAGTCTGTCTGTGTGTAAGCATGTGTGTGTCTGTGTCTGTGCGTGTGCTCACGTTAGCTGAATGTGTGTTCACACGACAAACACGCATCAATCATCCAGCAGCAGCATGATGTCATCTTAACGAGACGAGAGGTTTCAACATGTAGAGGGAATTATCTCTGCACAAACATCTGTAACGGTATGAATATATTTCAGAAAGGTAAAATAAAATAGTTTAATGTTTGAAAATGAAACTTTTGAGGCGTATTTGTTCCTCTCGTGTGATCAGTTTTTGTTCGTATATTTGAATTCGACATTGAAGATCAAAACTTCTTCAAATCACAGATTAAAGACTTTAAAGATTAAAGTTTTGTTCTCAAGTGAAACCAGAAGACTGAATTCAACGACACGCTCACAGCACGAAGGTCATGAGAAATAAAAGAATTCATATTTATGAGAACAATAAAAGCACTCACTCATGGGAAATGTTATCATTTTAATCTCATTTGTTTTTTAAAAGTAAAGAATTTGACTCATTTTGTCACAAATTGATATTGTTTTGTAAGTCACTTTTTTTGACTGAATGCTTCATAATTGTGATGAGATTAAATGTCTTAATTTTATAATAGTTTTGTCTCTGTTTAGATTCCTCTGTATTTTCAGACTTTTAAGTATTTTTCTGTTTTTGAATTATATTTCATCCTGTTTCACGAGGTCTCCCATTCATTCCTTTACCCAAATAAAGATGGCAGCTGGATAATAATAATCAGCCATTATTGTTTGTTTGTACTTTGTCAAACAGGTTAAAATAGATTTTATTGAAACATAAGAAAATGTTTTATTTTTCTGTTTTTTTTAGTTTCTTGTGTTGAGCAGTGATGAAGTGATACAGACAGCTGAGTCACAAACATTAAAATATGATTCATGGAAAAAGAAACAGAAGACCCTTCAATCTGAAATGTACAAACGAGCCCACAGACGTCACTGATCCTCCTGCAGCGTGTTTTTATTGATACATCACAGGAGTGATGAAGGAGTCATGGCGTGACTTTCCTCTGTTTAAACACAGAGGTGTGTGTGTGTGTGTGTGTGTGTGAGAGAGTGTCTGTGTGTGTGTCTGTGTTGAGGCTTGTCGTGGAGGGTTGGGTCGTTCTGTCTGAACAGCAGATTCAAAACTGCAAACAGAAGCTCAACCTCAGTTTGTTTGCTGTTGAAGTCTGAAAATATGAATCTGATCAGATCAAAGTTTATTGATTATTATTTATTGAAGATGAAAGAAACACTGATAGTAAACAGAGCAGATCAATAATGCATTCTGACAGCATCAGAGCTTCTGATTCAAACACTGAGTTTAAATCAGTCTGTTTTTTAAAGGAGACGTCAGAGCGATAAGATGCATCACTCTGACTCTGTTTTCCAGGAACAGAAAACTCCCACACATGAGAGTACACCTGAACGCAACAAAAATCAAACTCTGAACTCAAGGCAGTGGCGGCTGGTGGAACATGTTCACGGTAGGGCTGTGCCACATCCAATCAATTTCAGCAAACATCCCAGAATGATTTAATGTAAAGAAATGAAGGTATCAAACACGCATTACTACTTTGCACTTAAATATTTAACCTTTATTCCAACATGAAAAAAGCAGTAAATAACACTTTGACAAACACGTCAGAACATCTTACTTTTGTCACCCTCACAGGCAATTCAGTATAATATAATATATATATATCATATAATAATATTCTGTATAATATAATAATGTATATCATATTATAATATATATATCATATAATAATATTCTGTATAATATAATGTATATCATATAATAATATATATATCATATAATAATATTCTGTATAATATAATGTATATCATATTATAATATATATATCATATAATAATATTCTGTATAATATAATAATGTATATCATATAATATATATATCATATTATAGTCTGTATTATATAATAATGTATATCATATAATAATATATATATCATATAATACTCTGTATAATATAATAATGTATATCATATAATAATATATATATCATATAATAATATTCACTATAATATAAAACACACACACACACACATATATATATATATATATATATATATATATATATATATATA
>NW_022280031.1:17077849-17102249 GCF_004355925.1 Anarrhichthys ocellatus
TCCCTAACTGTCCGTGCTGGATCTGTCCCCGTTGTTTTAAAAAGCTAAATAAGTTATTAGCATGACGTCATCCAGCTAGCCAAACCTGCCTGGTGTTCCGCTAGGAGAGAAGCTTCATGTGCTGCTTCCCTTTCCCGCTAGTCTGCTGTCTGATTGTGAGGTCAGGCTGATCTGATATCAGCTCTTTGACCTGAAGTTTCTCCTCAAAGTTCTCCTCTCAAACGGGTCGAATTAAGAGAAGAAGCTGTCTCACTTTTAACCAGTGATCAAAACCTGTCGACAGTCCGTCTTCTGAAATAAATACTTTATTTGGCCTTATTTTTAATATTTGGGTGGTGGCGCGTGGTTTTGTTTATCTGCTCCTCTGTAATAGACGATCTTTGAGAAAGTGAGTTCGGCGTCATTCCAAACTGATGCTGCATTCACGGGCTATCGGATATTTGACATGAGATTTGTTTGAATGATGTCAGTAGAAGTGTTGAGTTTCTATGATGTGGAAACAGTTTAATGATCAAGTGAAACTGACTAAAACATAATTGTGATTCGTTCTGTTTCTGTTTTTAATGAAAATGAATGATTATTTATCTTCTGCAGAAACGTGTGACCAAGACTGTTTAAAATCAAATGATAATTTAACTAAAATATAAATGTAAAAGAGACGTTTTATTTAAAAAATCAAAACGATACATTCACAAACTATTTTGATTAAAAAAACAACAAAAACAGACTCAGACAACTATGTAACATATGAAACGTTATTTTTAGTTCAGTGGAAACTTACTTGATATATTATTAAGATAAATAGAAAACATCCCTCCATTCAGTGTCATCATGTTTTTATTTTTCTTTTGGAATACTTTGACTGTATCATGTTTTAATATATATGTGTACACATGTTTATCTGTACTTGTATTTGACTTATTTTCTTTGTTTTAATTTAAACTGCATGCAGTAGTTGAGTACGTGTGGTTAAATGTATCGCATGAGAGCAGCTGGACTAATTACACCACGTTGAGGAAGGTTACACCCAGAAGGAGGCAGTAGTGCAACATTAAGGATCCCAAGTGCACTTAAGAAATCCAAGAAGAAGAAGAAGAAATCTGAGCTTTGAAAGCAGCACCTGAACGCAGCAGCAGCAGCGAGTCAGTCTCAGGGAGGTTTTTGAAAGAAAAACTCTCCAAACCAACTTCAGGCTGCGCCGAGGACACATCCTGCGGGAAAACGACACACGCTCCACGGCACAGCTTTGTGTCACATTTCCTGACCTACAGTGTTGAAGAAAGAAAGCTAAAGATGCCCGTGACAGACAGGGACCTGGCGGAGGACGCGCCGTGGAAGAAGATCCAGCAGAACACCTTTACGCGCTGGACCAACGAGCACCTGAAGTGCGTCAACAAGCGGATCGGAGACCTGCAGCTGGACCTGGGCGACGGCCTGAGGCTCATCGCGCTGCTGGAGGTCCTGAGCCACAAGAAGATGTACAAAAAGTACCACCCGAGGCCCAACTTCAGGCAGATGAAGCTGGAGAACGTGTCGGTGGCTCTGGAGTTCTTGGACAAGGAGAACATAAAGCTGGTCTCCATCGGTGAGTCCATTCATTCGCCTCGAGGCTCCAAAAACCACCAGTTGTGGACCCTAAAATTAGTTTTTAATGTTAGTGGAGTGTCTAAACGTGTCCGGGATGTTGGTGTTACTAATATTATTTGTCCCAGTAATGTTTTTCCAAGTTCATAGCTCCAACACACCGTTTTCTGTCGTGGGAAGCACGGACTTCCATCAATAATGTGGCGTTTTAAAGTCTAACCGCTTTTTCCACATGACTACATATATGGTACATTATTGTAAATTATATTTCTATAATCAGTCGGACCCACTCTTTAATTCGGCATACATGTAATACGCACAACAACAAATGGAGCTTGTATAATCTTTGGTTTTTAAGTGGTGTTCTCGCACCTGGCTGCGTTTAGCGAGGTGACAGACCGCGCTGCAAATAAAACCACTTTTACAAGTCGATGTTTATTTGAAGTTGGTCCTCTTGAGTGTGTGTGTGTGTGTGTGTGTGTGTGTGTGTGTGTGTGTGATCTGATGTCAAAGGAAAGGGTGGCGCACGAGGACGCTTCTGAATTCCTTGGCTGCTGTTTTGTGTTGGCTGGTCGGACACCGAAGTTCAATCTGTGACGTTACCTTTGTCCTCACTTGTGTGGAAGTCACCCAGAGTTCCTACATTTCTTATCATAAAGTTAACCAAAATCAATCGGTCCTCGCGTGGTGGAAGATATCGTTTTATATTACTTATATTCTTTGCATATATTCCCAATTTAGACAGTTTGCGTCCTGCTCTTTCCATTACGTGCAGCACTTACCAAACTGTGTTTAAGAATCCTGCAGTTTAATATCGCCTCACCTACCGGAGACATTATAAGATTGTAAAATATTTAGTTTGAACATCCATAGACTTGAAAGAAACTAATCTTCATATCGGCATACACACAACCCTCAAGAACTACAACCAAACCTGTGAAATACTTAAACATGCAAGTATCCGCGGCTCTACAGGTCGGTCTCACGGTAATTACTGATGCCATGCATCACGGTGTCAGCAGCAACATTTAAAGTGACAGATTTCTAAATGGAGTCTGGCACGTTGTGGGTGCAGAGTCTCCACAGAGAGTGTTTTAATGAGCGGGGAGAGGCCACACCTGTGTTAACGAGCCCGGCTTCACGTGGAGAGCTGAGGGCTCTCTGATGGAAACATGGCGGCCTTTCACCTGCTGCTCACTTCTTCTGCTTCATATCGGTTTCTCTAACACGCTGCTTGTTGTTGTGTCTCAAACACAATTACCACACATCTGATTTTAATTCATGCTGTTTGGCTTCCAGGCTGCACAAGACAGATAATCACACTGCAGTTATTTTGATGAATATTTGCGTTATTAATAACAATAACCAGACAAAGACTGTTCATTTCTTTACATTTCCTTTGTTTCTTGTTTTAAGTAGTTTGACTGTCATCTAGGACCTAATATCAGCTGATTGCAAAATGACATCATTATCTCGGCCAAAATGAATGCTTGTTAGGACTTTTTTTAGTTGCTCTCGCTCTCTCTGTCTCTCTCTCTCTGTCTCTCTCTCTCTCTCTGTCCCTCTCCCCCTCTCTGTCTGTCCCTCTCTGTCTGTCCCTGTCTCTCTCTCTCTCGCTCTCTCTCGCTCTCTCCCTCTCTCTGTCCCTCTCTCTCTGTCCCTCTCTCTCTGTCCCTCTCTCTCTGTCTCTCTCTCTCTCTCTCTCTCTCTCTCTCTCTCTCTCTCTCTCTCTCTCTCTCTCTCTCTGTCCCTCTCTGTCCCTCTCTCTCTGTCTCACACCCTCTCTCATTCATTCATTAGCTAAAATAACTCCACCAGAGTCCTCTTGGAAAGCGGACTGGGATTCTGCTCCACAGATGGTCTCTGTCCGGTTGTCCGATCTGAACCAGAGTTTTTGAAACCAACCGAACACAAACAGGGAAACGCACCGGAGAACTGGACAAGCGGCTTTTTATAACGTCTCTCTCGGGCAAATTGTATGAAACAGCGGTGATTGTATGAAACTCATCTTGAGTTTAATATCTGCAGACACGCATGTGATTGTGGACTCTTTAAGAGACTGAGAGAAGGTCCACCTGACCACAGAGAGTCTGAGTCTGTGAATCTGGAGACCATGGTTACAAAGGTGACGATAGTTTGTCAAATGCCTCACCTCTGTGACGGATAGAGTGAACCAGAGGGAGACAGAGAGGGGGACGGACAGGGAGGGAGAGACAGAGAGGTTGTTAATGGTTAGTTGTGGTGAGGGGCTCCTCAGAGGCCTCTGGCTTATTGAAGACAATAATGTTTCATTATTTTTTTAATTCATTGAGCAGTTTTCACATCGTTTCAGCTCTTGTTGTCTCTCCTGCTGCTTTCACTGTCGGCTGGGAGATTTGCACGACGGGGAAAGCAGCAGGTTGTCGTCCTGAACATTTGACCCGCGTGTTTTGTTCACATTGGCTTTACTTCCTCATTGTTGGACCACTGATTTATGTGGAGATATCATGTTTATTACCTTTAAAATATTTTATTTTCTTCTTACAGAGTGGGGGAAAAAAAGTAGAAGCTGAAGTGAAATCATCAAGGAATCATAATGACTGAGACTTTATCGCTCTGAGATTGCAAAACCTTGAATGTGTGTTGTACTCTGTGAACAGTGTGTGTGTGTGTGTGTGTGTACCTCTCTGCAGTGTGTGTGTTGTATAAACAAGGTGTGGACCATCCACTTGTGCAGACAGGTGTGTTGCGTCATGACTTGGGTGGAAGACGGTGTTTGAACCCACGAGTCGACAAGAACACATCAGATTATTGATATCCTTTATTTATCATTTGTTAGTTATTAAGAGAAGAGGACGCTCGGTGCAACCCTTAAATATCCTTGAAGCATATTAATTCACAAAAAGTGCATTCGTTTCATTTGCTTCAATTTCAATCCGGTTGCGTTCCAACATAAACCAATAAATACATTTTGTTGTACTTTTCCCCTTTTTTTTTTTTTTTTTTTAATATATTTTTTTTTTTCCCCAGATGTTTTATTTTTCTCTATTATTAGTTTGAATCTGTTTTGTTATATGTATTTTAAATATGGTGATGTTTCTATTGGAAATGTCCATCCAGTGATTTAACTTTGATTGATTTTTGTCACATCACACTGAAGACGAGTCTTTGCTCTCAGGACACAAGCTCTCAGCTGAGCACACACACACACACACACACACACCTTCATAGAGAGCATGTGGGGAAAATGTACACAAAGAGTGATTTAGCAACTTGTCAATCAAAACTATTTTATTTGAATATAAAACGACTATAACAACGTAGACTTGAATGAGCAGTCGGCAGCTTGGCCAGAGCTCTGATGGTTAAAAAGAAACGATGCCAACGAGTGCTGAGGATAAACTACCGTAAATGTGCTGGAAAACTAAACCGAGGAGCTAAAATGAGGCAGATTGGAGTAAAATATGCACCAAGAAATACCACAAACTAAGTACATGCATCACCTTTATTGGGCCGTGATTCTTAACGAGGTCCAATAAAACATGCAGCGTGCTATTAGACTAATCTGCTGGAACAAGCTGGGAGGCTTCCACAAACCAAATGTCACCGTGTTATTTCACAGCTTTTTAAAATCAGTTTTATTTCCAAATTTAAAGCTGCTTGAAAGTTTTGTTACCTGTTGTCATCGTATGTGTGAGAAACCAGGTTAAAACTCTGAGAACAGGCCTGACGGGATCTGTAGCTTTCAGTTGTGACCTTAGTCCGCTTATGTGAACACACACACACACACACGGTTAACCTGCGGTGCCTTCAGGCTCTGATTTTGCAGAGCGACATTAGCTCACTGTGTGAAGTGACTTTTTCCGGGCAGAGTTTTCACTGAAGCTTCAGTCTGTGTGTTTAAGCTGGAAGACGATCGCTCGCGTATAAACACTTCCGTTAGGTTTTAATATGCAGCAGTGATTCAGCCTGTGTCCACTTCATTAGAAGCTTCTTTTTAAAACACTCTCTGGTTGATTGCGATGGGCTTTGACCTCCCATTAAACTAAAGGTGGGAATCAGTAACTCACGATGCTATCACAATATGTTGCCCACCATATTATTGCGTCACGACACAGTGATTCTGTGAGGCTAGATGCAATGCAAGACAATAGTCTCTGCACATCTCAACATCTGTGTAACTGAAGAGGAAAAAATACTCCTAATCACAGGAATCGTGTATGTATTTATTTTGGAGGCCCAGGCCGCAATGCGTCAGTCTGCTGGAGGCACGAGAGAACCAGGACCAGGACTGAGCGGTGCAGACTGTCGGACCCTGCTGCTGTAAAATGAGAGGTTTTCTGTCGGGACTACCCTACCGCTTTTATCCACAGTGACGACAAACAAAAGTTCCTTGTTGTAACTTTAAGATGATAAAAATGACTCTTAACATTGAACTTGGTTCATGACGTCATTACGATACTTGAACCTCAATCGAGAGCAAATTACACACCGCATTCAGATTTGCATGTAAACATGTCTCTCAGAACTGGAGATGTGACCTCCCTACGAGTTGAGGGATACAAGGTTACTTGAGGCCTTTCACACGAGCACAAACTCTCAAAAACATCTACAAACTCTCACGAGTTTTACACATGCTGGATCCTCTCAAGCCAGAACCGCCAAACCGCTGCTAACGGCTAACGACGCGTCTCCGAAAACCATGTGTGCAGCTTGTGACCAGTGAACGAGCCGGCTGATACCAGAGCGCCTCCATTTTACAGACTAAATTAGTAACTAAATAATTGAAAGCTTAATTTTTATATTCATCTGCTGCTAACATGCAGATTGCGACACGGTGACGTTTTGGTGGTACTAACGGCTGTAATTTGAGTCTCTCTCTCTGACACATTAACTAACTGCTCTCACTCTCTCCCCTTCTCTCTCTCGGCCTCTCGGTTGCCATGGTGCTTCTGTGTGTCAACAACGGTCTTCGGCATGTTGAGCTGTGGTGTGTGTGTGTGTGTGTGTGTGTGTGTGTGTTTGTGTGTGTAAAAGTTTCTGTTGACATTGTTGTCTCTGAGGTAGTTTTTCTAATCTTCCATCTTGGCTCTTCTCACTCACTCTCTCACAGTGTGCTTTGTTGTACATTAGGAACTTAGATTTTTGGTGGTTTCTGTGCTGATAAAAAAGAAGCCTCTAATTTGGGGAAGTCGTCATTGTTGTTTTATGTTAGTGCTCTTTTGTTTGCCGTCTATTGTATCTGTTGATTCGTGCGTGTCTTGTTGAGTGCTTTATCATTTTCTGGTTTTCATCTTTCAAATGTTTCATGCTCGACCACAAGAAAACAGTCTGGTCAGTGAACGTGCCACACTTTTCTATCCGTCTGCTCTTATTAAAAAATAAATAATAGAACAGTTTAAATGTGAAAATATTATAAAAACGTGTTTTTAGGAGTTGGGTTTTCCCAAAGACTGCCAGCATCTTAAAGCGCCCAAAGTCCTAAAAAATATATTTTTTCTGTCAGACTTTTGAAAAATGTGAAAAGGATTAAAGTTTGAGAACCGTCCAGTATCGGTGTTTTTAAATTCGGAAGATTTATGACCGTCGTCTATCTGCAGCCGGTTTTCCTCCCGAGCTCCAGAACATTTGGGAGAGTTTCCCAAAAGCGTCACGTTGCAGGCCTCCTAAATGCAGCCGTTGGTTCCACTGCTCTGTGATCTTTACTGTGGTCACAGACGTTGGTGTCTCGTTTCTTCTGGGCTTTCAGTTCGTTGACCACATGTTCTTGTGCGGCGTAGTCGTCTCCTTCAACAAGTAGCTTCCTCCATTATGTCGCCGTACAGATCCGAGTCTTCAGCCTTCTTCAGCTCTTCTCCTCCGGTGGCTCCTGAACCTTGAGATCTCGACAGCTTTTCATTTTTGTTTTGTTTTTTCAGTATGTCTTCCAAAAAAAAGGGAATATACGGCAGATCAAAATACATTGCTGAAGTGTGGAGATGCAAGAGAAGTAAGTCTGTAAGGACTTGCTCACTCAACATTACGACCAAATGAGATTTCTGATTGACGATCCGTTCGTCCGGGTCAGAGGAGTTTGGTTGATGCGTGTTGGAAAGCTTTCGCCTGCATCTCTGTTGATTATAGGACGACAGAGAACGAATACATTTCTTAACTCGCAAGGAGAACATGAGAAATTAAAACACTTCATCAAAACTCAACAGAAACAAAATGAAACTCACCAAAACCATCGTCTTTCCACTGTTCCAACAATTTGGTTTAAGTAAACCCTTCATTTATTGAGTTAAATCTGAGAATGGGCCGGCTCTGCACATTCTTCGAACAATGATCAGATAGTTCACAGTGATTATCGATTTAGTGTTTTGGCTTGAAACGCGCATCCCTAAAAAAACAAGAGACTAGTGATGCACTAATCTGTGTGGACCTGATTGTGATCAATCAATTGTTCAACTGTAGCTGGGGGAGTTCATACACTGTCAGAGGGCCTCGGTCTGTTTTAAGTCGAGCAAAAACTTAAACAAAACAATGACATTTTAGAGACGTGAAGTTAATGAATCGTTTTCATTTCCGTTGGAAACCGGAGCCATGAAGAGACTCGTGTGCTCTTGCATGTGTCTGGCAGCAGTGTTTGAGTTGGACGTGTTCTCGCTCACGCACAAACCTCTCGGCTCCTTTTCCTCTCGCAGTAAACCGCCGTCTTCATGTTTGTTCTGTTCCGTCTTTTCTTTCGTCTCTTTCTCTCCTTTGGTTTCAGTCCTCCAGGAGGAAAAAACAACCAGAGCTGCTGTCATATTTACGGCTTCTGCTCTCATCTTTGGTTTTTCACTGCACATGTTGCTACTGAGGCTGAACCACACTGTCAGCTGGAAGAAGAAACGGAAACATCCAGAATTTCAGCTTCAGCAGCTCCTTGTTTACTGCTTCTGCCGAGATGATCAATGTTTACAACCACCATCATAATCGCAACCAGATCAACAATCGCAGCCAGATCAGCGCCCGCAATAAGGTGGAAAACTAGACAAAAGTATGACTTGATGAAGAGGTCTGGAGGACTGTTGCAAGTTGTTTTGATGTTCTGATTCTCCACCGTGAAGGACGGTTTTCATGGGATTAAAGAAGCTTGACTTGTGGTGTTGGAACAAAAACCACGTTTGGGGTTTTAAGAACAAAAGTGCTTTCAGGTTCCAGTTTACTTTGTAAGAAACGGAGCTGGAGTCGAAACACTGTCAGACCATCGGCGTGAAAACACACCACTAATCTCCCATCAAAGAGTTTACACTGTGGACATGAAAGCGTCTTATACTTTAACATATAGGGGTGTAAGGAAATGACAATAGAGTTGAGTATTGGGATATTTTGTTTCGTGATATTGATTTTTTTAAAATGTTTTTTAATTGTTCATGCAAAGATTTGTGGCAGACGATGGCTCAGATTCTATTAAACATGGTGTTGTGTTTTTTAAACTGACTTTTTCTAAAATTCGATGTTGTATCGCCAGATTGTTGCCAAAACACAGCCCTAGTAATCATGTCCTTCTGTAAATGTCAGCATTTTAATTGCAAACTGTAGATCGTATTGGCAGTTTTCTCAACAGCGTAATCTTTAGTTAAGCTGAATTTTAAGCTTTGTGATTGGATGTTTTCGTTGCCCAAATGCAAGTCGTATAATGTGTTCTCCAAAGTTTTTATGGCCATTTATTTTTTTTTTTCCCTAACCGGATGTTTTCTAACGCAGTCAATATTTTGTTGTGATAATTCAGTTTCATTCCCATTTACAGAATTGAAGTTCCCTAAATGTGAGTCATGTGACAGGATTTTGACTTGTGGAACCAGTGCTGTCTGGAAATGATCCCGACTTGCTTCACAGCTGCTATCCCAGGAAAGTTTAGTCAGCTGTAACATTTGAAACGTCACTCGCATGCAAAGTTTAGACCAACTTGTCCTGGAAATGACGACAAATGACCTGCTGAGCTGAGACGTGTAGCGAGTCTGCCGAAGGCCTCATTCAGGTGTGACTAAACCATAAAGTAGAGCTCAGAGGGTTTAAAAAAAACTGCTGAAAACGCACGAGGTGCATCATATCTGTGAGCCAATCGGCTTCTAAAGGCGGGTCAGCCAGCGCCACACTCTGATTGGACATCTGTCTCACCTACAAATCATAAAGCTTCCTACCTGGACAACAAAATGTCCAAAACCTGCAGCTCAGCGCTCTACAGATGGGATTATGTTGACCTTGAAGATGTTTTAATTATACACATAGAAAAAAGTGTGTGTGTGTGTGTGTCTGTGTGTGTCACAAAGAGCCTCTGTGTTGCTGAAGAAAAAGGTAACATGAGAGTGGCTGGGATATAGACTTTCACCCACACACCTCCACTCTGCAGAGAAAGCTTCTTTGTTGGTTCCAAGTCTAAATGTAGCCGCTTCGTGACGTTTTTTAGTTTTTTTTTCAATGTGAAGCTTAAAGGATCGAGTGACACTGGAATTCACTTTGAGAAACATTTGAAGGATTTATTACCTGAAAAGTCTGATATCTACATATTTATTCATGATCAAAGTGATGAACACGCTGGTTAAAAGTCACTTTGCCTGTGACTTTACCAAGAGGCCCGTCTGCTATGAAAGCTTAGCTTAGCACAAAGACTGGAAACGGGTGGAAACAGCTAGCGTGAGTCCATCTAAACAGTAACTAAATCCAACTACCAGCAGCTCTAAATCTCACATGTTGACATGTAAGGGTTTTTCTTTTGTACGGATTAAACAAATGAGATGTAACGTGTTCAGTGTTGAGCTTTAGAGGAGCTGGTAGGTTGATGTTACTTTGGACAGAGCCAGGCTAACAGTTTCCCCCTGTTTCCAGTCTTTGTGCTAAGCTAACTAGCTGCTGGCTGTAACCTTATATTTAACGGATAGATATGAGAGTGGTGTCAATCTCCTGGTTTCTCTCGCTGTAAAGAAGCGTATTTCACATGAGGAAAAAAAGCCAACAATAGGGAAGGAATTGGGAACATATGTTGTTTTCTTCGTTCGTCAAATTGCAGCCCTCAAGATTAACAATAACCACTGCTTTAGAGGCAACCACACGAGTGTTCCATCAGCTTCACAATGTGCATGTGTTTTAAATGAGTCAAAGTATCTGTGACGCAAAGTCACCTTTTTTAAAGGGTCAGCTCACCCAAATGACACCGACGAGTAGTTTTGTTTATGCCAAGTTGTTGAGGTGATGAGATGTCTGATGCCAACCAGATACAATGGAGGTAAATGGTAATTTGTTTAAAACATCAAGCACAACACACTCACACAGACCTCTTTGTTTCCTCGCCAGCACCAGTCGTCCTGTTGTCTCACAGCAGACGCTGGTGTCTCTGTGTTCTGGTGCTGAACCGTGTGTGACACACACACACACACACACACACACACGTGTGCTGAACTGTGTGTGTGGTTGTGGTGGATTGTTCGGTGATAATCACCGTGGTGAACCTCCTGCAGCCTGGCTCGCCTACAAACGTCTCAAATTCCTCTTACTCGCTCTCGTTCCATTTCTTCCTCTCCTATTTTTCTTCTTCGTTTTCTTTTCTTCTGGTCTTTGAACCTCAATACTGTTTTGGAAACTGACAGAATTAACTGTATCCTCTACATCCAGGCATCAAATGCCCGGTCTAATTTGTAATTTTGTTTTTTGTTAATTCTTTGATCGGATAGTTCCTGGTTTAGTTTAGATACGGTTTGATTAAACTTTATTGTCATTGGGGGAAAAGCACAAAGACCAGAACTGCTCGATTTATCGTTGCGACGTGTGCACGCAACTTTCGCCGCAATTTAACTCAAATGCGTCATGACGCCAAAGCGAAACTTGCACGGTTCTCTTGTTCCGTGACTAATTTGGTGTTTACCATTAATTACCTACAGCATAGGTCGGCCTGCCACAGTTTGATTACGACCCTTACATGTTTACACTTCTCTACACGGGGGAGTCTACGTGGAGGGTCAGGGGCCGGCGCTCGGTCGCCGGGCGGATTTTCTCCATCCTCAAAGTGCACCAGAATGATGCATTTAACTTTAAAATGTAAAAAAAAATATGATTTATAAATAAATTGCAATGTCAACTTTTGACAATTTCTTTTGTCATTCTAGATAATTTTCTTAAGTTTACTTAACACAAGTTGACATCACCCATCGTCTCGTTTTATGCTTCAGGTAAAACATGTTTAACGCGACAAAACGACCTCGCATCAGGCTCCACTGAGTAGCTTTGTTTGTCTGACGTCGTATGCTAATTACAAATTTTGTTTTTGTCTACTCGTCTCCTTTTGCCCCTCGTGTTATTTATTTTTTCTCCGTCACTATCCTCCTCCACCACTCTCTTCCTCTTCCTCACCACATGGTCATGTTTCTGGTTCTGATGACATCATGGCCTGGGAACCAGCGGGGTGAGGTCACCGAGGCTAAACGCTGCAGCGTGTTTGTCAGTGTGCGTCCTGTTTATGCATGCAGACGTAATGCCAGATGTGTGTGTGTGTGTGTGTGTGTGTGTGTGTGTGTGTGTGTGTGTTAGTGTGTTAATGATAGGGCAGCACTAGGCTGGTTACTCTGTTCTCTTGTGGTTCTCCTGTTTTCAAGCTTCTTCTGCTGTTTGTTTGTATCAAACTTCTCTTGGCGCCAATGTCTTCCAACTGCAAACTGGTTCATTATTCCCCCCTCTGGTTGCAGGTGATGCTCCGTTCTGATACTATGAAACAGTCCCGTTACATTCGACAGAGTGGACCACAATACCTTACTTAATGGTCTTGAGAAGCGTTTCTGCATCTCTGATGAAGCTCTACTCTGGTTGAAGTCCTCAACCATGAAACAAGCTGTTGCTCTTGGGGACGCTTCAACCTGTGGTGTGCCACAGGGCTCAATTTTAGGTCCACTATTGTTTTAGATAGAAGTGCTGCGGATGCAATTTCAGACCTGTAAGGAGCCACCTTAGAAAATATAATCATTTTAATATCCCGATTATTCATGCACTTAAAAATAATTTTGTATCTTACATATTAAAGTTAAATGCATCAATCTGGTGCAAAATTAGAGGCTACATCTATGAAGAATTTTGTGCCGATACGAATGCGTGTGTGTGTGTGTGTGTGTGTGTGTGTGTGGGCGCAATAAAGTAGTCCATGAATAAGAGACATGAGTTGACAGATAATTACAATCCCTCTTCTGTGTTATGGAGTTTAGTTTATGGTTTCACTCGTCTTCTTACTTCTTCACAGTACATTTAGTTTGTACGCCCTCTGTCGTTTTGGAGAATAATGCAACTCGCAGAGCGTTGAGCATGAAGGTCCTTTGTGTATGCTCGTAGCTCATCTGCAGCCTTGGGTACCTTTTTTAAAACGTCGGTCTTTGATGATGATGGTTTCATTTGGTCCTGCTTGAGTCCAAAGTGCGGTAGCAAAGATCTCGAGCAGCTTTTAAATTCAGAATTTATTACACAAATTCGGCCCGAGGTCCTCTGCCAATTCTCTCCTGGCTGACCCGAGATGCTGCTTCACAGACTCGCCTCTTTAACAAACAGCGGGAGCTTTCCAGATTTCATCTTGTTTTTTTTTTTTCTTGGTTCATTCACTTCTTTGACTCCTTGTGAATGAAAGCTATGAGAGCAAGTTTCTCCTCGTGTTTGATCTCTCTCCCTCTTCATCTCTGCAGCTGTTTGAGTCCAACCCAGGACCAGATTAAAGAGAGAAACAGAACGGCACTCGTTATCCAAATCAAAGATGTTAAACGGCCTCTTGCCTCTCTCCGTCTGTAATCTGGGTTCTTTTGGTGGGATCGCCTCCTCTGAGCTGCTGGTGCATGACTCATGTGACTCTCAATAAGCGGCACCGTTATTACAGCGATGCATCATGTGCTGATGTCATCAGTGGGTGCTAAAATATGGGAGTGCCAACATAAATGTGATTGGGGAAGACCGCTGACTCTTCTGGAAACAGTTCAAATGTTAGACCTTGGAAAAAAATGGTTTTTTTTTTTTTTTTTTTAAGCGATCAATCATTTGATAACTGCCTCGCTGTCCGCTGGAGGTTTAAAGGGTCAGTCCACTCAAATTATTAGAAACATACCTTCTTGCGTGCCTCCAGTCTTACCTAGAAATGTCGATGGGATTCCTGCCACCGCCTCAATGCACGGGTGGTGAACTTTTGAAGAATGACGTGAAGATGAATCCCATCTTTCCAGATTCAGGGCTCCAGACCAAGTTATCCAGTGTGACCAACTCTCTCTGTTGGTCACATCATTTGGTTACAGCATGGTATTAATCAGTGATGGAAAGAAACTAAGTACATTTACTGAAGTACTGTACTCCAGTACAATTTTGAAAAATGTTGTACTTTTTCCTTCACAAATTTTTTTTTAAAATTTTTTTTATACCAGCAGCAAGTCCACCTAGCTAATTAAGTTAATGTGACGTTTGGCAGTGAGAAGATAAAATGACTCAATTAAAACATATGTATGAACGTCAGTGTTGATTTCAGGTTCATTGTCTTTGCATTTAGAGAACGTACGTACATTTAACATATAAAAATAATGTTTCTCAAAGTTAAGAAAGAAAGAGGTTAGAAACCACAAATGTGCACACGCGGCTAAACCTGCAAGGATGAAATGATAGTGATCGATTGATGATTGTTGTTTCTATTGGACTGTGAGCATGTGATCGGTCTCGCAGCACAGAGGAGTGATGTCACACACCTGGAGTGTGTGTGTGTGTGTGTAGTGTGTTGAGTGAAAGATTTGTTAACTGACCTGACAGCAGTTTGAAAAGGCTACCTGCTGAGTGTGTTTGTGTGTGTTTATGGTTGTGTTTAAATTGAGTGCTTGTTGAATTTGTGTTACTTTTGTTCCTTTGTCATCATCCATCGGGTCCTTGGAGGGGAGGTGGGTGTTGAAATGTGTGTGTGTGTGATGAATTGGGGGTTGGTGGGTGGGGTTATGATCTCAACACTGAGGAATGTGTGTGTGTGTGTGTGTGTGTGTGTGTGTGTACACAGTCTGTTTGACCCATGACATTCACACACACACCATGACACACACACACACACACACACGGTAGCTCCACGTCCTGTTTACCACTGAAGGTACCTCCTGTCTTTTTGTTTTGAAGGACATTTCCATCTAGACTTCACTTTTCCCCGCCAGACTTTTACATTGTTTTTCAGCATTAACTTGTTTTTCCCCTCACAAACTTACTAATTACAACTTAATGATGCTCTGTTGTTGTGTAACAGAGGTGCAACAAATCACAAATCTCACTGTTTTGAGTCACTGACCGAATCGGCAGGAAAAAAAGGAGCAAATATGACTTTTAGAGATTTCCCGATCACGTATCTTTTGCTGCTTATACACATTTCCGATCACCAATGAGCCATGTCGGCCGATACAGATAGTTTTGTTGTTTCCTTTTGTTATAGCAGCTGGTGTACAAGGTTTGTTTTTTCACCACCATCCCCAAAAATGTCAGACAGCCTTTGGTTTTTATTCATTTGTTTCTGTCTTGTATGAAAATCACATGGTCGACTCCTAAAACCTGCTTGAGTTGTTCAATCCATCACAGTGAACATCAGGTCTGCATTTATGGAAGGATCGTCTGCAATATCTCTGTGGTTCTTTCACTTTTTTTGGGTTTGTGAAGTTTTTTTAACGCAAACCGGTCCGACCCATCTGTAGCAAGTTTTAAAAAATCATCTTTTCATTTTGTATGGAAATTTATGGAAAATAGCTGCAGCTTGAAAGGAAGAATGCTTTTAAAAATCTGCACTTATTATTTGTGTGTGTGGGGGTATTGCCAGCAGTAATTTGAAGTATAAAGATAAATCTGAATACTTATTGTTCCCCGGGGTAACAACATTAGTATTGTCCTTTTTTGGAAAAACAACAAATTATTAAATTATTTGTAGAACAATAAAGGCTGTGCAGCTCGATAGCATTGGTTTGAGTCGCTCATAGTGATGAACCTCCAGAGGATTATCTCATGAATCTGGAGCTCATTGTTTTACTGTCCAGCTGCAACTTTACCGTTTTGGTTCTCATAGCTTCGTTTTTTTTATTGAAAAAAAAGCAATAATAAGCGACTGTCCACTACCTGCTCAGCAACAAACGGCAGACGCCACAGAGACTAGCTGGTGAACATATGGAGCCTTTAGCAGCTAAAGAGACAGATATGTCCCTCAAGTGTTGGTGGAGACCAAAAACTGAGCAAAGAGAGTTTTTGACTTCATCAGGTGTAATAATGTTGCAATGGAGGTAAATAAATAAGCAACTCTCCTCAAATTCACCATATCAACTTGAAAAAGCATGATGCTGCCTTCATGTGGCAAAAATAACCAGTTATTGATTAATTAATCCAACCGGCTAGTGAATGTTAGAGTTTTGCTTTGTTCACGACTGTTTTACTCGTATAAACCAAGTAAATATAAACATCGTATTTCTTTTAGTGTTTATTTGCTGATGTTTGTGGATCTCTTATGTAAAAACAAAGACGGTTAATTTAATAAGTCTTTATTTGACGTCTAATTGATTTATTTAGACAGGTTTTATGACATTTTGGTGAGTTATGATATGTGTGGTATTATTATGACTCAAAGAAGAGGTTTCCTCCCTCTGGCTGCTGGGGTGGGGATCTGCCTCAGGCGTCAACTGTTCCGTACGGTTCGGCAGTTAATTGTTGGGTAGGAAGTGAAACGTGTGTTTGTGAGATGGTGATGTAGCCATTGTGTGAAGGAACAGCTGTTTTAAGTGGGACAGCAGTTGGGCCTCCGAGGGAGAGAGAGATTCAAAAGAGTGAGCTACAGTTACCCGACTTCTGTCTCACCTGTATGCTGGTCTGTCTGGCTTCACTGATCTTGTGTGCATTGGATTGATGGGGACAAATCTGAGCCAAATGCTTTTAAGGACGAGGTCACACCTCGATACGGTGCTGCAGTTTTCCTACTGGTCGGGTTTGTGAACTCAAAAGGTCCAGAAATTGTCTCGGGGTCGAGTCAGATGTGTTTTTACAGGAAGGTGGAGTGAAAAGCCGGTGTTCATAGAGAGTTTATAGATGTAATATTGTTTAAATGTGAGGGTAGTGGCTCGCATTTTGTCTTTTGGAAGACATTCGTACTGTCCTGTGACAGTCACAGTGGTGTTATGAACAGAACAAAAGTGAAGCTCCTTTCTCACCTCTGCACAACCGACCCATCACGTTGTGAATGTCGCATTGTCAGATCCCACCTCCCTTAATAATGGCCTCAGAGATGTGAAGGGGAAGCTTATTCCACCGTCCGACGAGCATTTCTAAAGCGGCGTACTGGCAGCTTCAGACCCGCTTGTGTCAGAAGGTGAGAAAAGTATTACTGCAGGGCAACGACGTGTTGCACTACTGCCTGACAGATGTCCCACGCCTAATGCTTGAGGTTTGGCCTGAAAGTGTCCCACATACTGTAAGCCATCATGGTAATGGCAACTTAAATGAATTCAGGGGTCTTTTATGTTCCGGGGCGAGGCTCCTTTTTTTCCCCTCTATCTTCACCCGATCTGCAACTTAACTTGCTGGTTGACGGGTTGGTTAGCTGGCAGTGTGAGTTAACGAGCTTCTGGACTAGTTATTGGTTAGTTAGTTGGAAGGTTATTAGTCAGACTGTTGGGATCAGAGCAGGTATTTAACTTCCTGTTCCAGGGAGGGAGGGGGAGAGAGAGAGAGAGAGAGAGAGAGAGGGTGTGCCACGCTGATAAGAGAGGCATTTTGTTCCAACCCGATTCACCTTTATACACACCCACTGACTTTATCTCTCTCCTCCGCTTTCCGTTTCTCATTGCACACATTCTTTGTCTCTCCCAATGTGCAAACCCCCCCCCCCCCATACACACACACACACACATCCCTTGTTGCCTCGGTATTGTTGCGTCTCCGCAGCGACGGGTCAACAAACCAGCAGGTATCTGCGGCGGCTTTAAACACCGTTTATCTGATGCAGATCCGGCCTGAGTTATAACGGGGAGATTTTTTTTGTGTGTGTTGTGGACAGATAAATCTCAGAATGAAAGAGGCGCTGACTGCGGTGTTTAATTTTCTCCGAGGGGGCGGAAGAGTCATGACAGACCTCACGTGTGAGAGCCTCTTGGTGGTCGTAGCATGTCGACAATGAGATCTGAGGTGTAGGTCTTAAAGAGCTCCAGGGAAATAAAGAAACTCTTTCCACAGGATTCTTTAACTGATTAATTGAAGTGTCTGATAAATTTTCTTCAGTTCTCCAGACTGAATGCAATCTTAAGTTATAAAGTGAGAAGTAGGAGCGTTTTCTCTTAGATGTGAGTCATGTCCACTCGTATATATGGAGCCGTCATTATGCGGGACTTTTCTAGGACGGTTGGTGCTATTTAGACCTTTTTTTTTAAAGTTATTTGGGCCGGGTCAAGGACTCTCAATTAGCACGATTGTGTTGAACAAATTCCCGTGTGTGTGTGTGAGAGTGTGTGTGAGATGCTGCTGCTGAGTATTCAGACTTGTGTTCTTTAGACCGAAACCAAAGCATCACATCAGAGTCTTGTTCACTTAGAGTCTGTAAAAAACATGAGTAGAATATTTGTTTTCTTTGTTTAGAAGACTGTTGTCAACTTTTCCGGTTTTGGGTCCCAGACCTGAGAGTCCGTCGCATGAGGAGGAAACAATGCAGCAGATTATTATGAGAGCTGTTAAAACCCTCCGTAACGCGCACACACACACACACACACTCTGGTGTGTTTTTGTTGTTTTGCTCTTCTTCTATCAGTGTTTTGACTCGCTGCATTTATGTTCCTAACCCCCCCCTCTCCCTCCCTCTCTTTGTCTCTCTCTTACTCTCGTCCTTTATGTGAACAATAGGCTACCATGGCGATAGCCTCGTTAATCACAAAACTGTGAAGAACACACAGTTTAGTTCCCATTCTGATGTTCGGGACTGTTTTGAATGGAATTAAGTGTAAACACATTTTAAGGTTTAAAAGGTTTCACCAATACAATGTATCTCACAAAAACAACATGGCTGGATGGCACTAAAGCGTTGGTTCCCGGCCTCGGATCCCTAAGGAGGCCCAAAATAGATCCGACCTGTCATGAACTGTTGACAGGATAGAAAAGTATACTGAACAAGATTGAAGTTCTGCTCTATAGGTTGTTTGAATCAGGTGGCAACCTCGGGTTCAGAAAAGTTAAGCTAATTCAAAAGTGTCTTAAACGTGCCTTCTCTGTGTGACCGATCAGTGTTCAGCTGATCGACTCCTCTGCCTGCTAAAAGAAGTCTGATCGTATAGAAGTCTATGAGAAAGTGACTCTACTTCTCTCTTGATTTATTACCTCAGTAAACATTGTAAACATGAGTTTATGGTCTCAATCTCTAGTTTCAAGTCTTCTTCAATACAGCATGATGTTCATTTAGTAACTTATGGTGCATTTAGAGTCAAACGGACCATAAAGCAGGGGATGCTTTAGGGCGGGGCTACCTTGTGATTGACAGGTCTCTACCAGAGCGGTATTCTGTGTCTCAATCTTCACTCCCGACTCCTTCCGTTGCAAAAATCCAAGATGGCGACAGACAAAATGTCAAACTCGAGGCTTCAAAACCGCAGTTCACAAACCAATGGGTGACATCACGTCCACTTCTTAACAGCCTATGGTTTGAATTAATGAACAATAAATAACCTTTTTTTTAAGCCCTACTTTAGACCACTCACATTTTGTCGGGGACCCCCTGTCCTCACCCCGAGGTCGGAAACACGGCTCTTTTCTTTGCTTTCCCATTCTTCTTTTAAAGGGGGGGGGGGGGAAGAAACCTCATAGTTTGTCCTGGTCTGAAGCCATAAGCTCATGCAACGGGGGACAATGAGTCAAAAATAGAAATTGCTTAGTTTTAATGGGCCACAAGCCAAAAAAGCTTAAAGGTGCAAAAGAACCAATTCATAGATAAAACAAACCTACCGTTGTAATCTCTTTATATTGTGCATTAACTACACGCGTCACAACTTTAATGGTTTGTTAGTACAAGTGTCCCATATGGTGTGACTGATCTGAGTGTGCCAGCTCAGATGTGGGTGTTTGTTAGTTAGTGTGTGTGTGTGTGTGTGTGTGTGTGTGTTCAGAGGGTAAAGGCTGCTGCTCAATTTACAGGATGTTTGCTGCAGAGGCGGAGTGTGTGTGAGAAACTCGCACAGGTGTGGCAGCTCAACCTTGGAGGGGAAAAGGAAGTTAGAAAGAAGAGTGTGTGAGAAAGGAGACGTGAAAAAAAAACCCAAAACAGGCGAGTGGAGAGTGAAAGAGTTAAAAAAAAAAAAAAAGAGTTGAAATAGACAAAAGACAGAAATGCAAAGAGATAAATGAGTGTTAAGTCTGTAAAAACAGAGATTAGGAATGTCGAAAGCAGGATGTGGCAACCTCTCCTCTCTGTGTGTGTGTGTGTGTGGGTGTGTGTGTGTGTGTGTGTGTGTGTGTTGAAGAATATACTCCGTCATTATCAGTGTTGTCACCAGTGGGTGTGGCAGCACTCTCCCAGAGCTCCACCTAAACCCGAGGTTGCTGAAACATGTTTGGACGATAGCTGGTCTGCTGACAGCGAAGCTGAGCTGCAGATTCACCAGGTGGATCAAAGGGGTTTATCACACACACACACACACACACACACTGTGGGACATAATGCATGTCTGCACACAGTGTTGAAAGTCACTTTGCTGTTGCTTAATGAAGCAGAGATGAATATATTTGGTAACTATGAAGGTGTGGAGGCTCCAGTCTGAGATTGTTTACTGATGAGTGCTTTTAGCTTTAATTCTAATGAAACGTACACAGACGTGTGTGGTGGACGTGGCTGCTGATTATAGTGTTGTTTCATGACCGACCCCCAGGCGTGAGGGGAAATCATGCATTCGGTTGAGTGAGTGCTACGCGTGTGCATCAGTCTGTCTGTCCGACGCAAATCTTGCATGCTACTGGACCCATCAGCCTGATATGCTTTTGTGCTAATTCATGATTGTATGCTCGAGGACCTCTCGCAGTTGCAGTGATTCACGTTTGAAAATAATAAAAAAAACTAACAATTTTATTGACTGTTTTATGGCAGCAACCTGTCACTCAAAGCAGCCGAGGCCTTGATATATAACTTAAACAAGTGAGTTATGTAAAAGTCACTTCTGAACTGTTGACATGAGCGTGAAAATTAGCTCTAGGGACCAAAACCGTATTTTGTACCAGACTGTAAACATGTTTATTTCTGCTTTAAAATCCTCCATTTTAACACGGTGGTCTATAGGGATTGACTCGCTTTTGAAAACTACCTCAAGTGGCCATTTGAGGAACTGCAGATATTGGCGCTTCCACATTGGCTTCATTTCTTTCAGCACCGCAGGATTGCTGCGTAGTTATAAAAACTGACCAACAGAAAACTTAGATCTCATTTTGATCTGAGCATCTGCAGATTAATTCCATACCTGCTGTGTTGTGATCTATTAAAGTTCAGCACGATAGGAAACAAACTAATCCCCGTTTTGTTTTGTATCTTTGCGGCCCTCTTGACTGTTGCTGGCTGAATGAGAGGCTCGTTGTAAAGGGCAGTTTCTCTCTCTGCTTCCAGTCTTTGTGTGCAGCTCGGTCCTGACCTTTCTGATCGGACACAGAGATAAAACAGATTGAGTCAACATCACCTCATCCCTCCACCTCATACAAGTTCTAATTACAAGAACAAATTATCATAATATCTGACTCAATTATGTCTTTGACATATTTCACCCGGACCTTGTCTCTACCAACTTTGAAACTAAAGACAGCAGATAAGCAAATTTAATTATCATAAATGTTGGAGTGTTCCTTTAATACTTTGTTATTGTAGGAGAGAAAAATGTAGACTGAGGGATTAAAATTGACTGGAATGTTTTGTCTGCTTAACTCTCTCTCTGTGTGTGTGTGTGTGTGTGTGTGTGTGTGAGAGTGAGAGAGCTGGTGTGAGGTACCAGCTGGTACAGTGAGGTCTGATTAATGAGTAACATTACCCTGCAACACTCTGTTCTGCTAAAATAAAGCTAAAACCTGGATATCAGCAGGTTTGTTTTCGGTTCTGCGCTCAGTGTTGCACCACTTTTTGTTTTTATCGGCGTCTGAAATAAACTTTTTTGGGGTGGGATGTCAAACAGGTTGATTGAAGTTGTGGCGTCGGCAGTTATTAAACTTTACAAACTGTAGGAACTAATGCAATAGACTCCCTTCTCACGTCTGTGAAGGGGTGCACAGTTACTATGGCTTAACATGGAATGAAAAGAACGAAAACTACAGACGATTAAACTTCAAAAACAAGTGCAAAAAACTGAGTTGACGTCACACAGATTACCGCTTATCGTCACAGGTGCCATCAAAGAGAACAAAATGAAAATCTTCCAGATTGTTACTTTAATATCTCAGCTTTGTGTTCTTTTTTTCCTCTCCCTAGATCTTGTGGTGTCTTGATACATTTTATTTTATTCCAGTTTTTAAACCTTCTAGGGTCATTGATTTCTATTAATTTCAATATGGTTGTAAAATCAGCTTAGCAAGACTTTAAAGAACATCATGTTGGGTTTTATTGTTAAAGTTATGTTATCCTCGCTGGAACTGGTCTCTCAAGTTCTGGTTTGGGAGTTGGTGGTGTAGATGCCACGTCACAGGAGAACCAACAAACAGCAGTTTTTTAAACTCTTCGAAACTTGAATCTGACCTCAGGTCTGTCTGTTTCTCTCCGTCAGACTCTAAAGCCATCGTGGATGGGAACCTGAAGCTGATCCTGGGTCTGGTCTGGACTCTGATTCTGCACTACTCCATCTCCATGCCAATCTGGGAGGGCGAGGAAGAAAAGGTAACAATCCAGGTTTATTAACTTGTGTTCAGACTCATGACTTCAGACAAGAATGTACTGTCAAGAAAACCTGAAGATTAGAAAGACAACAAACAGTTGCTGTGCAAATACTTACCGCTGTTAGAAAGCTGACTGATGTACGCTGGTTCTGGTTTCTGCAGCCAGAGTCAAAGACACCGAAGCAGCGTCTGCTGGGCTGGATCCAACACAAACTCCCTGATATGCCAATCAACAACTTCAGCAACGACTGGAGGAACGGCAAGGCGCTGGGAGCACTGGTAGACAGCTGTGCACCGGGTGAGTGTGTGTGTGTGTGTGTGTGTGTGTGTGTTTCAAGGCCGTAGAGCTGACTGTATGTGGGTCCAAAGTTAACTACTGTTGTATTTCCTATCAATATAACCGCCTTGACCTAGAACTAGTTCTATCTGTTCCTGTCTGAGTTGTTGTGGTTCACGCTGTTGCTGTGTGTCTTTTGCAGGCCTGTGTCCGGACTGGGAGACCTGGGATCCAGTGAAACCAGTGGAGAATGCCACTGAGGCCATGCAGCTGGCTGACGAATGGCTGGGCATCCCGCAGGTTAGATTCCCTCTGACTCTGTTCCACATCTGCTTCCTCAGTGTGACCTTTAACCTTTATTCAACACTTTACTGGTATTATTATTATCTCTGTAAAGTCTTTTGTTGGGTTAGAAGTTGTGCTTCGTCATGTTTCTACTTCGAAGATGTTGTTGTTATAATAATGATTTCATGACTTCTCAAAGGGCTTTGATATCAGAAACATGGAGATTCATAAAACTGATAACTGCAGTCAAAGGCTAAGATGCTTTAGAACCGAGGTTTGCTGGGAGGAGCTAGGCGACCCGTTAGCATAACGAAAAGCTAGTGTCGGATGATTTCAAAGGAAGGAGGCGTCTCTGAGGCCTTTTACTGTGAAGCAGCTGCAGCAGACGATGCATACGTTTTGTGTTCATTGTAGCCTGGCATGCTAACAATGCTAACGACTAATAGATTCTAGATTCGTATGGATGCAGTGACGGTTGCTTTGCATCCTGTATCGCCATTCAAACAGCCAAAAAACATCACATTTTGCTCTTCATCACGCAGCCCAGTAGAGAACAGAAGTCGCTCTGCTGGGATTTGTCCCTCCAGAGGTCGAAGGTTGTCAGAAGCATCTCACACAGACGCTGTTTGGTTTCTTGATTGTTCACAGCAGAGGAAACTCACGGAAGCGGAGTTCGTGTTTTTAGACACTTTAGTTTGAAGCCGAGAGGATGCAACTCAAACTCAAATGGAAATGTACTATAATGACTTGTGCAACTAAATAATTAGTAACTTCTGTCACTTTTGAATAATTGGTTAAAAGGTCTTTCTTGTTAATTATAATAGCTTCTCTGCAGAATTAATAGCAGATTTTTGTCCTATAGAAAATAAAAAACCCTTTCGGCTTTTTCTTCTGTGTGAAGAAGAACCTCAGCAGTGATCATGAAGACTCTTTCATCCTGATTTCATTCATTCCCCAGTCGAATGTTTCTGTGTCATGGCTGCATTACGTTATGCTCTGCTTCCTGTCAGTCAGGTGACACCCACAGGAAGTCTCCTCCAGAAACAACATAGCTGACCAACTTCACCGTCACACCCATGACGTTATTTTAGGCCACCCTCGTCTGCTGGAGAACTAGTTCGTCCCAGTCGAGGTTAGAGTTTGCGTTTTTAAAAACCGTGAGTGAAGCAGAATGACTTAAGGGGGAAAATGTTGAACATGACGTGAGCGGAAACGAAAGGAGCAGTGAATGACACCGGTGTGACTCAGAGTTCAGGACATCCCAGTCCGCATACCGGGTCTGTTTTTACTGGTCTGTGCTCCTTTGTTCCAGTGAATGGAAATGTTAATGAGACTGCATACAGGGATATTTTAGACAATAGTGTTCTAACTTTGCTGCAGCAGTTCAGTGAAGACCATTTCCTGCTTTTTAACATGACG
>NW_022280031.1:17102349-17174849 GCF_004355925.1 Anarrhichthys ocellatus
CCCAAACAAACACAAAGCCAGCTCCATAAATGGATGGTTTTCCCAGTTTGGTGTGGAAGAACTTGACTGGTCAGCACAGAGGGTTGAACTGGAACGCAAACTGTGAGCCAGACCTGATCACCCTGATTCAGTGTTGGACCTCACTGATGCTCTTGTTGCTGAACGGCAACAAATCCCTGAAACCAGGTTCCAAAATCTTGTTTAAAACCAGAAGAGCCGCGTTCACACCGGCAGACCAAATCTTCTTTTAGGTATATTAAAGTATAAAACTAATTTATTTACAACAAACCCAAACCTTGTCTGTGTGTGTGTGCACAGGTGATGGCTCCGGAGGAGATCATTGATCCCAGTGCGGACGAACAGTCGGTGATGACCTACCTGTCTCAGTTCCCCAAAGCCAAACTGAAGCCGGGAGCTCCACTCAAACCCAAACTCAACCCCAAGAAGGCCCGTGCATACGGACCAGGTACACACACACACACACACACACACATGCTTGTTTTTTAGTTGTTTTTTTATCAACAAATGAAAACTCCAAAATATTCAGATGAATATTATATATGACACAGAACAGCTTCAAATCCTCATATTAGAGCGAAGGTCTGTAATTTTTGCTTTGAAATTAAATTGATGATTTATTTTGAATTGATTTCAAAATAATTTCTGATTCATTGTTTCACTCTGTTTCTGTCAGTGTTCATTAATTTAAATCTGCAGCTAGATGCAACTGTCCTTGAAGTCATCGATAATATTCATACTTGACTATGTTGACGTTCTTCTTCTGCAGGTATTGAACCAACGGGGAACAGAGTGATGCGTCCTGCTGTCTTCACAGTGGACACGTTCAGTGCAGGTCAGGGTCAGGTGACCATCTACCTGGATCATCCAGACGGCACCAGAGAGGAGGTACGCCCCCAAATCCTCCTGTTCCTCTGCCCCCCCCCCCCTCACCTGTTTAATGACAAACCTGCTGTGATATTATATTTTTATATTTAACTCTGACACGTCTGTTTGTGCGTGTGCGTGTCGATCAGCTGAAGGCGGAGCCTAATGAGGGCAAGAAGACGTTCAGCGTCACCTACGTTCCTAAAGTCGTGGGACGTCACCAGGTGAGCTTCACTTTTCTTTCTGTAAACGTGTCAAAATTATTTAAATGCATTCTGCTCATGATGTATTTCTCATTTGACCTTATAATCCAGTGAAATTCTCCTAATTCTATCACAGTACGTTTTATGATAATCATGTTACTAGTGAGATAACTGGTCTAATAAAAGACCTGCCGATATTTCTGGGTAATTGTATTTTTTTGTTTCTTAGGTGACGGTGATGTTTGCAGGCCAGCCGATTCCCAAAAGTCCATTTGAGGTGAACGTGGAGAAGGCATTGGGCGATGCCTCCAAGGTCATGGTGAAAGGCCCGGGAATCGAACCCGTGGGCAACGTCGCCAACAGCCCCACCTACTTTGACATCTACACTGCAGGTCAGAAACGATTGTTGAATGAAAAGGTGTCGCCACTCAGCCCCGAGACAGGATGTGATGTCAGACTGTAAACCACCTATAAGAGTAGAGCGTGGTTGTGTATGAGGCAACGCATGCAGGCGGCCCAGACTCTCCTCAGAACACCCCCACGCCCTTTGTTTTCTAGTAAGCACTCACACCGGAGGCTTCTTGACATGAATCAGCTTGTCAGGAAGAGTGTTTGGCAAGTCACTCGTAAAAAAAGTGATCCTGGTGTTTATGAACTACTAAACAGCAAAAGGTATTTGTTACATTCGTCGTTGCTCAGCCCAGCTTCGTCAAAAGACACCGTTAAACAACTCTAAAGGCCTCTGCCCTCCAGTTCGGAGAGATTTACTGACCATCAGCACTTCTGAAGTCATTACCTCACAGTGAAGCTGCAGCGTTTACACAAACATCCAACTCTGAACAAATGATTTATTAAGTTAGGCTGTTAGCCAGGCAGCTCAGATGATGCAATGTGCAAGACAACTTTGGAGTTAGCGGGAGTCCCATTTCTTCTATTTTGGGACTTTCAGTCGTCACGCCAAGCAAATATTTCCTGGACCAGTTTCTCCACCCAACCTATAGAGACCAAACTATCAACCCTCCATCAAACTTATGGTAAGACGAGGCAAACCGCTTAAGTAATGGAGCATTACTGAGATTAGTAACTGTGATGTAATAACAGAATTTCAAACGGTTACACCTGGGCGGCAACCTCCAGGTCTGAAGAGACCAATGCTGAAGTGCCTTTAAAAATTGCATTCTCTCTGTAGAATTCTTCAATACAGCATGATGATCATTTAATAAATTATTATCCATTTAGAGTCAAATAGACCTTGTGATTGACAGGTCTCTACCGCGTTGTTGTGTGTTTGAGAGTTAATCGTAACGTTTCGGTCACCCGAAACATTTTTTTTTATTTAGCCTTCAGTTGTACTTAGCTCCACCCTCTCATGTCACTTCTGTTCGCAAAAAAACAAAATGGCAACTGACAAAATGCTGTACGCCAGCCTTCAAAACGGCATTCCACAAACCAGTGAGTGAAGTCACGGTGACTACCTCCACTTCTTATATACAGTCTATGGTTACACGTTGCTAATTAATGTTTTACAACCAATGTTCCATCACCCAGTTTCTCCAGAAAAGCATTTATTATATAACATTCACACCCCAAAATGCTTCTGTATGTTAAATACTTTCTCTGCTACTGTAGAGTTTCAGTCTCCTCATTTAAAACAAAGGAATAAAACAGTTCTCCTCTTACCGATGGAAGTTGACGCCCACTTTATTAGCATCTTTCCAACGTGGTGGATTTGTTCTCGTTCACCATTTCAAAAAATTCAAGTTTTACTCTTGTATGTTCTCCATAAGCAGTGACGAAAGTCAAAGACTGACCTGTTAGAGTTCCTCTGTAGGAGCCGGTACGGGAGACGTGACGGCCGTGATCAGAGACCCTCAGGGGCGCCAGAACGTTGTGGAGGCGATGATGGAGGACAAGGGCGACGGCACATATCGCTGCACCTACCGGCCCACCCAGGCCGGCCCGCACTCTGTCACCGTCACCTTCGGAGGGGTGGGGATCCCCAGGAGCCCCTTTGCCGTGGACGTGGGGCCTGGTGAGTCCTTTCAACTTCACCCTTTACAGTAAATTTGAATGGACCCATTGAGGTAATGATCAAATGCACCGTAATAATCTCATCACCCTTACCGTACATGTCTTTGCAGCGTGCATGCCGGGGGCGTGCAGGGCGACAGGTCGCGGCCTCCAGCCGTCGGGGATGAGGGTGAAACAGGTCGGTGACTTCAAGGTGGACACCAGAAACGCCGGCAGCGGAGACCTGAAGGTGCTCGTCAAAGGACCCAGTGAGTACCTCCCAAGTCCTGTTCCCGAAGTAAGGAAACCTCATTGAGGGAAGTCGCAGGGGAATCATGGGAGATTTCGATTTTTGCAACATTGCTGTAGGGATGGTGATGGTGATGTTGGTCAATCCACCACTTTAATCCAGACTGAAATATCTCAACGGCTGCGGGAAAGTTTTGTGAATACAGAGATTCATGGTTCACAGAGGATGAATCCTACTAACTACGGCCGATAAAGACGCTTGTTTAGACTGATGGCAAAAAGGAATATTTTCCAAAATGTCAGGATGTTCTCTTAACTCTAAAGATTTAATTTCTGATTACTCCGTTGTGTGTGTTAGAAGGCATCGAGGAGCCGGTGAAGCAGATCTCCAGTCAGGATGGTGTGTTCTCCTATGAGTATTATCCCAACAGTCCCGGCAAACACACCGTCTCCATCACCTGGGGGGGTCAACACATCCCGAAGAGGTGAGCTGCATTGCGCGCGTGTGTGTTCAGAGAATTACCTCAGCACGTTACCTCATCAGATCTGAATGGTTGGATCTGCAGGGGAATTAAGAGTATAAGTATGGGCCTCGTGTTCTCTTTGTCCTCTCTCTAGAGCAGATTGTGTTTCAACATAAGTATCAGTAATAGCGCCAGTATTAGGATCAGTATACGTAAGTGTTAGTAGAGGGACTTCCCCATGTTTCTGAGCAGACAGCCAAGCTAGATCAAGAGAGAAGCCAGCTACGTGTGAAGGCTTCGTGGCGTTAAGACAGTGATGAGTAACCAGAGTTAGACAAACACTATGTAGATCAGAAATTGTACATGTAAGGAAAGTGTGTGTGTGTGTGTGTGTGTGTGTGTGTGTGTGTGTATACACACACACACAAAAAATTAAATGAGTCATGTAGCGTGTCTGTCCGTGGTTCAGTCGTAATCATGTACAGGCCTCCTCACAGGTCGCACAGGGTCAAAACGTTCACATAATGAAGATGCCGTCTGAATCTTTTTTTGGGGGAGGGGTTGAGGAAGCTGTCCTTGAGGAGGCGTCTGTTTTATTTCATCCAGCACCGACTGTGGGATCATTCGGCTAATGTAGCAAACAGAAAACACTTTCTGTTTCTGTTTTTACGCTTGACAGAGACGGACGGAGAGGGAACCGGTTTTAATCCTGCTTTTAGAAACCTGCGTCTGCTACCTGCAGCACTCCGATAGAAACCAGGAGAGTGTGCGTCATGCAAACACTTGGTTTCCGAGCACGCTTTGTTGGTGCAGAGCATGCGCACAGATGATCAGAAACCTGATTACTGTTATGATCTTCTATCCAGGGAGACGCATATTCAGGTTTCTCATGTTCCATGTAACCATAATATCTTGAACATGATGACCAAATCAAAACCAGGATACTTGTGTGCACGTGAACGCCATCATTGATGGGTGTGGTCAGAATTAAGCTCCGTTGCACCCGTTACTACACTCTGTGATGTCACTGGGTCCTCAAGTACACCTCGACATCACCGCAGCAAGGCGAGAAGTCAAATCACTGAAGATCTTCGTGTGTGTTACAGGGAACATTCACAACAGTGTTGATGTTAAATGTAGGCGATTGAAACAATACATTGTTCATTTATCTCTTATATTCACCCAGAATGCTGAGATCTCAGCTACAAAATCTGTTCTTCCCGCATCCATCGCCGTCATGTGACCTGACAGTGACAGAGTTGGATGAAAGGAAGAACTACAGGCTGCTGTTTCAGCTTGGACTTCTAAGCTGCAGTTCCAAATCATACTTTCTTTTTACGTTTAGTACGTACTGTTGCGTGTGCTGTATGCATTTAATGGGGACATACTACTTCCTCATAACATGATACCTTGAACTTTGACCCTCTTGCTCATATATTTTAGCTGTGCAAAGGATTGTGGGTCAGAATAGCCAGAAAAGCATGCTGGCTTGAATACTGCAAAATGCTACCGGATGTACTGGAACACCCTGGTATCTTTGGCTGTGATGACTGTGTTTGACTCTTTTAAAGCCGAACTGAAATTTAGATTTGACCTTTTTGTGCAATTCTGTTTTTTATTTTACAAAAGACGATATTTGGACTTATTTGTAGAAAAAGGCATGTAAGACTTTAGCCTGGCTGGCATTCAGCCGGTTCTCTCTCTTGGGTCCAGATGCGGTGATGTTGACTGTCCAGACTGTCAGCAGGTGGCCCGCTGACCTCAGTACTTCATACATCACAGATAATATGAATCAGAGGGCTGGAATCACAGATGAGGCTAAGCTGCTTTCAGACCTGGGAGCTTAAAAATGCCCGTTTGGCTGCTGGAAAGGAAGCGATGTGACAAACTGTTTTTAGTGCTCTCTCACACGGATACTGATGGAAATTAAAGTGCAGCTCCAACGTCAGCGGGACGTACTAAAAACCAACACGGCAGAAAAATTACAACAAATACAATTTGGACCAAAAAATCAGTTTGAATAATACTAATAATTACATTGGTATTACTATTATTACCAGTAGTGGTAGAAAGAGTATTTAGGGAAAAACGTTTGAAAAAGAAAACAAAGACAAAATTGAAAAAAAAAGGAAAGGTTCTCTGTGTGAATGAAGACAGTAAATCACAACAGACAGTTTTATTTGGCGTGAAGCTAGTTTCCATCTGAACACACACACACACTCTTGGAGCCAGTAATGACTGAAGGTTGGATTACAGCCCTGTGAGGCACTGAAGTTGTTGAATTGTGTTTGTGTTGACAGCCTCAAGGATGACCTCATGCAGTGGTCTTACTCCCTCTATACACACACATACACATACTATGCATGTGTTATTACCACAGAGCAGTGGATTGTGTGGTTTTACTCATTCTGACAGTTCTGCTCTCTTTTTCAGTCCGTTCGAGGTGTCGGTGGGTCGGGAGGCGGGGCCTCAGCAGATCAGGGCCTGGGGTCCTGGCCTGGAGGGAGGCATTGCTGGTAAACCTGCCACCTTCGTGGTGGAGTCTGTCGGCACCGATGTCGGAGTTCTTGGTGGGTTTATTTTTACTACTTTTTATGAGGATTTTAAACTGGAATCACATCGGATGAAATGCCGCCATCGCCCCTCTTCACCTTTCAATCTAATCCGACCTGCGGCGTTTTCAGGTTTTGCCATTGAGGGACCTTCTCAGGCTAAAATAGAGTGCGAGGACCAGAACGACGGCTCATGTGATGTCCGTTACTGGCCGATGGAGGCCGGAGAATACGCCGTCCACGTGACCTGTGATGAGGAGGACATCGAACACAGCCCCTTCATGGCTCACATCGTCCCAGACAACAACAGCAGTGACCCAGAGAAGGTCAGTAAGATACAAACAAACAAACAGGATGTCGGCCGGTAGCGCTGAGATTGGCCCAATAGGATGCATAGTGATGCATCGATGATATCAGATATTGGTCCGATACTGACATCAGATACACAGATTAACTTATGAACTAACCTCTGGCACATTTACATTAAGGTGGAAACTGATATGTGGAGCATTCTCCTAGTTCATTTTGTATATATGTATTATATTTATTTATTCATTCGTTTATCTACCAGGGAAAGTGCACATTACTCACTCTGAAATTGTTTTATTTCACTCAATGCCGACTTATTAAAATACGGCAGGATTTGCACCCGATAATAATTATCAATAATCTCTAATAGTTAGTTTTTGGTTTTGTGGTTGTAGGTTCAGGCTTCCGGTCCAGGGCTTGAGAAGACCGGCTGCCTGGTCAGCCAACCTGCCGAGTTCACTGTCAGCGCTAAGGATGCTGGGAAAGGACCTCTGAAGATCACGGCTCAGGTAAGACGCATAAATCCTCTCGTCCCAAATCATCAACACAGACACAACCACCTACAAAGGTTTACGAATGAGTGTGTTGATGCTCACATCCACACGTTTCATAGCATCTTATGTGTTTTTACAGCTTTCTGTCACATAGTATTATTACAAAAAACTCTCACTAACTATTATATATCGATTATTTCCATTATTTATTCATTTTATTTGATAAATTGATGAATCGACTAGTCTTTTGTAGTCTAGTCGGCTACATTTCTAGTCTAGGAAGCTTTGACCATCTTAACTGTCTCTCTGTCTTCCCGTCTGTCAGGACGCAGAGGGACTTCCTGTGGAGGTGAAGGTGAGGAGTAAAGGTGACGGGCTGTACTCCTGCTCCTACACGCCCACCTCCTCTCTCAAACACACCGTGGCCGTCACCTGGGGAGGAGTCGGCGTCACCAACAGCCCCTTCAGGGTAAGCAGCCGATCACAGCTCCCTGTTAAAACAGGAAGAGACGTCCCGTCCAAACCAGACGATCCGGTTGAGGCAGGACGTGCTAAAGTCATCCAGTCAGAAGCTTTAGTTAAGACGGAGTGCGTCAAAGTCGTCCAATCGGAGTCGGTTGTTCGAGAGGAAAGTTTTCAGACGGTGCAGTCAAAATGTAAAGATGCCAACAGTACAATTAAAAAGAAGCCTCTGATCATCATCACATACACAGAGGAGAGGTACATCTCCTAGTTCAGCTGCACAGGAACAAATCACAGAAGTAAATTCTTATTATAAACAACACTATTTGAAATCTGTGCTGGTGAGAAAACTCCTTCAATATTAAATACCTTAGGAGAAAACTACTGGAATGAATGAATGTGTCTCCATCACGGACAATGTAGTAAAATGTCCCGTCTTTAATCTCTTGTCTCTGCTCTAAAAAAACTCAAGCGTTAGCTCAGTTATCTTACAGGAATAGTTCCACATTTTGGGAAATCAGCCTTTTTGTTGGATGAACAGATCAACATCCATCTTGTGTGTGTAAAGTGAGCTGAAGTCAGGCTATATGGTTAGCCTAGCTTAGCATAAAGACTGGAAACAGCTGGGGGGAAAAAAACACCTAAGTGCGTCTCTAAAGCTCAATAATTAACACGTTGTAGTTCGCTTACTTATTCTGTACACAGAGATGGAAAAAATGCCAATTTGTGGTTTTATGCGGAGTTACATGCTGGAACTATTTCTTGTTAAACAGCAGTCGGCGCAGTGACGGAGTGAAGCTTCCTGAAGTTTTCAGGTTTGGCACCATCGTGCCTCTACAGAGACCTAAACCTAAACATGTATTCGGGCATCTCAGACATCGTTGCTACACAGAAGTACTGGGCGGATGGATACATTGTTGTTCATCAAGAAATAGTTCCAGCACGGGACTGACGTCTAAAACGGCAAACTTAAGAAAGATTAAACAAACAAGATGCTGTGTGTTAATTGGTGAGCTTTAGAGATGTTGGTAGGTGTGTGTCTTTTAACTTTAGACGGAGCCATGCTAGCGGTATCCATCCTGTTTACTGTCTTTATGCTAAGCTAGGCTAAACACACCTTGACTCCAGCTCCGTATTCTTTCAAACAATATCAATATTAACAGGCTAATTAATTAGCTTTTATCATATACTACCTTGTCTGCTAATCGGATGTGAAATCAGTGTTTGCTGGGCAGTTGGCGACACAGAGAGTCATGTAGCATGAAGCCAGACTGAACTCAGCTCAGCTGTTTATGTGCCAAAGTGACTTGACATCTAAATGTGTTAGTTATTTCCTAAATCTCTGAACTGCAAACTTTCATTTGAAACCATTTTCTGATATGAAAAAACATTTACACCACACAAATGTTTTGTTTTTAAGAACATGCCTGTCACTAATGTCCACTATATTATCAAATATTTTAATTGCAATGTATGTTGAAGAAATCCTATTTTTTGATTATTTTTCATATTTTATATGTAATTGTAGTTTATTACCCACACTGTAACTTGTCTGTGCACTGTAACAAGCTTTGCTTTGATTTTTACATCTTCACTAATCATAACTTTTTTAGAGTTAAATCTAACTGGTTGTTTTTATGTACTGACGATGATTTAACCACCACGTGCACTGTAACCACTGTCCATGCACTGTAACCCGCTTTGTTTTATTCATTTCTTTAACACTTTTTTTGTTATTGGTTGATCTACACTAGAACTTCACTCATCTGAACATTTGTCATCCAAGATACAAACCAATGAAGTGCTTTTGTGATTTAATTTGCAACAAGGGAAACGTAATTAAGTAGGCACTAGAAATACTAAAACTATCGATATCTACTGAATGCTTTTAAGTAGGTAGGTATGAGTTCGACCCGATATTTAATCAACATTTAAGTAAATAGAAGTATGTATCTGACACATTTAAACATCTGTAGTCTACTTAATCTGACACTCCTTATTTTTTACGAGATACTTAATCCAAAATCTGGAGGTCCTCCTTAAAAAAAGTTATCAACCTGAAATTGATGTTGTTTTTTTGTACAAGTCAGTGCGCGTTGCATTTTATTTTAATATTCTAGCAGGCTGAGCACGCTTGCTAAAGCTATGGATTAGAATGGTGATGACACTGCAAAAAAGTCCCACCTACAAAGCATGTTAAACAAGACGCACTAAGGCCCCGGGAACAGAGCCTTCTGGGTGAGGGGAGCTGTAAAACCCACGGCCCCACCTTCACCCAGAAACTTTCCCCCGAGGGATAGTCTAAATGAAAAGTCTAGTATTGAACAGCCAAATTTGAGTCTGCCCTAGCTATTTGCCCAAATGTTGAAAACTAATTTCCCAGCAAAACTAGCTCCGCCTTGTTTGTCCCATCCAACACAGTTATCGGTGTATATGCCGGTGAGGGACCACGGCCTTGTTGCTGTAGCGGCTCCTACTGGTTTTATCGGATTGCATTAAAACCTGCCGAGTATGACCAAACCTCCAGGTGAAGCTGCTTAAAAGGAGCTTGTGAAACATGGAAAGCACAAACTTGAATTTTTATGTTTTAAGCGTGAGAGGTTCAGATAAGTGAAGCTCTGCTGTCCTCTACACAGCATGGGATTTATATTTTTTATGAAGTTGAATGAAAACCTTTTGACTTCAAATGTGTAACTCATGAAGTAAAAACAACCTGTATTTGAAAAGTTCTTATTGAACAATGAAACCTCATTGAGCTCCTTATTATATCCTCATTTTAAGGCAAGTCTACTCGGACGCCTGTTGGTTTAAAACGGAGTGAAAAGGTTTTCATTTAACAGTTGAGATATGCACTAACTAGTCATCTTTGCACTGTAACCACCCTTTTTCATTTATTTTCTAATCACCGTTGGAGACATTTGTTTGCACTTGTACTTATCACCGTGAGGTTTCTGACTTTATCAGCTGTCTTTTCTTCTCCCTGTTGGAATACGTTTTTTATAGTTCCGCCCTCAGGGTAAATAACTCATGAGAAACTTCTCAATTGGCCTTAGATGTGTCTGGATATGTGATTGTGTGCTGTTTGGAATTTCATGACAAAGCCAACAGACCTCAGGAGTTGGCAAAGACGTCGGAGGTACAAAGTCCAAAAGTTGTGAGATAGCGGTTGCAGTTCTTAGAAACTCGATACGAAACCTGCTTCGTAGTATTTGTACAACGCTTTCCTTATCATTCGTAGACACAAAAACAACATTCTGCAACATAACGAAATGTTAGTGTTTCTTCTTGCCCTGATGCAAGTATCTGCACTGGTCCACACATCATTTCAACTGGTCCAGAGAAGTTCATACTCGTCTAAAACGTTTTATTCCAGAAGTTTAGAGCTGATGTATTTGTGATGAATCAGCAGGCTTGTTGGGAGCTGCAGCCGCCTGAAGGCACCGACTGCACCTTTTCTCCAACTTCGATGTTGATACAGTCGATGGATAGAAAGTAAACAGTCACGCCCAAAAACTCAATACTGCTGGGAACACACGGCTGTGACACCTTTTCATCAGAAGTGGGAGGGTAAAGCGATATTCATGGTGGAAACCTGACCTGACTCCAGCTGTCTATAATAAATCAAGGCTGTGATAGAAAACCGCTCCAAACTGCAGTTTTTGTTCTTTTGTATTGAAAACAGAATATTTACCTTTGATGACAAGGACTTATTTAAAAGTAAGTGTTCTGTTTGATGGCAAAGAGACTGAGACTGTAAAACCTGGACATTTTAAGACTAAAATCGGATTATTGCAGTGAAACTGAAGTAAAATAAATCCACCCAGAAGTTTTTTTTTTTTGTTTTTTTTGAGCCCAACTTTGACATGTGAATTTGTGCTGTAAAGCTACTCTGTGTGAACTGTTCCTCAGAAGAAACGTGACCTGCAGTCAGTTGTGAAACGGGAATCAATGGTACAAGTAGCTCTCTCCAACAAACGGTCAGATAAATTAGCTCGGTCGCTAACAGAGCAGTACCTTTGTTGGGTTGTCTGGACTAGCGTGCTACATGCTACTCCCCTGTAAACCCCAGACGTACACAAATCTACATCTTCAATGAGCACATCCATGGTTGAAGTTAGGTTGACAGATCAAACTTTTTGGTCTTTAACTTTAATCACAAACCTGGAAGACAGCTGATAAACAAACTCGGATCGATGCTTCTAAGATTTTCAAGTTGAAGAAATGCGTTGCACTCCCCAGACTGAGTTCTAGTTATTAAATATTGCTGTAGGTTGACTTTTAAGATGTGTATTATGTTATAATGATTGGGTAACTCTTAAAGTAAATATTTTAGAGTTTCATTCCTGATTGTTTTCCAAAGGTTAATTTAGTCAATGGGTTTTGTTTGTGCATGCATCCATGCAATGCATGCTTTGTTTTAAGGATTACATTGTGTTGTCTAACAAGAGTGCATCTGTAACCAACATGTTGAATGAAACTCTCCTTAATCTTCAGCTGTACTAAAACCTCAACATCATTTCTATCCACTTAAATCATAAGTGGAAGTTAGATTGGTTTAAAAATAAATTCTGATATTTCATTGAAATGTTTTACTGTGTTGTTTGGTTCATTTGCTTTAGAGTTTGCTGACTCGCATGACCTCACTGTTGTTTTTATTTTATTCTTTGTGAGTATTATATCATTATTGTTTTCCCCAGTCATTAAAAGGTGTGTTTCAAGTTTCAGTTCCATATTATATTTAACTACAGAAATAAAGATTTTATAATCCTCAATATAGTTTCAATTGTAGTGTTGCAAATGGAAGTCGTTTTGAAACACGTTTAAAACTTGCCGAAAATGTAGAAGTAGATACAATTGGATACAAAAACTGCATAAAGCTTTTTGGCTTTCTTTGTTGGACTTATTTTCGTGCCTTTTTGTTTGTGATGAAAAATAAGTGACTACAATGCTCATCAGGATCTCACCATCACTTTAAATAAACACACACCACACTGACCATAAATATCACCACATGTGTACATAAAACATTGTGTAACTGTGTTAAGTAAGTGATAATTATGTTTAATTGTGTTTAACTGTTTTTCTTTAAATTAAAATACGATAAAGCTCAATTTCTAATGTTTTTGGGTAAAACTGGCTTACTGACTCCACCCTACAGGGTTTGTCTGGACTTGAATCCCCTGTTGTTTTATACAATTAACCTCTTGCTGCATGTTTTTCAGCCAGTGTGCTGCAAAACATGTCTTGAGCAAATGTGAAAGAAAACCTAGAGCACTTTCTGATTTATTATGACGTGATCACACTTACAAACTGTTATTTAGGCATACAACTTAGTAGTTTGACTATCTACTATCACTTCTTTCTTGCAGCCTCTGAAGCTGCTGCTGGAAAGTGAGCTAACGTTGTGTAGCTTAATTGTTTTGCTGCAGTAGAAACTAAAGCAGATCTGTTCACTTTGAACATTTTTGACAAACAATAGCTGCCAATACAATACGTATCTTAGGTTCAAAGTACCACAAGCCTCGTGGCACTTTCAGGGCCTCCTAGAGACGTGATATCTATTATTCTTGGTCTGTCTTGCGGCTCTGGTTTAAATATAGGCCCCCCCCAAATTATTTTGAATTGGAAAAAGTACAAACTTGTTAATATGAAGATGAGGTTCAGCTGTCTGTCCTGACTGACAGCTGAACCTTTAAAGTAAAAAATGTCCCTATTGTTACCTAAACTACGATGTCGTGTCTCTTCTGTTTTAATTAAGTATTGCACAATTAACCCATCTGATGTATATAAGCGCTCCAGTGAAACAGTGTGATGTATAAAGACTGAAAAGTAGGGGATCCATGATGGAGCCCTGTGGCACTCCATATTAAGTGTTCATTCTCTGTAATAATTAAAATACCAAAAAACAAATCAACTGCTGTGATACTTTAGACATCGCAGCAGGATCTGAGGAAGGAAATCTCCTTAAATAACCTTTTTAAAATAAGTGATGTGCTTTCCTGTTGTGGTGATGCTTGTAGGTGAACGTGGGTAAAGGCAGCCACCCCAAGATGGTGAAGGTGTTCGGTCCTGGAGTGGAGAGAACCGGGCTGAAGGCCAACGAGCCAACGCACTTCACCGTGGACTGCTCAGGAGCCGGAGACGGTAAGAAACACACACAGTGATAATTAAGACAGGAAATCCCCCACAGACAGTTTTATTTGGTGTTGAAGCAGTTTCCATCTGTGTCAGAAAAACACACACTTAAATGTGAAGACAAACATTGACCTTCATATCATGTGAGTAATTCTCTAGCTCTCTCGCTCTCTCTCTCTCTTCCCCCCCCCCCCCCCCCCCCCCCCCCCGGTATGTGTTGGCAATGATCTCAAGGCAGAAACATCCTGACGGGAAATCCATCACTTTGACTTTCCTGAGCAAAACACACACACAAGATCACACTTCATCACCTACATGCACAAAAGTACAAAAATACATTTAAGAGCAACGTTGCAAACCCCATTATAGCTTTCACGTGCCCCCTTTACATGTTAATGCATTTCAAATGTATTTGTGTTAATGCCAAGATAATAAATATTGAGGACATACATGATTCATAGAATTGTAGTTGCATACTAACTCTTGTTTTAATGTCTAATAATAGATCGAATCAACAGGAATTTTGGCAGTTATCATTTATTAATGTACAAAACCTACAATTAATATGATCTCCTCAAAGCCAGCAGACTCCATCAGACAACAGTAATTTCACCTCGCTGATCGTTGTATCACAGTTTATTCAAACGCAAACGAAACAAAATAGAACTAAACAGGAACCGTCTTTGTTAGTCTTTTCACTGTTCCAACAATCACAAACTCTGGTTTGGTTGAAATAAAACCTTAATACACAGAGTTGGATGTCTACTCACAGCTACCAGACTCCATTGACAGAAACGGTCATTTTACCTCGCGGAACTATCGTAAAACGCACCTCATTCATACTCGACAGACAAAACTCATCAAAAGCGGCTTTGTTAGTGTTTGCACTGTTCCAATAATCACCAACTCTGTTTTGAGAGTTTGAGTAATAGACTAAATAAGTAACGGATATGAAAAGAAGTAATAATGTGTGCCCTGCATGAGGTAGAACTGTATGAACACACCTGCTGACGTTGCTTCTCCTGGGTGAACAAGCTATGGGGTAACAGGGCGAATGCTGAAGAGAGGAGTTTTCAGATTGCTGGTGGTTGAAGAATCTGACCTGTTTCTGTTGTCTGACAGTTTACTGCTTCATTCCTCTCATACTTTGAATTCCTTCTGCTGTGATTGATGGCTCGGTTCTGCTGCAGGAAGCACTTTCTTTGTGCTGCATGGTTGGTTCATTGTTTACGTTGAAGAGTCTAGAGCAGTGCAACATCCTGGGGCAAAATGTTTAGGACACGAGTTAATAAAATGAAAGAGCAGCAGTGAGGAGAAACCGTCTAGCACCCCCCTGTGGCAGTCAAAGAAAGAGAAAAAGCTCATCAGCTGTTTACACTGAAAGAATATATATTGTGTTCCTTCTAATTCATAAATCTAGTGATCAGATTGTGGTCGACATCGCGGGCTGAACCTGCATTTTGCTCGAAATCTGCTATTCTGTTCTTTGCGGTTCAAATAATTGTGTGTGTGTGTGTGTGTGTGTGTGTGTGTTCACCCAGGTGACGTCAGCGTGGGGATCAAGTGTGACGCCAACATGGTCGGTGACAAAGAGGCCGACGTGGACTTTGACATCATTCCCAACGCCAACGACACCTTCACTGTCAAATACATGCCTCCTGCAGCTGGAAGACTGACCGTTAAAGTCCTGTTCTCTGACAAGGTACACACAGAAAATCTCTGGACAGATCGGTGAAGATGAGTTGGTGGTTTTGTTTTGATGATTTTGAGTGTGAATTTTTCCACACAGGAAGTTCCACAGAGCCCGTTTAGCATCAAAGTCGATCCTTCTCACGATGCATCGAAGGTCAAGGCCGAGGGTCCTGGACTGGCTCGTACTGGTGAGACACACACTCACAATCACACACACACACACACACAAAATCACACAAGCTAGCCCAATTACTAATTTCTACAAAACAATTTTTCTGTCTCTTTCTCTCCGTCCCTCTATCTTTTTCTCTCGCTCTCTTACTCCTTCTCTCTCTCCTTCTGTCTCTCCCTGTGCAGGTGTAGAGAGCGGTAAGCCGACTCATTTCACAGTGCTGACTAAAGGAGCCGGTAAAGCACCGCTGGATGTTTCCTTCTCCTCCCCCGTCAATGACTTTGACATCATCGACAACTACGACTACTCCCAGACTGTCAAATACATACCTGTGCAACAGGTACGCCAAATGCCCACTCATTATAGACCCACCTGTACGTCAAATAAATAGCAGCACGTGAGGTTGTATAATAAATATGTCCGACACGCACCAGCTTTAAATACACAGCAAACGTGCAAATTCTCCACATTTTCAGTCAATTTAAAAAGTCTACATGGCCGTTGCGTCGCCTCCCGTGTACTCGGGTTGTACTTTTACAATATGACAAGTGTTGAACTGTTGGATCTGCATGTTGCATGCGTGTGCAGGGGGAGCAGACGATCACGGTGAAGTTTGGAGGAGATCCCATCTCAAAGAGCCCTTTCACGGTCGGCGTCGCTGCCCCGCTGGATCTGAGCAAAGTCATTGTTGACAACCTGGAAGGAAGTAAGAGTCTGTCTGTCTGTGCGTCCAGCTAAGCAGCTCCAGCTGTAAAGTGACTCGTGAAACATTTAGAATGTAAAGATTTCTCTCTGTGAATAATTTTTCTCAGGTGCACTGGAGACACCAGAGGACAAACAAGTTGTTTCGTTCGTTTACAAAATGAATAAATGTCTTTCTAGGAGCGGAGGTCGATCAGGAGCAGCAGTTCATGGTGGACACCAAAGGTGCAGGAGGTCAAGGTCTTCTGGATGTGAAAGTGGTGAGTGTTTATCTCACTATCATCTGACAACAGGGATCAATTGTTGTTCTTGGTCTTTTCACAGGATTAGAGGCTGTGGTGTTACTTCATTCATTGTGTTCCTGTGTTTGTCACTAGCTGAGTCCCAGTCAGCAGGCGGTCAGGTGTATAATTGAGCCTCAGCCGGCTAAAGCAGGCATCAGTCAGGTCTATTACACCCCCACAGAGGAAGGGGTCCACGCTGTCAACGTGACCTACGACGGACACCCGGTCCCTGGGAGCCCCTTCCCCGTGGAGGCCCAGCTGCCTCCAGACCCGAGCAAGGTAACATCAGCATCTCTCTCTACAAACATGTTTCCTTACGTCCTTAAGAACAACCTTAAAGATCCAACTCTATTTCATATTTATTTTATTTTCTATTCCTTAAAGTTCGAACACTCTCTGGTCATTTTATTTTCTCTTTTGTTGCTAAAGAAAAAATAATGTATTTAAATTTTTCTAATTTTGTTTTTCATGCATGCCTGTTGAACAAAATACACCTTGTCCTCTGTGTCTCGATGGCATTTTAATATTTTTTTGTAAAGCGTATGTATGTATGTATTTATGTATAAGGAGAATACAGAGGAAGTAAAAATAAAAACATTTATAAGAATGTATGTGTTTTTTAAAACGACACTGAAATTGTACCTTTCATTGTTTACTTGCTTGTTAAAAAGGACCAAGATAAACAAATTGTAACAAAAAATAAAATGAGTAATAAGAAGATATCTGCATGGCACCATCACTGTCTCCCCTCCAGGTGAAGGCGTTCGGTCCTGGTCTGAAGGGAGGCCTGGTGGGAAACCCGGCAGAGTTCAGTATCGACACCAAGGGCGCTGGCACCGGAGGTCTGGGTCTGACGGTGGAGGGCCCGACTGAGGCCAAGATCGAATGTTCTGATAACGGCGACGGGACCTGCTCCGTCTCCTACCTGCCCACCGAGCCCGGAGAATACCTGGTTAACATCCTGTTCGAGGAGGTGCACATCCCCGGCTCCCCGTTCAAAGCCGACGTCCAAATGCCCTTTGACCCCTCAAAGGTGGTGGTGTCCGGGTCGGGTCTGAAAAGAGCCAAGGTGAGCGTCTGGAGAGGAAGATGGAAGCTAAAGATCACGCTTTTTAGAAACCTGATAAAACATTCTGCAGTTTAAATTAGATTTTTGTGGATGCGTTTTGATCCGAACTGCAACAGCAAAGCTTCTGAATTTACTACAGCTGATCTGATTTGAGCCTCTGACTCTCGCAGTATAAAGTCTGAACCAGCTTGTTGTGTCTGTGCAGGTTGGAGAGACCAGTGTGGTGAATGTGGACTGCTCTCGGGCCGGACCGGGTCAACTCAGCCTGGAGGCCGTACCAGACTCCTCGCCGGCCAGTCCGACTGGCTCCGCACCAGCCTCTGGTAACACCAGCACTGTTGTCATTCACCAGTAACCAGTATACACACGGTTAGCTGTACATACTGGTTCGAGGCTGTCTGTTAGCTGTGAGATGTAGGTCCTTCCTTATTTATCTATCGGTTTATTTAATAAGGGACCGTGCACATTAATAAAAACATTGCTGTAAATGCACCAGAGTTAGTCAAGAGGCTCTTTTTCATCTGTAGTCCAGAAGCCGTTTGGTTTTAAAGCAGAGACTTGAAAACTTGCACAAGACTGGAACCAGAAGGAAACAGTTATCCTCTATCAGCCCTTTTAAAGCTCATTAATGAACATGTTTTGTGTTGTTTGTTTGAGTTGCACCAGGGGCTATATGCCGGACTAAGAACCTGTCTGACACATAATCGCACGAATGGAATGGAAGGATTGAATAAACAAGATTCAAAGTGTTAATTAGAGAGCTTTAGAGGTGCTGGTAGGTGGATTTCAGAGCCAGGCTAGCAGTTTCCCCCTGATCACAGCCTTTATGCTAAGCTAAGCTAACTGGCTACTGTTATCTGATATCTAACAGACCGGCATGACTGAGATCAATCTTCTCATCCAAGTCTCCTTCAGAAAGTAAATAAATAATATTCTTAATATATTTTGGGACAGTGATGCTTCTGTACGGTCCAGCAGCCATAAGCAGATACTACTAGAAATAACTAAATTAAGGGATTTCATTATCTGTAGTTCATTAATTCATCAACACAAAGCATTTAAGCAGCCAGTTGGCCACAATCTGACCTTTCATTCGAGGCAGGTCCAAATGATCTTCAGTCCAATCAGGTCTTGTTTTATTTCTTGCAGGTCTCAAGTCTGTGTGTCAGTGCGTCTAATAATCAAGTGGTTTCTCAGTCTCATATTTTACTGAAATTAACTGAAACAAAAGGCAAAAAACATCAAGTTCTACAAAATAACTTTACCATAAATATAACATACTGTAGTCTTTAGTATATAGTCTTTTGTTGTGACTGAAGGGTCACAAAGTAATGTTGAATTTGTGACATTTCTTCTGTTTAAAGATATTCAGACAGTCTTCAGTTCTGTGACATAAATGTGGGAACTGGACTGTTTTGTTGCAGGTGTTAAGGCGAAGACGGAGGTGGTGGACAACAAAGACGGGACCTACGCGGTGACCTACGTCCCCCTGACCTCCGGCATGTACACCCTGCTGCTGAAGTACGGAGGCAAGGCCGTCCCCGGCTTCCCCGCCAAGGTGATGGTGGATCCTGCCGTCGACACCTCCAAGGTCAAAGTGTTCGGACCCGGAGTGGAAGGACAAGGTGCGGTGTGGTCCGTCTAACAGTCTGTGTAGCTCCGTTTGCTTTTGGTGGCAAATTACTTTTTTTGTCTTCTCAAAATACCAAAAACATCCTGTTAAACGATACTGTTGTATAACATTTTAGAAGACAACACAAAATTGCTTAACGCCCTGAATCCAAAGTAAATCCACTTCATTAGATCCAAGCAGCTTATTTTGTTTTTGTTTTCTTTGTTTGAAACACAATGTTTACAAAACACAATATTGACAACTTCACTGTACTTACTCATCATGAGTAACTGATAAACTCTTTTTTCAGCAGCAAATACACACTTAGTAATTTGACAGTTTAAAGGTGGACATTAGTTTACATTTGTGGAACTTGTGATCCCTAATTTGGTTCAAGCTCCAAAAACACAGAATCCTACATTTCCCATAATGCACCTCAAGTGAGTCTTTCATGAGACCTTCGCTGACCGTATCTGCCCACATCTTTTGGGTTCCTTTCATTAATCTATTCTGACATGCTGAGTAAGCCAACCATGACGAGCAAACTGAATTTCGTGTGGGTGCCCCTTCAAACATATGCTTCCTTCCTCCTCTCTCCTGCAGCCATATTCAGAGAAGCCACCACGTCATTCACGGTGGACGCCCGACCTCTGACCCGGCGAGGAGGAGACCACGTGAAGGCGGAGGTCAGGAACCCGTCCGGAGAGCTGACAGACTGTCTGATTACAGACAATGCCACCGGGATCTACAACGTGGATTACACTCCTTTTGAGAACGGTAACTGGAGACTGAAAAAAAACGCTCATCATAAAGCTGTAACCTTTTCTAATTTACTGTAACCTACAGCGACGCACCAAGTCGTGATCCTCAGCTGCTGTCTGTCCCGGTGTGTATTTCAGGCGTCCACAGCGTCAAAGTTCTGTACGACGACACACCGGTTCCTAACAGCCCGTTCAGGGTGTCTGTGACGGAGGGATGTGACCCCAGCAGGGTGGTGGCCACTGGCCCCGGCCTCCAGCAAGCCCTGACTGAGAAGCCCAACAACTTCAACATCGTCACCAGGTACTGTTGCTAGGTTTGATTCGTGTGGCGTTTTTGTTGCAATGAAAAAGTCTCGAACTTCGGGTCAAACTATTTCTGATTTCTGGGTGTATTGATCCTTCACCAGAGGGGCAGGTGTAGGCGGTCTCGGCATCACTGTGGAGGGTCCATCGGAGTCGAAGATGTCCTGCAAAGACAACAAAGATGGCAGCTGCAGCGTGGAGTACGTTCCCCTCACCCCCGGCCTCTACGACGTCAACATCACCTACGGAGGAGAGCACATCCCCGGTGAGAGATTAGATTCTTAAAAGCCCTTTTTAAATCGGTTGGTTTGAAGTGAAATATCTTAATATATAATATAAACATACATATTCTTTAAATCTTGATGGACTGTCATGAAAATTGTCCCTCACATGTCTGTATTTCCTAAAGAAGGCCCCTTAATGCTGATTCCCGTATAACATTTAAAACATGTGCTCAGAGTTTTTCAGTTCATGTTAAAAGGTGTCGGTGATGTTATTGGCTGATAAAAGAAGCGGAGAGTGTTTCTGTTTAATGTTTTAAAGATGTGGTTGAAGTTTTAAAAAAGCCGCAGCTCTGTTTAATTGACTTTGTTCAGGAAACAGCTCAGTGTGTTCCCTTGTTCGACGCCTTGCATTGACAGCTGTTGCTGTGTGGTTTGGGCTGTGTGAAGGCAGCTGGAGGCACACAGAGCTTCAGGATGCACAAACCACATTACCCAGAAACCACGTGAAGACTGGAACGGCACCATAAACTTTCAAGAGCAACTGCAATTAGCTGATAGGCTAATAATTCCTCTTCCTGTTACTTCCAGGAAGTCCATTCAAAGTCCCAGTGAAGGATACAGTGGACTCCAGTAAGGTCAAGGTGTCTGGGCCCGGTGTGGGGTCTGGGGTCAGGGCCAATATCCCACAATCCTTCACTGTGGACTGCAGGAAGGCCGGCGTGGCCCCGCTGGCCGTGGCCGTCTCCGCTCCTAAAGGCATGGCAGAGCCCGTGGAGGTGACGGACAACGGGGACGGGACTCACCTGGTGTCCTACACTCCGTCTGTGGAGGGACCGTACTCTGTGGCCGTCAAGTACGCAGAGGAGGACGTCCCCCGCAGGTGCTGAGCAGTACAGAAGTACTAAAGTTCAGGAGAAAATCTGGGAAAAGTTTTGTAGGAATTCGTATGCGTTTATTTTTTGTTGTATACATTTCTTTGAGACAGCAGAAGGTGTCTCAAAGATTTTTACATTCTGACTTTAAGCTATATTTAGACTTTTTATTGAAAACTCAAACTGTAGTGGGGGAAATTTGAGAGGAAAATATTTAGTATTTCTGAGCAGTGATTCTTGAAATTCAAGTCTGTAGGAAAAAGAATATTTCTATTTACTTTATGATCAAGTCAAATAGTTTGTCAACTAAAGACAACTGACAAACAGGAAATCCACGTGTTTGAGTGCCTTGCTCAGGAGCACGTCAGCACAGTGCTGTTGTCCCCGAGGATCAGTGTCTGTAGTAACTGTCTGTGGTCTCTTCAGTCCCTTCAAGTTTCGGGTTCTGCCCACTCACGATGCCAGTAAAGTGCGAGCCAGCGGCCCCGGGCTGACCAGTGGCGTCCCCGCCAGCTTCCCCGTTGAGTTCAACATCGACACCAAGGACGCCGGCCAGGGCCAACTGAGCGTGCTCATCACCGTCAGTCACACACACACACACACACACACACACACACACACACACACACTTTATTGTATGCACAAATGGGGAAAAACAGGAAGTCTCATTCAAACTGTCTGTCCTCCTTCCACTCCAGGACCAGGATGGTAAACCTAAGCAGCCCAGTATTCATGACAACGGCGACGGTACATACGGCGCGTCTTACATCCCCGACCGCGCCGGCCGGTACACCATCGTCATAAAGTACGGCGGTGACGACATCCCTGCCTCGCCCTATAGAGTCCGCGCCACGGCAACCGGAGACGCCAGCAAGTGCACCGTCACGGGTACGTGACCTCGGATGACGATGTTTCCCAGAGAGCATGAATAAATAAATATATGAATGAATAAATACATTTTAAAAAAAGATTTGGGGGCAATAAATCAAATCTGATAACATGTCCTCCTCCCCGCCCCAGGTCCAGGCGTGGGTCCCACGGTGACCATCGGCGAGGAGCTGGGCCTGGTGGTGAACGCAAAGGCTGCTGGGAAAGGGAAGGTGAGCTGCGTCGTGGTTCAGCCCGATGGCAGCGAGGTGGAGGCCGAGGTGCTGGAGAACGAGGACGGCACCTTCGACATCTTCTACACGGCGCCGGCACCCGGGAACTACGTCATCTACGTCCGCTTCGGAGGGGAAAACGTCCCACGCAGCCCCTTCAAAGTCATGGTGAGGGAGACAGAATCGTGTTCATCGTGGGGTTTATTGCCCTCTGATTAGGGATCCAAAATGGGTTCATGTCATTACATTAGTCATTTAGCAGACGCTTTTATCCAAAGCGACTTACAATTCAGATTCTATCACATTAGGCCGTAGGCACAGCTACGGGAGCAATTTTGTTTTGGGTTAAAGTGTCTTGCTCAAGGACACATCGACATACGACTAGCGGAGCCGGGGAATCGAACCGCCGATCCTCTGATTGGCGGTCGCCCCATCTGTGAACGGAAGACACCTCTATTAACAACACATCTTACTTTCTCTAGGGGTTTTAAATGTTTGAAAAGTGTATTTTTCTTGTCTCTCCAGGCAGCTGCTGGTTTTTATTCATGTCAACATCATGAAACACAAATATGCCGACTCTTAAAACTTGCATGAGTTGTGTAATCCATAACTGTGAACATAAACTGCATCACCACACAATGATAGCAAAGTGGCCAAAAAAATCATCTGATGCAGTTTAAGTTTAATAATTGAGTTGGTTGAAGATTAACTTTTTGACCTCATACCTTCAGTTTACAGATTTACCCACGATGCCACAGCAGTGTTTGCCATCAAAACCTTAGCCTGTGTGTGTGTGTGTGTGTGTGTGTGTGTGTGTGTGTGTGTGTGTGTGTGTGTGTGTGTGAGGTCAGATTTTAACCCTTATTGTCGTGTCTTCAGGCTACTGATGAGGTACCCATAATCCAAGAGCGGATGCCTGGACAACGGGCCACTCCCGGAGCTGGCTCCCAGCCCTGGGTACCCCCAACACACACACACATACGTACACACACATTCAAACACAAGCACACACGCACACTTTCAAACACACTGAAGTTTACCTCATTGAACATGCTGTATTTGTGATTTGGGTGAATTATCCCTTTAAGATAACACATGGTAAACACACCTACACACACACACTTACGCACGCACACACACACTGCTCCTCTCTTGCCGGTGGCTTCAGGTTAAAGCTTCGCCTCTCTCTCGCTCGCTCGCCCGCTTCTCCTCCATGTCATTGCTTCTCTTCTTGTCTCAGCCAATGGGATCGCAGCAAACCTCTAACAACTTTTGTGTCTGCGAGATGTGTTTTGCGGAAGGTGTTGCTTCTTGTGTTTGAGGACTTTATTTATTGTTTCCTCCAGGCTTTGTTGTGGTGGTTTCTCTCTCTCTCATCTTCCTCAGTGCACTCTTCATCTCTGTGGCTGCATCACAGTCATCATCCTTCTTTTTCTCTGCTCCTTCGCACTACACTTCCCAGGATGCCGCTCGTGTGGGCGGGGCTTGGATGCAGCAGCAGCATGTTTTCTAACGCAGGTCGCGGAGAAGCACAGGAAGTTGTTTTCAGTGCTGGATAGATTCGTTAATCTCTGTCTGCGTCTGTCTTCTCCAGGTGACCTCAGACAACTACGAGCCAAACAGCAGCAGCATCAATGGAAGCGGCTTCAGACCGTTCGACATGGTGATTCCTTTCTCCTTCAAGAAGGGAGAAATCACAGGTGAGAGTGAAGCATCAGTGCAGAAGCACAGCTGACGCTGATGGGAACTTCAGTAGTTATTAAGGTTTGAACAACTATAGAACAAATTAACATTTTGACCCGATGATGCAGCGAGATTTAAGTTCACAATGTCGTTCTTCATCCTGAAGGGACACATGAACAAAATGTATACAATACATCCAATAGTTGTTGAGACAATTCACTTAAAACAACAACGGTCAGCTCATGGTGGTGATCTAGGAAAAGTAGGTGAATCACCAAAGTCTTTGAGATTCATCCCCAGGGAACCATGAAAAGATTTTGGCAATGCGTCCATTAGTTGATGAGATATTTCAGCGACAGAGAGAGAGATATATGAGCCGTGCTGCAAACATTCAGAAAACAAAACCCTTTTTAACCTAACAATAAGTGGATAATGCAAGATACCAACCGCTCCACCTTAAGAAAAAAATACAAACTAATAAAAGAGAAACGACCACAAGCTCAGAAAAATCAAATAAAGTGCACACTGCATAGATTTAAGCGTGCAGATATCTCCTTTGTCAACTCTAATAATGACAGAAAAGTCAAATAGAAATATGAACAGAATTTTTGTGTCTCTAACTCTCTCCTCCCTCCCTCCCTCCCTCCCTCCCTCAGGTGAGGTGCTGATGCCTTCAGGTAAATCGGCTCAACCGGTGATCTCGGACAACCAGGACGGGACGGTCACAGTGCAGTACTCGCCCACCGAGGCCGGCCTGCACGAGATGCACATCAAATACAACGGCACTCACATCCCAGGTCAGTACACACACACACACACACACACACACACACAATGGGGTTTAGTTAGAGAGGTGAAATGGAAGACACTAGGTTTCCAGAAGGAGCAGTGCAGTGATTAAGAGAGCAATCCCCCATTTTGGATCCCAGACTTGAGACATTGAGGAGTTCATGTATAAAACGTCCCACCTGCTATAACAGCCTCCACTCATCTGGGAAGGTTTTCCACCAGATGTTGAACAAGAGAGAGCACCAGTGACGTCCTACGCTGATGTTTGCTGATAAGTTCCGGCTCATAGTTCATCCCTAAGGTGTTGGCTGTGGTTGAGCTCCAGGCTCTTTGTAGACCAGTCTGGTTCTTCCACATCAAACTGGGGAATCCATTTCTTTAGGGAGCCGGCTTTGTGCACACATGTTGAAACGGAGAAAAGGACCCTCACCAAAAGTTAGAAAGCAGAGCCAGAGTACACTGAAGTCTGAAGACTACTTTACCTGTGATTTTAATGCTTTTTGTTGTACTGATCTTTGTGTGTTGCAGAGTCTCCCCTCCAGTTCTATGTGAACCACGCCAGCAGTCCCAATGTCACAGCCTACGGTCCAGGTCTGAGCTACGGCATCGCCAACAAGGTGGCCACGTTCACCGTCTTCACGGAGGACGCCTCTGAAGGTACGTTAGCTACGAGGGAGCAGAGCTCAGTCATCTGAAAAGATGTTGGTTATTAGATATGATTAAGACCAGTATTCTTACATTTTTGGAGATAATTGTGGAGGAAGTGAAACTTATGATCAGAAAAGTCCCTCTTATGGTTCCATGGTTGAGAACAACCGGCATAAAACGGAGAAAAACGGCAAATCCATACATTGTAGAGGCTGCAATAATAAGATGGTAGTGTCTGAACTGTCTGTTTTGGCACAAGGAGTTTATTCTCTTTGTAAATATTTAATCCTGTTTCTGTCTATTTATCTGTGTGTGTGTGTGTGTGTGTGTGTGTGTGTGTCTGTCTGTCTGTATGTCCCTCCAGGGGGTCTGGACTTGGCCATCGAGGGTCCGTCCAAAGCGGACATCAGCTGTGTGGACAACAAGGACGGGACGTGCAGCGTCAGCTACATGCCCACTCTGCCCGGAGACTACAACATTCTGGTCAAATACAACAACAAGCACATCGCCGGCAGCCCGTTCACCGCCAGGATCACCGGTCAGAGTCCACGCCGACACATGAGCAGACTGATTATTAATGATCAATAATCTAAAGCCTTTACAGGAGCAAATACATCCTTAATGAGAAGTAATTTATTCTCATTTCTACCCTCCAAACGTATTCTTGTACTCTGGAAGGAGGTGAAATTGGTTCACTTTAAGTTCCTAACAGACGTAATGTTTGACGTCCCGGTGAACGGCGGTGTCTCACCTTCTGTGTGAAATGTTTTCAGAGGACAACCAGCGGCGCTCTCAGGTCAAACTGGGCTCGGCGGCAGATTTCTCTCTGGACATCAACGAGACGGACCTGAGCCTGCTGACGGCCAGCATCGTGTCGCCGTCCGGCCGCGACGAGCCCTGCCTGCTGAAGAGGATGGCCAACAACCACATCGGTAACACGCACACGCAAATACATACACACACAAATAAAAACATGAAAACATTCATTTGAATCTGTTCCCTTAACCTGGTTTTTCTTCATTTTCAAATTTATCGCTCTCTCCTTCCTGTCTTCAATTTCTCTACTTCCTCTTCTTCCTTTTATTTATCCCCTTTTTCTTCCTCCTCTTTGTACTTTTCCTTCTCCATATTCTTGCTTTTTACTTCCACTCTCCTTCCTTCTTCATCTCTTCCTCACCTCCTTGTCTTTTCTTCCTCCTCCTCCTGTTTTGTCAATTTCCTTCCTTCCTTTTCTCTTCCTCATCACCCCCTTGTTTCCTCTCTCTCCTTCCATCCTTCCTTCCTTCCACTTGACTTCCCCTCTTACTGTTTTCTTTCTCTCCTTCCTTCCTTCCTCTTCTCTTCCTCATCCCTTTCTCTATTCTTCCTCCCCCTTCTGTTTCCTGTCTCTCCATGTTTGCCCCATCTCTTCCTCTTCCACCTTTCATCTCCTTGGTAAAATGATCAATCTCCTCCCTCTTCTTCCTCCTCCTCCTCCCAGGTATCTCCTTCATCCCCCGTGAGGTGGGTGAACACCGAGTCAGCATCCTGAAGAACGGCCATCACATCGCCAACAGTCCCATCACCATCATGGTCGTCCAGTCTGAGATCGGCGACGCCAGTCAAGTCAAAGCTCACGGCGACGGCCTCGTCCAGGGAACCACCTTCAACAACTCCAGCTTCGCGGTCGACACGCGGGATGCCGGTCAGTATGGAGGGCTTCCAACAGCTGTATTATTTAAATGCTACGACATGACTTGTAACTATATTTGAAGTTAAACTATCATTGGCAGACTGATAATTCAGTCTAGTTCTACTTCAGATAGTTATTTGATGCATTGCCAGGAAATCTGGTATTTTCATTCACGTTCCCCAGAGGATGAATCCCTCTGACTTTAGAGATCCCCTCATTTTCCTGTAGTGCCACCATGAGGTTGACATTTGTGGTTAAGATTGAAATGTCTCCTTTGGATGAATTATCATGAAAATTTGGTTCAGACATTAATGTTAATCTCTGGATTAATTATAATAACTTTGATGCTCCTCTGAAATTGTTTCATCTTGCGCCATCGTCGGCACCATTTTGTGTTCAGTGTTATTTATTAAACGTTAGCGTGTTAGCACGCTAAGATGTGGAACGTGGTAGACATTATACTGCGTCTACAATCTCACAGAGCTGCTAGCGTGGCTGCAGACTCTGTCTTGTGTTTAATCAATCAAGTTTTCTTTAACTAATCAAATGCAATTCAAAGTGCCTTACAAACAATTGACAATATGAAAACAAGACGAAAATGGAATGAAGAGACTAATGCACACCAAACAAAGTAAAGAACAAATGAGTAAATATATAAAATACAACACGCAATAAATTGATCATGTTAAAATGGTAAAACAGTCAAATTGGAGCGAAATAAAATGAGAACTGTGTGTATAAATATAAAAACACATAAGACACTGTATATAAGCAGATCTAATTATAACAAATAATTATAATAAAAATAAACGTATAAAATAAGTATTTGGCTTTTATTCTATTCATTAGTGGTCCAGTGTTAGCTTCACGTCTCTGTGTGTGTGTGTGTGTGTGTGTGTGTGTGTGTGTGTGTGCAGGTTATGGCGGCCTGGCTCTGGCCATCGAAGGTCCCAGTAAGGTGGACATCCAGACGGATGACGTTGAGGACGGGACGTGTAGAGTCACCTACTGTCCCACTGAACCAGGAAACTACATCGTCTCAATCCGCTTTGCAGAGGAACACGTACCGGGTAAAAAAGAAATGATACAATTATTGTAGATTCTTTCTCTAGAAAACAAGTTATTGATTCAAAGTCACTTCGAGGTAAAATCATATTGGTGGTATTTGAAGTGCAGGTTTTTTCCAGAAAACCGTATTTATAGGATTAAAACTAATGTTGCTGTTCTGTGTGACATTTTAATGAAGACCCTTCAGAGTCGGATCATCTGCTAAAAATAAAAGCAAGTTGGGCTGTTGGTAAAACTAAATTATCAAAACGAACAGATATCGCATCCAGCAGTTAAACTTAAAAGTAAACAAAATATTTGACACTTTTGGAGTTTCCACATTCTGGAGTAGGTTTTTAATGAACCATAATGGGATACGTCTTTTCAGAGGATAATTTAAGGTGTGCGTGTGTTCATCAACAGGAAGTCCGTTCACAGTGCGGGTGACGGGAGAGGGTCGTATCCGGGAGAGCATCACCCGACGACAGAAGGCGGCGTCTGTTTCCAGCGTGGGGAGTGTGTGTGACCTCAGTCTGAAGATACCAGGTACAGCACACACACACACACACACACACACACACTTTCTAACCTGGCTAATCTTGAAGCTAACACTTGGACCGCTGTGGCTTTGGTCTCATCCATCACCTGTAAACGTCTCGGACGTTAACAGCAGTGAGTGTTTGGTTGTTCCGTCAATTAAAAAACCCTTCAGGTTAAAGTGAGCGGGTCCTGAACTCGTTAAGCCTCGATGTGTCACGGACCTTCTGACATCTGAAGACGACGTTCGGACTGAAAACATCCTGCGTCATCAGAGCTGCTCCTCCTTTGTTTCTCAAACTGTTTCCTCTCTGAAGCTCTGACATTTCTGTGGTTTCTCTTCGTTTCTCACTGCTGTTCTGTATCGACTGTAATCTGTCAGCTTTGTCTTTTGTCCTTTCTTGATCTCTTTTCTTTCTTTCCCTCTTTTTCCATCCTTCCCTTTGTCTCAATCTGCCTCCTTCTGTCTTTTACTTCTCTATTTTTACACTTCTGCCTTTTATCTGTATTGTTCTCCTTCTATCTCATTGTTCTTCTTTTTCTGTCCTTTTTTTGTCTGTCTTCTTGTTTCTTTCTTTTCTTTTGTCATAATCCACTTTCTTTTCTTCCATCCTGTCTCCCTCTTTTCCTCCTCAGCATCTCCTTATCTTCTCCTCTGCCTTCTATCCCTCTCTCTTCCTTCTCTACTTGTGTCCTCCTTTTTCATCCTCTTCTCCCTCCAGTGAGCTGGTTCCTCCTCGCCTTGTCTCGGCAGCTCCTTTCTCACACCTCCTTCCGCTCCTACTGCTCCCTCCGGTGGTCTGGCAGATCCAGCAGTTGCAGGATTCGTTGCTCTGCGGTTGCCCGGGATCGGAGCCTCTCCCCTGGGCACGTGCGCCTCATCTCCGGCCTCTCCGGTGTGGTGCTGGCGGGGGGGGACGAGGGCAGCGAGGGGTGTTTGGGTCGTTGATTCCCGCTGCTCGGCGGGCGGTGCCAGGGTGGAGGGTGCGTTGTAGCCCGAGGAAAAAATAAATAAAGAAAGCTGGCTTGGCAGCACAAGGTTTGCAACATGACATGCTTTATTAAGTTGCGGCTGCTCCTTTTTTCTCTCCTCGTCGTCTCCTTCTTTCTCATCACTACCACCCCAAATTTTAGCCTAAACATATATATGAACACACAGAAAGGTATCAAAACTGTCGGCCTGTCTTTTGCAGCAATCGACATGCAGGACGTCACTGCCGAGGTCACGGCCCCCTCCGGCGCCCGTCAGCCTGCGGAGCTGGTCGCAGCGGGTAACGACACCTACTGCGTGCGCTTCGTGCCCACGGAGATGGGCGTGCACAGCGTGAGTGTGAGGTATAGGGGTGTGCACGTGCCGGGCAGCCCCTTCCAGTTTACTGTGGGGCCCCTGGGAGAGGGCGGCGCCGCCAAGGTGAGAGCGGGAGGTCCGGGACTGGAGGGAGCACAGGCAGGAGAGCCAGGTACACGCGCACACACACACACACACACACACACACACCCATCCTGGTAGAGTAATGTTTGCTAAAAACTGTGTCTGGGTGTTTTAGGTAGTTAATGAGCTATTTAAAAATTGTTGTTTTTAAAGATTTATATTTAAAATCTTAGACTTACTGACTCGGTGGACAGTTTTAAACATCAACTCAAAACGCATATTTTTCATATTGCCTGTATGTATGCATTGCTCTGTCCTACATCTTGTATTATCTGCTTTAATAATATAATTTTTTCACTACATTTAGGATGACAAACCAAATGTAGAGACGGGCTGACCCGATCTGTAAGAAAAAGCTCTGTGTTGTGGATTTGGATTTTTCTTCAGCTTTCCGTCTCTCTCTCTTCAGCTGAGTTCAGTATCTGGACGAGGGAGGCCGGCGCCGGCGGTCTGTCCATCGCTGTGGAGGGACCCAGCAGGGCGGAGATCTTCTTCGACGACCGCAAAGACGGCTCCTGCGGCGTCTCTTACATCGCTCAGGACCCCGGTAGAGAAAACACAGACACACAGAGTTCGCCCTGATGATTGTTCATCGATGACGCTGTCTCCTCCTCCTCTCCAGGTGACTACGAGGTTTCGGTGAAGTTCAACGACCAGCACATCCCCGACAGCCCTTACCTCGTTCCTGTTGTTGCTCCAGCGAACGACGCCCGCCGCCTCACTGTTACCGGTCTTCAGGTGAGGCACGAGGAGACACCTCCACACCCAGCCGGGCCCTGCCTTGCTAAAGGGCTCTGGGGCACAGTTGCATAAAAATGAGCAAAGATCGATTTTACTCCAGTGCGGAGAAGATGATCGGGGTGTGATGGTTCGACTGGTTTGGTTTATTGACATTGGGCGCAAACTTATGGCGAGCTTAAACCCAATACTGTCCTGAAATCCACTTGAAGGATCAGAACTGACTCAACACAGTTAATCAGTGAGCTGTAATATGAATTAATGAGTCCAAACATGTTTTCAGAACAAAAAGAAACTTCTGGAACTCAATACTTTTTAACTGAGTTTGTCATTTTAATATAAACATTAGGATATTTGACATCAGGCTAAGCGTCGCCCTTAAATAGCCCACATCAGTCGAACCCTTGCATTCGTACAGATAATCAGGTAAAAGTATTTACATTTTCTTTATGCAACTGGCCTCATGGATGTGACCACAGCCAGGCAAACACACTGACTCTGTGTGAAGTTCACGCTTTGGTCTGAGAGAGGCTCCAAAGGAAACCGTGAAGGGAAAGGATTCGTCCTTCGTCCTTTTATGGACACATTCTTAAGGATGAACTAAGGCTCTGTCCAACAGCTATTTTCATTATTGACGAATTATGTAATTTATTATATAATATGTCAGCAAACTGTAAAACAAAAATACATAAAAGCGATGTCTTAAATTGTTGAACTAACCAAAAACCCTCAAAGAAATTCAATTTACAATCCTGTAGAAAATAAAAAAGCTGGAACTGAAGATTAATCGATGTTTTTGTTTGATAAATAAACAATTAACTGATTATTTTAGTTTTTAAGAATCGTTTTAGTCGACTAATAATTGAATGGGGTAATTGTTTTTAATCTACAATGAACCCTTTCCATTTGGACAACATATTTGTTCCATTAATATTTATGAAATCATTTATTATTTCGATACTTTTCATTAGGGCTGCATGATATCAGGAAAATATGTGATAATGTTGTTGAATATCATTAACGATATTTTAAATGGATATTAAAGTGTACTTCTGCTGCTTTCAGTATACTGTTAAAATTCAACAAACTGGTTGTGGGATTATGAATAAAATGAACATTGAACTGACTACAAAAAGCACCAATAATAAAAAACAAAAGTGATGATCGTGACAGTTTAAAGTGCAGTGTTACGGCAGCACAAGTCTTATTAACCTCACTCTATGCGCGTGGATTCTGACCAATCAGACGATGGCCAAACAGCGAGGGCTCCGTCTGATTGGAGAGAGTTGACGGCATGGTGCGTATCAGATAAAATGGCTCCTACAGACAACATGTAATTTAATAAGACGATTTCATCCACAAACATTGGTATTAAATTTGGTCAGGAACTCTTCCCTCTCTGGACCGCTTTGCCTGGCTCTGGTCATCCCTCCTCTGTCTGGTGTGGAACTGCTGGTGTTTCTCTTGTGTTTCATTTAAAGGCTTTTTAACAGCAGCATCACCTTCATCAGCATCATCATCACCGTCACCGTCGTCGGCTCCTGGGTTGCCTAGTTCCAGCAGACCGAGGCGTGCCACAACAGACCTCCTGCTGACTGTCGTTAGTTTCTTGTCTGTAGACGAACCTCTTCTCTGTTCAGTCTGCAGCGCTCTGGTGTGATGGTTAGATCTGAGTCTTATCGCACAGTCGCCAGAGTCAGTAGTGCTGTCTTAAAGGTGCAGTGTGAAGGATTTAGAGCCATCTAGTGGGGAGGTTGCAGATTGCAGCCAATTTACTTACTTTTTGAAATAAACCTTTTATGTGAAATATTTATTTATTGAACATTTATTTTTCACATACAATTTACTTCAGCAATCCAGACTCCTTTTCATGTTTTTTACACTTAGTCAGTAGTCGGATATCTAAGTAAATGATGGAAATGCAGAGAAGAGAAAACAATAACACAATAATGAAAATGCTATATATGTTCACAGTAATAACATAACAAACACAAAAAGCACTGAGTTGACCTGGAGTTTAAACCCTTTTAAAGACTGTAGTGTCGATGTGTTTAACTCTGTCTGCCTCTGTCTGCTGAAGCTGCACCAACAGGAGCTCAGGTGAGAAGAGAAGACGGTAAATAAGAAACCTGGAGAGGATGAGAGCACAGAAAACTGTTTAGTTCACTCTCCTCCTTAAAAGTGTGATTGTGTTTTGAAGTGTTACCTCATCATCTAAACTGTCCGTTCCCTGCACACTGACTGACTGACTGAGTGAGTGTGTGTGTGTGTGTGTGTGTGTGTGTGTGTGTGTGTGACCTCGTTAGGAGTCTGGTCTGAAGGTGAATCACCCAGCATCCTTTGCAGTGCGTCTGAACGGAGCGCAGGGCAAGATGGAAGCCAAAGTCCACAGCCCCTCTGGAGCTCTGGAGGAGTGTGTCGTCACGGAGCTGGAACAAGGTGTGTGTGTGTGTTTTTTAAACTGTTTTCAAGGCGACTTCACCAGATATCTGGACTTCAGGTAACCAAATCCTCCGTCTTGTCCCCCAGACAAGTACGCTATCCGGTTCATCCCCAGAGAGAACGGTGTCCACACCATCGACGTGAAGTTCAACGGCTCTCACATCCCAGGAAGTCCTTTCCAGGTCCGAGTCGGAGAACCAGGACAGACTGGAGAGCCCGGTCTGGTCTCGGCCTATGGAGCTGGACTGGAGAGAGGCACGACAGGTGGGTTACCCGTCTGTCCGTTAATACATAACAAAATAAGAATATTCTTATTAAAGACCAAATAATTAATTGAAATTTACCAAAAGGACCACAACACCATGACAACCACTGCTATTTTTTTTTTTTTTTAAATCTATCTTGCAGGTAGCCAGTCAGAGTTCACCATTAACAACACTAAGGCGGGCCCCGGGGCCTTGGCCGTGACCATCGAGGGGCCGTCCAAGGTAAAGATGGACTGCAAGGAGGTCCCAGAGGGCTACAAGGTGCTGTACACCCCCATGGCGCCTGGAAACTACCTGATCAGCATCAAATACGGAGGACCGCACCACATCAGTGGCAGTCCCTTCAAGGCCAAAGTCACAGGTGAAGTGGTGGACGTCACTCTGCTGCACTTCGCTGCACTGTGCCACCTTAAACTACAAACCAGCTGTTAGTGATGGATGTAGAATCTCTGTTTAGTCGTTTGCTGCACTGTTCTTTCTGTGGATAACTAGAATGAAATGTTTTTACAAGTTCCAATTCAGTAGTTTACAGCAGAAATGTATCTTAATATGTGTAACATATTGAAGTTACTGTGAAGAACTTGTAACTGGTTATGAATCGGTCTAATTTTAATAATCAAGGAGCGCACTAACTAAAGCAGGAGCATACGAGGCAGCCTTCAATGTTCTTGTTGACTCAGCGAACTTTTGCTCTCCTGCTCTGAAAAACTTTGACCACAATAAGATTTACTAAAAATGATCACATCTGATTGATTTCCCTCTCTCAGGTCCCCGGCTGGTGAATGTAACCAACGCCAGCGAGACGTCGACCCTGACGGTGGATCCGGCGTTGAGGGCGTCCAGCAGCAGCTTCACCCAGAGTGCCATGCCCTGGCCGACCGACTCTGACGCCAGCAAGGTGTCGAGCCGAGGTCTCGGCCTCAGCAAGGCCTTCGTGGGCCAGAGAGGCAACTTCTCAGTCGACTGCAGCAAGGCCGGTAAGGAAGACTCCACCCACTCGGCAGCAGTGAGAGATGCGGCGAACTGCTTAAAACCTCTTTAGCCCGAGCGGAGACCATTTGGGCTCAGAGCGAGACCGTTTAGAGTGGTACCGTGGTTCCGAATGGACTTTTTATTAAGAAATATCAAAAATGCTCCAGACATATTAAATATCGAATTAACGGGAAAAGTCCGCGCAACATCATCATACCAGCCATTGTAAACCCTGCAAACACAGTTACACATGAACTAATATCATATCTGGAAAATATCTAGAATATTTGCCATAATTTTGGCCAAAAATCGACGACATATGCTCACTCTATGGCTCTCTCATCACGGAGCAGGATCGCACATGGCGGATGAACACATGCAGGAGGGGCGTGATTCGACCCGGAGACGAGCAGCGTCGTCGAAATTACTCTTTCAAACCGTTCAAAAGTTATGGGTATACATGCCAACATCAGCGACAGGTCACGAGAAAAAAAAATTGGTAAAAAAAACTTACGTTTTGGCGATGAAAAACGGATTTATTCCAGCCGATTTCCGCACAGATCTGCCGGCCATGTTGTGCTGCGTGTTTGTGACTGGTATCAATGCGCTGGCAGAATGAATGACAAAATGGCACCCGATTCTGTGAGGTGGACCAATCCATGTAGAGGGGTGTTCGCCCAGCATTTTGCGATTTTTAGTCAGTAAACAGACAGGGAGATTCTCAAACACCCCCGCATGGCTCCCGTTGGACTATCCCGCGTCTAAAAAGGTGTTTCATGAATAAATCGGCCAAGCACAGGCCATACCAGGGTCACATACACATTATGAGCCATTTATGAATGACAGATATGACATATCATAACTGCTCAAAATTATTCCAAATGGTGTCAAACTGCTTTATTAGGATTATTGAACACTCTTAGTGATAAGAAAAGTGAATATATAGTTAATATGTAGTTATATAGTATATAAAATGAGTATACAGCAATGCAACAGCTGGTTCCGAAAATCAAAGTTTTGATTTTTATGACCATTTATGCTGGCCTGCTTCACTCAATCGAAGTAAAATATGTTGTGGGGACATGTAAAACGTGTTGTTCTATGACTGTGGCGTGGTTTTAGGCCAAGCCAGGCATTATTTAAAAAAAAAAAAAATGTTCAATACAAGTGCTTTTTTTCAGGCGAACCTGGAACTTTTTCAATTTGAGCTGTGCCATAAGTCACATCAGTTATTAACTAGTAACATATACACAATATTTACACAATTTAACACATCTCACAAGTGTTACCAGTATTCTAGCATAAAAATTATTAAAATAGACCTTGTAGTTAGAGCTGAGGACTCTTGAGTATGGGGATGTAATTTTTGAGCAGAGGCCTAAAAATAGGGCTAGGGCTATAGAGGTTAAGAAATAAGATATTGAATATCTTGTTTTGATAAATATTACCTTTTTCTTTAAATCATAAAAGTGTTTCAAAAGGACATCATCATAATATTTAACAACATTGATGTTCGGATACTTCACCTGTCATCTTTTGATCCTCCTCCCAGGTAAGAACATGCTCCTGGTGGGTGTCCTCGGTCCTCTGACCCCCTGCGAGGAGGTCCTGATCAAACACTTGGGCAACCTGCAGTACAACGTTAGCTACATGCTGAAGGAGCGGGGCAACTACATCCTGGTGGTCAAGTGGGGCGAAGACCACATCCCAGGCTCCCCCTTCAACGTCAGCGTCCCGTGATGCACCAGGAAACCCGCCGCCAAATCCTCCTGAACCATTTTGCATTCCCGTTTGAGTGGACATTAGTTGCATTGCAAATTACTGTCCAATGAACAAGGTGCTTAATAAAGTTGTGTACATTTTGCTTTCAGATGTCTCAATCAGCCAAACTGCCCCCTTTAAAAAATAGAAACAAAACACTCATTTAAAACACTAATTAAAAAGAATTAAATGGAGACTCTGTCCTCTGTTAGTTGGACATATTTTCTGCAGGGAATCAGGGAGATAAAATGATAAAATTCTGGCATAAAACTGGAGCTGTAAAGAAAATGATCTGACTGGGAAAGAAAGATCTCGTCTGTTTGTTGAGACATTTTGCACTTGACGATAGTTTTTATACTTGATTGGTAAATTAGAGATTGCTCGTCGTGAGAATGTCCCGACGTAACAGCTCGGTGTCTCTGCACGTCCAAACTGGATTTGGAAAAGGTTTGGACCGAGACAAACTTTGAAGGGTTGAGGAGGCTCAATGACCAGCTTCTGAATCCTTCTGGAATCTTCCACTTGTCTCTGCTCAGCCAGTTGCCTTTTCACAACAAAATGATGAAGCGCTGTGAACGAAACAAACGACTTAACATCTCAATTACAAAGCTGGAAGTCTCTCTGTTTCGGTAACGATGGCTCTTTAACGTGCGGACGGACTGCACTCAAACTGTACGCGACTACTGATGATTATTGATTTCTTAGCTCCCAGAATCCCACGAGTACAGAATGTCGCCACAACTAATCAGTGACTGCTAAAAGCTGCTTCTTCACGCTACTGTTTCCTGCACTGTACAACTGACTACTTAAGTATGTGCTGTAGTTTTGGGTTCGGCGCTGTTCTCAGCTGTACTTTGCACATGACTAGATCTGATGTAACTTTGTAGAGCTGGAAAATGAGGTCAGATATTTTTTTTATTTGTGTGAATCCTGTAAGAATCTGTCTTCATATCTCACCTGGATGTTGTTGCCTAATCACTGCTACTTTTGATACTTAAAGGATGAGAGGATGTTTGTATGGGGGATAAATAACTTCTCATTTTGTATTAAGGAATGGGTGTTTTAATATGAAACTAAACCCTGAGACGATGTACATTTGACAATTAAAATCAACTGGAATTAAGGACATTGACTTTGGTCTTCTGGATTTCTTTCAGTTACTGAAATCTTGCGCTACACATTTAACTTTAGTAAGGACCTCCATTAGAATGAATCACTTTCTTTAAAGAAAAAGAAAGTGAGTACAAAACAAGTACATGAAAACATATACGACCCAAGAAATTATACAAAGTAAGATGGGGACAAAAGCAAACGGGAGAATCGGTGAGAAATGGAGGTCCGGTGATCCGGTTAATGGGTGAGTGACGGGTGTCTTGGGTAGTAATATGGGACACATTTCAATCTACACACAAATACTGTAATACACAAATACTTCATATTACTATGTTATGACTTGATGTTCAAAACTTTGGCTTTTTCATGACATACAATACTATGTCTTAGTTTACCTTTTATAATATATGACATACTGACTTTTTTATGATGTATTTTACTATGATTTTTTTTCACTTTCTTATGACATGCTCTTCCTTTTTCCATTAGTTTTTCACGATATGCTATACTATGACTTGTTAATGACACTTCACTTTAAACTTCATATTTATATGGCATCCTATACTCTGACTTTTTGATGACATTTTTATTTTATAAGGACTTAATACAATTTTGATGGCACTTTTATGGGTTAGGGTTGATAAATAAAATGGTAATTCAATAGCAAAATGTTTTTATGGCGTCCATATGGCTTTATGATTTTTCATGCCATTCATTACTATGACATCATGGCACACTATACAGTCCCTGACAAAAGTCTTGTCGCTTGGGTAGAAGTTGACCTTAAGTGCCCCTCAAATATATTTGTAATCAATTTTTTTTTACAAGAAATGGCTAATTTCAATCCTAACAGCTTTTGAAATAATGTTTTGGTGCCAAACGAAACTGCTGAAAAGCATTCTAACGTTCACAGCTTGGTAAAGCCCACTGAGTCAGTTTTTGCAAAGACAAAAGTCTTGTCACCTTGTCATATGATGCACCCAATCCTAGATTACAGCCTCACCTGTGATCAATAATTGATCAATCAATTAGTGGGTGTGTATAAAAAGAACCCCAGCACACCAGACCTTCACATCAACTGCAACTTGACCTCTGACAACATGCCTAAGATTCACCCTGAGACCAAAGTGTTGATTATCAAGAGGCTGAAGACCAGATCCACTGCTGAGGTGGCTGACACCTTCAATGTGTCTCAGCGTCAAGTACAAAGAATAAGAAAAAGATTTGAAGAGACTGGAGATGTTTTTGACAAGCCCAGGTCCGGCAGACCCCGCAAGACAACTGCTCGGGAGGACCGTTTGTTGGCTCGAAAATCCAAGGCCAGCCCCTTTTCCACTGCAGCAGAGCTCCACCAGGCCTGGTCACCTCAAGTCCCCGTGTCAACCAGGACAGTTTGTAGAACTCTGTCTCAAAATGGCCTCCATGGTCGAATCAGTGCCCAGAAACCAGCACTAAACAAAAGGCAATTAAAAAAACGTGTGGCATTTGCCAAGGCCCACAGCCTGCTAAAAGGATGGACGCTGGAAAAGTGGCAGAAGGTGGATTTCTCAGATGAATCTTCGGTTGAATTACATCACAGCCGCCGCAAATATTGCAGGAGACCTACTGGAGCCCGCATGGATCCGAGATTCACCCAGAAAACAGTTGTTTGGTGGCGGAAAAATCATGGTCTGGGGTTACATCCAGTATGGGGGTGTGCGAGAGATTTGCAGGGTGGAAGGCAATATCAATAGCCTAAAATATCAAGAATTATTAGCTACCTCTTACATTCCCAACCATAAAACGGGTCAAATTTTGCAGCAGGATGGTGCTCCATCGCATACTTCCATCTCTACATCAAAGTTCCTCAAGGCGAAGAAGATCAAGGTGCTCCAGGACTGGCCAGCCCAGTCACCAGACATGAACATCATTGAGCATGTCTGGGGTAGAATGAAAGAGGACGCATGGAAGACGAAACCAAAGAATCTTGATGAACTCTGGGAGGCATGCGAGACTGCTTTCTTTGCTATTCCTGATGACTTCATCAGTAAATTGTATGAATCATTGTCGAACCGCATGGATGCAGTCCTTCAAGCTCATGGAAGTCATACAAGATATTAAATATGGATCTCACAGCACCACTACTTAATTCACTGATGTTATGCAACATATTTTTGTATTTGAAATAAATTATTTGTTCAATTTTCACATTACACTCTGTAGGCGACAAAACTTTTGTCTTGCCAAAATCTGACCTTTCTGTGTTCATTAAATGATCAATCTTTCTTCAGTGAAGCAAATTTATTTTAGTATATTAAACATAATTTGGGACGGTTTCAGCTTTCATATGAGCTATTTCTAAAACCAATGGATTAATTAAAAGTCAGGTTTCTACAAAATGGATAAGTGACAAGACTTTTGTCAGGGACTATACTCTGACTTTTAAATATTTTCTTGAGGCATATACTATTACTTTTTAATGACATTTTATTGGAATACTACGACTTTTCAGTGACATGCCATGCTATACAAGACATACAATTCTATATTTCCTTCTGATATACAGTGGGTACGGAAAGTATTCAGACCCCTTTAAATTTTTCACTCTGTTTCATTGCAGCCATTTGCTAAAATCAAAAAAGTTCATTTTATTTCTCATTAATGTACACTCAGCACCCCATCTTGACAGAAAAAAACAGAAATGTAGAAATTTTTGCAAATTTATTAAAAAAGAAAAACTGAAATATCACATGGTCATAAGTATTCAGACCCTTTGCTCAGTATTGAGTAGAAGCACCCTTTTGAGCTAGTACAGCCATGAGTCTTCTTGGGAATGATGCAACAAGTTTTTCACACCTGGATTTGGGGATCCTCTGCCATTCTTCCTTGCAGATCCTCTCCAGTTCCATCAGGTTGGATGGTGAACGTTGGTGAACAGCCATTTTCAGGTCTCTCCAGAGATGCTCAATTGGGTTTAGGTCAGGGCTCTGGCTGGGCCAGTCAAGAATGGTCGCAGAGTTGTTCCGAAGCCACTCCTTTGTTATTTTAGCTGTGTGCTTAGGGTCATTGTCTTGTTGGAAGGTGAACCTTCGGCCCAGTCTGAGGTCCAGAGCACTCTGGAAGAGGTTTTCTTCCAGGATATCTCTGTACTTGGCCGCATTCATCTTTCCTTCAATTGCAACCAGTCGTCCTGTCCCTGCAGCTGAAAAACACCCCCATAGCATGATGCTGCCACCACCATGTTTCACTGTTGGGATTGTATTGGGCTGGTGATGAGCAGTGCCTGGTTTTCTCCACACATACCGCTTAGAATTAACGCCAAAAAGTTCAATCTTGGTCTCATCAGACCAGAGAATCTTATTTCTCATAGTCTGGGAGTCCATGTGTTTTGTGGCAAACTCTATGCGGGCTTTCATATGTATTGCACTGAGGAGAGGCTTCTGTCGGGCCACTCTGCCATAAAGCCCCGACTGGTGGAGGGCTGCAGTGATAGTTGACTTTGTGGAACTTTCTCCCATCTCCCTACTGCATCTCTGGAGCTCAGCCACAGTGATCTTTGGGTTCTTCTTTACCTCTCTCACCAAGGCTCTTCTTCCACGATTGCTCAGTTTGGCTGGACGGCCAGGTATAGGAAGAGTTCTGGTCGTCCCAAACTTCTTCCATTTAAGGATTATGGAAGCCACTGTGCTCTTAGGAACCTTGAGTGTTGCAGAAATTCTTTTGTAACCTTGGCCAGATCTGTGCCTTGCCACAATTCTGTCTCTGAGCTCCTTGGGCAGTTCCTTCGACCTCATGATTCTCATTTGCTCTGACATGCACTGTGAGCTGTAAGGTCTTATATAGATAGGTGTGTGCCTTTCCTAATCAAGTCCAATCAGTTTAATTAAACACAGCTGGACTCCAATGAAGGAGTAGAACCATCTCAAGGAGGATCAGAAGAAATGGACAGCATGTGAGTTAAATATGAGTGTCACAGCAAAGGGTCTGAATACTTATGACCATGTGATATTTCAGTTTCTCTTTTTTAATAAATTTGCAAAAATTTCTACATTTATTTTTTTCTGTCAAGATGGGGTGCTGAGTGTACATTAATGAGAAATAAAATGAACTTTTTTGATTTTAGCAAATGGCTGCAATGAAACAAAGAGTGAAAAATTTAAAGGGGTCTGAATACTTTCCGTACCCACTGTATACGATGACATTTTCATGACACTCTTGACATATTGTCCTATGACTTTTATGACTTATGGTCTTTTTTTAACAACACACGGACAGAGCCAGGCTAGTCATTTCAGCTAACCAACACCGTCTGCATCTTTGATATTAACCGCACACACAGGAGTGGTCTCAAACTTCTCATCCATCTCGCCGGCAGGAAGTGAATAAGCTTATTCTACAAATAAATGTAGCACTTTTAGATGTAAAATCATAGGAAGCCATGGTTGTTCTGGGTCTGTTCATTTCTTACTTTTATTTGCAGTTAAAACAGAAGGTCGACAAACAAAATAGAAAGTTACAGAAACAGCAGAAATATGATGAAAGTGAGATGAAACAAACGGATCTCAGTTTCCAATGGAGTCGCGCTGTAGCCACACTTAGCAGACGTGAAGACGTTTACACGTGGTTCACAAACCTTCCTGGCATGAAACTGGAACTGAAAGGTTCCATTCGAGGTGAAAACAAATGCAGAGCAATAGACGGAGGACGTAGACAGGCACTTCGGGCACGATAGAGATTGCCGAGCTACAGCAGGACCACCAAAGTGATTTTACTTGTTTCACAAAAATAAGATTAAACAGAAAACATTTGATCACAGAATGAGACGGTATTTTGTACGTGACGACCCGTTTGAGGATACTTCTACTTGGTTCACATGTTTGTCATTCGAGAAGTAAAGTGACCAAACTGATCCTAAAGGTTGTAAACAGAAATAACTCCCGAGTGGAGGGACACAGATGTGTCTCCGTCTGAAACGAGGACAGAAGGTGAGAATGTGTTGTACCCAACAGGCTCTGGATTTGAGTTTGGCTTCGTTGTGACCAAAGCTCACTGAAAGGTTTGGAGGGCGAAGCTTCAAAACAGACATACGTTCACGTCAGCAGAGTCCACGATCACCTAGAATGGTCCTGAAGTGCATGAAAAGGAAATATGAAAAACTTTGGTGCCATTTATACTTTAGATTGTTTTGATACGAGTTGCTTAGTTTTTCAGACGAGTAGAGACGTCCTTCCGCCGAACTTCCCCGCCAACCGTATTACGCATCATTGTACTCATAAGCTCAAAGTTTATAGTTAGGAGATACCTCCAACATTTAGTAACTCACCCCAAAACAATCTAGACGGACAAATAGCACTACAGCTAAAAGGAATAATATGTCCCTAAGATTTTGGGGTGAACTGTCCCTTCAAACACAAATTTAACGTATATCTACTGTCTTCGCATAGTATTAATAATCCTAATATGACCAACTCTGCAATTATCCTGAGTTGCCAAGTCAAAAACATGGTCCTCTCTACCACGTGAGGTGAGCAACATGAGCAACAATCCACTGAGAAAGAAACATTCTCACACAAGAACTCATCGAAAACCAAACGTGGGATAAATAGTTGAACCACTGAGTGTAGAACAGCATGTTAAAAATGGTTGTTTACTTGTAATTCAAACGCAGAATAAACCTTCACAAGTTGGTCGGATGGTCCGATCGAGAAGCTTCAATATGGACTTTACATTCGAAACAACAGGAGTGCAGCTGCAACGACAAGTCAAAGAAGACAAAGAAACGGTAATCTGGAACTAATCCGTTAATTTATCCAGCAAAAACCTCCAGAAGTTTCCGATTCCAACTTCTTAAACGTAACTTTGATCTTTTTTGTGACACTAAAATTAATATCTTTGGGCTTCGGAAGATTTATTCAACTAGCAATGTGTTAAAAAAACATTTTGTGATGGAAGTGTTTTTGACATTTTAAAATAAAACAATTAGCCTGATTGCAGAGGGAATTTGGGTTGCTGAATATTATGACGATATATATATATATATATATATATATATATATATATATATACACATACACCATGATGGAAGGTATTCATCCAGATCACCCGGTCCTAACGGGCACCTAACCATTTGATTAATGGAAGCTTTCTAATGATGCTATTATCTTCATCAGCCAATGGAACTGGAACACGTGACCCGACGCCGTGTGATAACCGGTCTCTTAAGAGATGATCTTTGGTGTTGCACGTTAACGTCCCATCCATTGATGAAGACGAGCCCGGGTGTGGGGGAAGATCAGCAAAAGCCAGTAAGTGGACCTCGACGCTTAAGTTTCGGCGTCCAGCAGAAGCTCCACATGACCTCACTTTTACAAATGGTGTTTAATGGTAAAGGGTTGTCCTCAGTCAGTATTGTGATGCACGTCAAAGATCTCAGCTCTTACATAAATAACCATAAATACTCAGTGACACTAAAACCGGTAGAACTACAAACATTATCAAGGCTTCTTCCTCAGTTCTAATCAATCGGAGCTGCGTTTTCCAGAAGCGTCTCGAAACCAAGCTCGTGTTTGTTCCAGTGAGTAAACGGATCAAACACATGGTTGGCGTGAACGAAGCTTTTGGGAAACACAGGTCAGGCGGCTGAAACGCGTCACTGCTCTGCTGTTTTTTTTGTGTGTTTTCTTTTCCTCCCCGTCTGTACGCAGTGCAGGGACCGATCCTCACCGCCGCCTCCGCGAGTCCCGGACGCGTCATCACTTCTTATCCTGCGCATCCTGCAGCATCTTCAGGGCGGCCACGTTCTTTGGTTCCACTTTGAGGAGGCTGTTCAGGTCGTCCTCACAGCCTTTGATGTCCTGCAGGAAACGGCGACGAGAATTAAAAGAGTTAGAAACTAAACAAGTTTGAGGAGAGCGGTGACATTGAAGTAAACCTGCAGGCTGATCTGAGGATTGCAGGCGTTTCTCCCTGGTGGTTTTAAACCAGGTGAACAGAAGTTAGAGCGTCTTTAGCTTCTGTACTCAGACATATTTACCCCTGAAACGAAAAGTTTGAGCGGTGTGAAGAGGGATTTAAATCAAATCCGGACAATTAAAAAGTGGGCGGGCCTAGAATGTAGCGCGCTATGGAGAAACAGAGGACGGTGGCTCCACACATACACATCTCACTTATCAAAATATACTTAACGTAAGCTACCAAGAGTAAAAGTATATATATTCACTATGCAGAATGAACAATTTCTATCTTTACCACAACTCAAACCTCCAAAACAAATCGACAGTTGCAACTGTACGGAGCTGTGAGTGCCGAGCTAACGGTGTCCTCTCTGTGTGTGAGATGAGGAGAGAATGCCGGAGGGGAAACGGCAGCAATTATAAAGACGGGAAATGCTTTTATTTTGTCCACCGTACAGAAATCCTGCAGACAGACACGTCTGATTACTCTCGTGTGTGTGAATGAGGAAGTGACCCGCAGTGAGGAGGATTCCCGCTCTCACCTTGAGCTCCAGGTGAGCATGAGCCCTCCTGTAGAGCGCCTTGATGTTGCTGCTGTCCATGATCAGAGCCTCGTCACAGTCTCTGACGGCGTCTCGGTACTGCTGCACAGACAGGTAACACAGCGCCCTGATCGCACAGACACACACAGGAAATAGAGTCAAAACACCAGACGGCTTGTGTAAAGGATGTTCTAGGACAAAACCTACAAGTCTGAACAAACAACCCAAAGACACTGAACTCAATGCAAATCATTCAATACCTAAATGGCTCTCAGTAATGTTTCTATATGATTCTGTATAAATATTGTCCATGTGGATGAATGCCAGATCATTTTTTGTTTATTAAAGGGCTGCACCGAATACTTCAGTCATAATGTTGACATTTGAATTATGAATAAACATTTGAATGCTGCGCAGCTTCGCTCTCTTATTTTGCATGTAGAGTTGCAACCGTCGACTATTTTTAAGCACTTTGAGCTTTAAAAAGCGTTTCATCAATAAAGTTTATTATGAGCATTATAAGTGATCCAATGTTGCTCAAGTTTCAGTTCTGAAGAAATAAAGGATTCACTTTAGACTGACGACAAGAAATATTCCCAAAAACACCATAAAGTTACATTATAAACAGTTTCACCAGCATTGGTTAGGTTTAGGAATAGTTCCTGGTTTGGGTTAAAATAAGTTGTCTGTGGCAGAAAGCCATGAAGGCAAACTTTCACATGCGCACTCCTGAGACAAAGTCAGTTAAATCCTGTAATTCATCACATTCCTAAAAATGGTATTGGCATTGACAGATTCATGCATTAAATCTGATACATTTATGTAAATTATAATTGGCTCACAGGTGTAGGTTAAACTGTTTAAATACTATATGTCGTATCCGTACCTCATACGACCCCACTTAAAACATCCAAACTATCCTTTTAACCAGCGTTCTTCCCATTAAAGGGATCAAAATATGGAGGAATGAAGACGTGACCCACCGGTTGGTGTAGGTTGTGATCTCAGTGGGGTTGAATTTGATGCTCTGGCTGTACTTCTCTATGGCCTTCTTGTGCTCTCCTTTCTTCACCAGAGCATTGCCTTCTTCTTTCAGGGTTTGTCCTTTCTTCATGTCTTTATCACTGGGAGCTGACGGGGAGGATAGAAGAAGAAAGAGACGGAAAAGATGGATTTACATCTGAATCAACCTTAAATTTAATAACTTTAATAAATGCCTAGTTCGGTTTGTAATAGTTAAAATTACACGAGTAGAAAACAACAGTAAACAAACCCTCTTACCAGGTTTGTTGGTTTGTCTGGTGCCGTTCTGTTTGGGTGAAGGGTTCGGTTGTGCAGCGTTGGCTGTGGTTTTCTGGGCTAGTTTCTCTCTATCAGACAGAGAGATAGTGGGGATGGGAGGAAGCTTTTCCCTCCATGACGGACCGTCTGCCTCTGTGAGCGCCTTCGTCATCCTGAGACACAATAAAGAAAACATAGTGAGCCGAAACACCTTGTTTAGTACTTTAAATGTAGTGAAAGATAAATCCATCCATCGGCGGCATCAACATCGAGCTTCCAGAGCTTGAAAAAGTCTATAATCCTCATGAAATGTAAATAGTTTAATCCCAAACATTCTCTGTGCTTTCCCCGTCAGACACTAGAGTTTAAAGGATGATCTGTTTTTGAAATGCATATTTCTAGTCAGCTCGTGTTAACTCCAACAACAGGTCGATTATAAACAACCAGAACTACAGATCTGCTGGTGCACACACCTGGTTGTGATTACAGGTGGGTTGAGAATAGATTATACAATTGACCTCAATACATATCTCTGTATATTTGTTTAAATACACGTCACAGAGGTTAAGTCTTCTGCAGCTCAGGTACCTGTTGGTGCCGTCGTGAGCAGCTGCGATGTTGCAGTCGATCTGCAGAGCCGTCTTGTAGTCTACGTACGCCTGCCTGTAACGCTCCAGAGCTTCATAGGCAGCAGCACGACGAAGCAGGGACTTCACGTTGAACGGGAAAAACTCCAGAGACCTGAGAGAAAAGACGTACATTTCACGAGTTAAGACACTCATTCAGATCACCTGCATTGCGCGAGACGGCAGAGAAAGCCTCAACTCTACTTATAAAGAGTCAAAGCTGCAAGACACGATGCCTAAAAAACATCCGTACTAACACATGATTGATCATCACTTTATTAAATAAAATGGAGCTGAAGTGTGTGTATATGTTCGTCCATCTTTTTTCCATAGGTTTAACTTATCGAAGCGACATTAGAAGATAAAAGCCAAGTGACAAGAACAAAAACCCTGAAAGATTAAAATGTGGTATAACTAATACAAAAAACACAAAAACATTAAGACAACTGCACAGAATCAGACAACACAGTGTAATACAAACACTTACATGTTGCAGTCTTTCACACATTCGGCACAGTTGCCCTCTTTCAGGTAGCTCGCTGCACGGTTTGAGTGCAAAATGCCCAAATCCTCGGGGTTCCTCTTATCTTAAAAGAGAAATAAGACCGTTTAAAGAGGAGCATTCAGCCAAACATCCTTTACACATGAAGAGAAAGAAGAGCAAAGGCCAACTGACACAAAGGATAGTCATTATAATAACAGAGAGAGGTACTGACGTGGACACAACATTGATTTAAAGGGTCAGGACAGGAAGACCACTGCAGAGATCCTGAGACTCTGAGCCTAAAACTAGTACAAAATACAACAGTCTGCCAAACACTACATTTGTATTAGGCTCACTGCCAACGGGCTGTCTTGCTGTCGGACAGCTCTTTCTGATGAAAACCGAGCTGAAGGTGAAAGCTATCTATGCTCTCTTCAGAGCAACCAGACTCCACCAAGAATTCACAAGTTTCACTTTCAGTTCTCCGTCAGAAAACACCCTAAATATAGTGAACACTTAAACGGGTATTGACTTATTAAGGAGGGCATTTCTTTTAGGTGTCCGATATAAGTTTTGCTGCTGCCCACGTCCACAGCAGTACATAGATTAGTCTCTCCAAACCGGGGAAACAGTCATCTAACGTCAAAAAATACACCGGCTATGATTGAGTACCTCATAACATACCACAACCAAACTATCCCTTTAAATACAATGAGGTACAAGTACTTTACATATGAAACTTTATGCTTCTCGTCCTCTACATCTCAGAGGGAAATGTCGTACTTTTTTTTAATTTTTTTTTTTACTATATTTATTTGACAATATTAGTTACTAGCAACTTCATAATAAAAATATAAATAAACTAATAATAACTGATGACATATTATCAAGTAGTGTATCATTAAGTATTTAAAGTTCCACCTTTAACAGCTGCAATATTTAAGTGAAGAACACATTAATGCATAAAAAATAATAGTCGAACAACATGTATATTATTCTGCATAATGAGTTATTTTACTTGTATATTTTGAAGCCAGTACTTTTGTGCTTTTACTTAAGTAACATTTGGAAATTGGCTCAGCAAGGACCAGCCAGACATTTTTGTTCTGACAAAGATCAGGCTGGAATCCTAATCCCAATTTAAATAAATGTGTCATTTAAATCGGCATGCTGAAAGGACCCTTTTCCATTGATGTAATTTTTCATTTGCCTATTGTACATGTTGTACACCCTTCTTATTGTAAACAAACATTGTGTTTATACTCATATATTCAAGCAAACACTTACTGGACTTCTCCAGCTCTTTGATCGCCTGGCTGTAGAAATTGGTGGCGTCTCCATACTGGCCCGCCTTGAAACATTCATTTCCAACTTGTTTCAACTCCGTCCAGGACTTGGACCTTTGTTTCTGAGGCATCTCTGCTTCTTTACTGAAAGATGAAACACATCTCTGAACATCCAAACATTTAGCAGAGGAAACTTCATATATCTCCTCTAAACAGTCCAACAGTCTGGGTATTTGTAATCTATTGTTCAAAATATGTCCTTGTCCACTGTGGTATTGTTTAACTCAAGTGTCTCTACAACAATTACTCAATGACAGATGAAGAGATTTGTTCTGGCTGCCAGCAAAGAGGACGTGTGATCTTCTTCTAGGTCAAAGATTCATTCTCAATGGTGGAGAATTGTTGACCATGGCACCAAATCTCCTAATCTGATATCCTCCTTTCTTATCCATACACTGAACCAAACTGTGCAGGAATAATGTATTCTAGGAATGCGTCAGCTTGACTTTTTATCTCCTGGCTGGCACCGATTCCAATAAACTGAAATTACAATAAGTTTATACTATATTCCATCTGGATGTACCTGCTTGAATTGGCATGGTACGTAAACTGTTATGATACTAACAGACCCCTGATTCTTCAATTCATAACTTCAGCTGTGACAAATATCAAAATATGAAATGCAATGTGTGCTCTCAGATCTCCACACTGAACCCAAAACCTGCTCACTCAGTTTAGACTGCTCTGGGTTTAAACTGTTACTACCTGCATCTCAACGTTGTAAATGCAAGTCATTCCTTAAGATAAGAAATGGTTGTTGAGGAAAACCTGGATTCCTGAAGAAAGATATGCAGTTAACACAACACACCAGATAATTAGGTATACCTAGCTCACAGTTCAGGTGTTAATTTCACCTTTATTGTAATTTTTGAAGCCTGTAATTCGAAGCTAATGGTCCATTATATTGCATTGCGTTACTGAGAAGTACACCTAAATCACACACACTCTTTAATATAAATAAATCAACACCTCTCTGACGCAGTTTCAACACAACGGAATTAAATGACGACAGTTTACTGCAGGGCTGTCAGCCAGGAATGTTATACAATATAAAGACTTCAATAATAATTGTATATAATGCACAAACATATGACTAATTTACCAGCTGAGTCTTATTCAGCCCGGTTTACCGACATACAGTTTGTCTTTTTTGGTTTTAACTGGCGTCACCTCACAATTATCTCATTGCTACATTAGCTCGCTAGCTAAAAATTTGCTAATTCGATTAGTTTTCAGTTAGCTAAATTAGCTTAGCGAGCTAACCACTCTGTCACGGCTAAGCTAAGCTAGCTGTTAGCTTAATGTAAAGAAAGCTCTCGCACACTTCTTACCGGGGCTGCCGGGCAAAACGGTTCTGCGATGAGGCAACAAGGATGTTCGTCCTCCTCACGTCAGAAAACGACTTGGTCGAAACGGCTGAAACTGAAACGTTACCTGAAATTATTTGTACTCGTTGTTAATACTGACATTACTCTGCGTACTTTGTGGTTCAGGAACTTGCCGGCTAGCTGTAGCTTCGTACTTCTCAGTCAGTTTGATTGTTGAGGCTTCCGTACTTTACTGTATCCACTTCGCTTCCCCTTTACACGCTGCGTTCGAGTCCTTTGAAAATTGTAGGACTTTGGACAATCGTAGTGAGCCCTCTGGTGGCTATATTGGATGTAACATCAAATAAGATAAAATAAAATAATCCTTTAGTCCCGCACTGGGGAAATTCACAGGATTACAGAAGCATAGTGGAGTATATATATATATATATATATATATGACTCCCTGGAAGAAGAGAGCTTGTATCTCAATGAGACCTTCATGGCTAAATAAAGGATGAAAAAAATAATTATTTCCAAAGAAGTTAAAGTATTATTAAATGTACGTGTATTTTAATTTGTGGGGTGGAGTTTTCACATTATTCTCCATACCATCCTCCATATTTTAAATTCTGTACAGCGCGTTTAACAGATATTTATTTCTTCACTTTTTGTGTTGTAAATTTCTGTTTTTTTTAATTTAAGATTATACATTTGTTTACTTTTCTCTCACTGTTTATTTGGCACCAAAACATCAAATGAAATTGCCTGTATGTGATAACTTACCTGTCAAGTAATTTGTATTCATATAGCCCAATATCACTAATCACAAAACTGCCTAAGAGGGCTTTATAACCTGTACAGCATTGGACACTCTGTCCCTGGACCTTAATGATTCCAAAAAATACAGAAGTCATTATTAGGTTATTGGATTGTTCTCTCCCCCTCTGTTGGGCGCTATAGAGCCCAAACAACCAGACATAAGAACCTTTTCTTTCCACAGGCCGTCACAACAACAAACAGTTAAATCAGTCACATAGTGCCAATAAGCCTGTAATAATAAAAGATCCACTACCTACAGAATAATATTTACAGTTTAATATACACTCTGTTGTATTCTACATATCATCCAGCGTTGTTGACTATAAATCCTGCACACTCTATATATTATATAATTACATATATATATATTAAAATACCCAATATGTATTATTTTGCACTGTTTATATGTGTTTATGATTTACATAAACACTTAGCTTGCATGTTACACAGTATGTTGTTGCTTTGTACATATATACCTATTTTTATTTTTTTATTTTAATATATTTATCTTTGTTCAGCTTTTTTGTCCTTATGTATATGTTTTATCTTACTGTACATAGAGAGTAACTCAAAACTTGCGTCAAATTCTTTGTTTGTGTTCACATTCGGTACTTGGGCAAATTCTGTTCCTGAAAAGTAAAAGTGATAATAAAGGAAAACCACTCTTATATACGATACATACTTTGTGGTAAACTGATCTTAAAATGTGTGTGTAAAATCTGCAGGTGGAGTAGCTAATAATATACTTTGGTATTAATATTTTTGGTGTCAGCAATCAGCTATTTCATTAGGAGCAATGCTTTCCCAAACATCCATCTTTCCCACAGCTGTGAACGCAGCATCGGACTGAGAGCAGCAGGTGTTTGGTTTCTATTTCAGAGAAAAGGGAGTTTCTTCTGGTGTTTACAAGCAAATCTCGCTTTGTTTCAAATCGAAAGCAAAACTGCTGTTTCATCTGAATTAGTAATGAATTTATTTTGTGTAATTTCTTAGTGTCCTTTGTTAAATCTGGGGCAAATTCTGATTGCACTAACACTGCATTTCCTGTCTATTGCTATTGCCTAATGTGCTGCATCTACTTTAAGGTTATTTTATTCTTAATTGTGTTTTTAAATACTGCTATAAATCAAATAGTTGTATTTCATTGAAGTGCCATTACATGTGTTTCCTGAAATTCAACACACTGTATCTCCAACATGCCTGTAATGCATGGATGAATTACTGAATGGGCCTACCGGGCACAGCCCCAGGGGCCTAGCGTGTCAGTTAGGCCCCACCTGGCCTTCACCTATACAAAAATGTCACTCAAAGAGACATGTACCAACCAGGAAGTGATTCAAAATGACCACAAATATCCATAAAATAACTGCAAAGAGACTCAAAAAGACTCCACAGAGACCAAAACAACAACAAATGGATGCAAAGCAGCTGCAAAGAGACAAAAAAAGACCACAAATTGACTCACAATGACTGTGAAAAAGGGCAAAAAAACTACAGAGGCTTAAAATGACGCCAAAAGAGACACATAACAACTACAAAAAAAGGCTAAACAACCTCAGACAAAAAATAGCTACAAAAATGAAAAAATGAAACAGAACAACTACAAAGAGAGATGTATAACAACTACAAAGAAACTTAAAATAACTACAAAAAGAGGATAAACAACTATAAAGTCTGTGTGTTGTGCTCCTATATAGGAGTAGTGGCGGGGCCTTTTGCATGTCTGTGCATAGGGGCCCATTGTCTTATCATCCGACCATGCTGTAAAGGTTTTATATTGTGTATCAGGGACTTTAGATTTGTCTTTTTGGATTTGTGTTAACCTCATCATGTTGGGATCTTACTGTGGACAAAGAGCTATTTTTCCTTCTTTGATCAGAGCTAAAACTATCTAATATTTGACATGACAAATGCAAAAACGATACACAAGTCTGTATGAATAGACGTGATATTGTGTTACATGAATCATTTTTGTCTTTCTTATCCCTGAAGCAACACATTTAATTATCACAGTATGATTATACAGTATAATGATCTGTAGCGTCACCATTAAAGACACAAAGGCCACATGGCTTTCAGTAACACTTTATTTGTGCATATTACTGACATTTTCAATAAAACCATAAAAACGTGTAAATAAAGACAAAGACTGTCCAGCTTACACATCATTTGGTCTCATTCTTTTTTTAAGCACGAGGAAACACTTTAGCAGCAGCTCACCTCCTCCAAGAAGCAGCACCAAGCATGTATAGAGAATCAACGGATTGATTTTGTTTGGTTGCAGCTAAAGCATTCATGTAAACTTTCAACTTGACATGATTTCCTGACAAGAGCTCGTACCTGAAGCGTCACCACCAGTCCAAATGTACAGCAGGGTAATACTGGGTGCATCACATATTCTCATTTCAGTGGATGTGGAGCAAAAAGTGTGTGCAAAGTCATTTATTTTCAGCATCGGCAACACCACGTTTCTCCAGCAGGTTCCACTGTCAGCTGGAAATCACTGCGGCAAACGAGTTTGTTGTGCAGCGTCACAACTGAGTAGATATTGGTGATTCATCAAAGAATATGTGTTTGGTTAAAGTGTAAAATACCCTGCTTTCATTAAATGTGGCACAATGGCTTCTTTCTACAGCCCTCATATTACACAACACCACACAGGAGTAGGAGTATCGTGGCAGAAAAAAATGCAGCAGCTGTTATTATACACCACCACCACATTTGATTGAAAACAACAACCTTATAGTCTTTCTTTTAGAAAGTGGCACATTAAGAGTTTTAACTCTGACACTTTCGTTTCTGAGTGAAGGTATGTAACTCTTACTAAGCGCTCAATAAATGGACGGCTTGACATTGATGTGGCAGTGGCCCTTGATGTCTCTGAAGGTGGAGCAGTCGAAGTCGGCCACGAGAGTCTTCTTACCGATCTTGTAGGGAGTGAGCGGGAAGTGCACGCGTATTTGGCTGTTTTTCTTAAGATCTGGAATCCTGTGGGGTAACAAAGAGTGACGTTTGTGGGTATATTTACGTTGCCTGGTGTTATGATAGGCGACATTTCTTTTAACTGATGCAGTGTTGTGCATTAAAACGTAACAGACTAGGCCTGGGTTTTCGAAGCACCCTTTTGGTGCAGAAAATAAATATTAAAATATGTCCATAAGTATTAAAAACCATCAAGTATACCAAATGTTGGCATCAAATGCCTCATCGGATTCATAATCTTAATCTTATCCTTTGATCAGACAGTTCCTGATTTAGGTCAAAATGTTGCTGATATGAGTTTTATTGAGATAATGTTGTTGTGCACCTGCTTATGTTTGGACAACATTTGAACATTTTGTTCAATAAAAAAAGTTTTTTTTGTATTTTAGGTATGGTGACCAAAACGTTTTGGTGTCGGTTTATATTTCAGATTGGTATTGAAACATCTCAACTCTAAGGCTTAATCACAAACACACGCATCACTAAAACAAATCGTATAAATGTATTTTGATCTTAATTGCATTTGACATTTATCAATAAAAATGCCTGAAACTTGCTGGTTGCAGCTTTAATTTGTTTTCATATCGTTAAGAATACTTTCTGAGAATACTAGAAATGTGTGGTTGCATATATCAAACTAAGATTATGCATATTTTTTGTGCTCTATAGTATTTTGTGATTGACAATCAAAACTATTGTTAATACATATTGTAATAAAATAACTATTTGTTATTTTCACCTTTACTGTAACCAGCCTAACACCATGAAAAGCATTCATCATCCCAGTCAGGCTATGTTAGACAAACACACACACACACACACACACACACACACACACACTCACAAACACACATACTCACTCGAGTTTAACCTCGTCACGCAGTAGGCCGCTTCCAGCGAGAGTCAGAGAGCACTTCGTCAGCGTCTCGTTGACTGGGTTCTTGAAAATCACCTTCACTATTACCTGACGGTACAGTCTGACCTTTTTGGGAATCTGAAACACACATTTGAACAGATTATTGAAATACATTCAGTCAGGCAACTGAACTTGTTGAAACAACTACCCATCATGCACCAAGACGAGAGAGGAAAGAAAAGGCAAAATAAAAAGGTTTGTAAGTTTTTATGCCAAGGAGTTTAAAATGTAAGGTTACAACTTTTTACATCATGACTGTAAACACAACAAAAAATTGTATTAATGTAATAGTAATTTTATTGTCTCCCAGACTCTATCCATGTAATGACATGACAATGGCTCAAATAATAATATCCCACATAAAGGCAGAGGTGGAGGAACTAATAATTATATCTTTTATTTAAGTAAAAGTACTTATTCTGCACTGTTAAAATGCTCCACGACAACAGAACGTCCTGCACTTATTGTGCAATAAAATGTTTCCTGTCGTTGTTTTACATAAGTAATAATGGACATTGAAATAGTTATTATTGCACAATAATGACATTATCCTGCTTATTACACGGCTGCTTATTAAAGAAATCAATAATTTGACACAAAATATTGATTTAAAAATTATATTTATATATTAATAATACATATAATATATTATAATATATTTATTTACATATCATTTTTAACGCCCAGAGATAGACAGGCAGTTTGGTGCGGCGTCAGCAGTGATTTGGACGAGCGTTTACTACATTTATTACTTAAATACCTGCTCATGACATTTCCATCAGCTGTAGTTTATTGCCAATTAGGGAACATTTGCATGCTAACACACTACACTAAGATGGTAAACACATATATGTTAAATTTGTCATTGTGAGCATGTTACCATGCTGACATGAGTATTTAGCCCAAAGCACCACTGGGCCTATGTACGGCGTCACAGTACCGATAGCTTGGCTGGAGTCTCGTTATATATACTTTTATCATTTTGTTCATTTTGGAACTTTAATGCTAGTCTTTGAATGTGAAAAGAGACACAAACAGCTGTGTGACAGACAGCTGAACAAAGCTGGACGACATGTCTTTATGATTTGAGATTTGATTTTACTGACGTTGATGGTGATGGGAGGGTCAAGCAGCACGACATCATCCTCAGCCAGGTATGAGTAATCTTGCTTCTCTTTGTCCGTGACCACAGCTAAAAACCTAATGCTGTCGCACTCCAACATGGGTTTACGGTAGTCCGAGAACGGGATCCGGATAGGGATGACCAGATCTCCAAGAGACAGAGGAAGAGAAGAGTCGGTTCACAACAAATTCAACAAAAACATACGGTTTTCCATACACACATAGTTTTGGTTATATTTGTGAACCTTTTGAGGTATCTGCCTCCAAAATTCAACATGTTTTTACATTTACATGTTCACAGAAGAAGATTCACCTATCCCAGGCTGCAGCGTCTTCTCCTTCACCTCCTTCCGGATGTTCACACCCGATTCACCGTTGTACCTCATGGCTTGGACCCTGATGTTGATGGACAACGGCCTGGCAGCAGTGCTCTTACTCTGCAGCACCAGCTTCAATCTCACGTTCTTACCGTTCGTCGGTGGGGTCACCTGCAGCACCACACAGTGAGACATTGATAAAAGGCCAAAATACACGTATTGAAAGAAATCCAAAGGAATTAGTCTTTGATCAAGTAGTTAATAACAGGTAACAACAGTTACAAGATATGTGTTTGTTTAGGTTTAAAATATCTGGGTTGTTGAAGTTTAATCTTGCCATTACTGATTCTATTTTTAATAAAATAAAAAAATGTGGCCATTTAAAATCAAAGAAAAATAAATTATGGTTTGATTAATTGAATTAGAGGATAAAGTGATGACTGCCACCGCAATCAAAGGTAAAAGCAGATCATTTTTTGGTATTTTGTCTTTTTGTTGTACTTCTTCCACATACGATTTTTATTTATTTTTGCTATTTATGCAGATGTCAGGATAATCCCAAAGCTTGTATCTGTTGGAAAAGTAGTTACGGTCTTTAGAGTGAGACATTTCCTGATTTAATTTCATGGTGACTTCTGATGCGTTTGTCCTGTGAATGTATAGCATGGTGTCATCTCCAAACATCATGATTTCGACATCATTGCACACGGATAACAGATCATTGATATATTGATTGATATATTCTGAAGAGCAGTGGCCCTAAAATTGAGTATTGTGACTTTTCCCAAGGTGCAGTTTTTTTAGGGGTGATAAAAAAGAAAGTTGATATTTCGATGGTTAGTTTTTTTTGGTATTTTTGCTTTCATTAGGAAAAAGGCAATAGACATGTGGAAGATTGGAAACAGCAACAAAGGTCCCCAACGGGTTTCGAAGTGTGGACGTTGCAATTCATGCTCAAACTTAAACCCTACCAGGACCTCGTCCAAGTTTTGTTTTAAATCACAATAGCCAAAAATCAAAATAGCATACAAAACATCCTATTCAATAGTCTAAAGGGAAACTTTAGTTTCTGTGACGCACCTCTTCAAAATGCATAAACACTTGCGGTGGCAGAGTTGGCTGTGGGGGGCTGACGGGGGGTTCATTCCCCGTACTTTCTGTGGTCTCATTCTCCGCCTCGTCAGCACTCTCATTTTCTTCGTCCGTCTCTTCATTCTCTGAGCCCTCCTCCGTCTCTTCAACCTCAATGTTCTCCCCGCTCTCCTCATTGTTGCTGTTTTCTTCCATCTCTTCATTCTCGTCGTCCTCCTTGTTGTCCTCCTCCATCTCTTCAGCAACACTGGAGTAGTCTCTGGTGATGGCGTATTGAAAGACAGACCTCTCCTTATCTGATCCTGTAATTATGGGGATTCAGTCAATTTCCTAAGCTACTATAGACACTTTACAGCCAACGTCAAAATGCTGCTAATAGTTTAGCATAGCCTTCTGCTAACCTCCTCAGCCAACACGGCTGTTGTACCACAGCATGCTCACGCAGAAGGCTATGCTACGCCCATGTCACTTCTAGCATGTGTTTTCATTACAAAACTTATTTCAGATACCTCATCAGGGAAAACCACGACGACTTCATGACTCCCAATTACAAGACAGCAAAATATGTAGTGTGAACAGTAGAGCTATCGGGTGACTTTGAAAGTCATAAAGTGTGAACTTGGCCTAACCAGCGTAGCATTAAAGCATGGTGGAATTACCACGCTAACTAGCGGACAGCTGGCTACTTAGCTAGCTTGCAAATTCCGCCTTTTTAACGGCTGGCTAGTTACCTAGCTACCATGCTAATTCCACCATGCTTTCATGCTAACTATACACTGCTTGTAGAAAGTGAGCCCAGACTGGTATTTTCTAATAACAAGCCAATAAAATTTCACTATATTAACATGCTCAGAGAATCATTCTTCCTCGTCCTACGTTTCGCCCACAAAAATACTACATTGTGTTTCCTAACAGAACAGAGGTCTATAGTGTAGCATAAACAGGTGTTTGACAGGTGAACCAACCCTCTCTGTGTTTGTAGTTGTCTGTGATGTTATTCCTCTTGTCGGAGCCGACAGTCTTCGTGGAGATATTGTGACCGACTTTCGAGGTGTCAGAAAAGATTTTCACCATTGAACTGTCAGCTTTCTCCTGATAGAACACACAAACAGACAATAGAAACAACAAAAATACATTAGGCTTCGGCTGGCCCTCTTTTTTTTTTTACACTAAATCACTAAATGTGACGTTGAGATTTGGCTCTAAATCTGCTTACTGACCAGCCAGTGAATACAGTCGGCATTGACCTCAGCGAAGACAAACGGGATGTCATATTTGAGGTCTGTCTGTCCGCTCCGGACGGCTGTGACCGGAGCTGGACCGCAGCAGTATATACCTACAGGAGGAGAGACGTTAAAATATTAAAATAAAGTAACAAACTTCTCAACTCACACAGAGTAGTTTGGTGTAATGCGATTTAAAGACATCTGTAGGATTTTAAAATGCCATCTGTTCGTTGACAGACACCGCGATGAAAGCAACAAGGAAATGTTTCATTTCTATCACAACTAAAATGTATGCTTGTATACATGCATATAGTAGTTTAAAGGGGCTTTCACAACAAAATCAATGAATTGAAGGGGCTGCGTTGCATGCATGTGCAGAACTAAAACAATAAGTTGATTAATCGACAGAAAATTGATCTGCAACTATTTTGATATACGTGTTTTAGTGAAATGCCAAACATTTGTCGGTTCCAGCTTCTAACATGTGAGTGTGTTTTCTTTGTCATATGTGTTAGTAAGCTAAATATCTTTAGAGTTCGGACTGTTGGCGGAACAAACCTAAACATTTGAGGATTTCACATTTGGATATGTGTGTGTGTTGCTGCAGGTGCAGGAGATAAAATAGAAACCAGCAAATCCGGTTTAAACAAGAGAGTCTGTACCGCCGCTTTTCTCTTGTGGTGTTGGATCCAGAACTTGCCAGCCGTCATATTTGCCGTCTTCTGCCAGGTCTGGTCTCCTCATCCACGCCTCCACCCACACGTGGAAGTTCCTAAAACACAAAACAACATTCAGAATCTGCAGCAGTGCAGTAGATCTGAAACACACCACTGGAGTATTATATTAAACAATAATAGTCTGGAATATTCTTTTAAGATCCCTTTTGGACATGTTTTAAGACATACAAATACATAATAATAATAATCTGTCTATGGTTCTATTTCCTTGTTAAAAATGTCTTTAATTAAGTAACTAAAATGTACAATAATAAGATATGTAAATGGTTTAAAGGTCTTTGGAAACCGAGTTTCCACAACAGGTTGATTCTGAAATACGGAAAACAAAGAAACTTTTTAGAATTTTGATTTTGTAAAAACAAATATCAAGTTCTTCCTGGAATAAAGCAAAAGATAAACCACTCAAACTAGAACACTGGATTCATTCTGCAGCACTGGACTGATATGTTCTTCTTTTTGTTAAAAGATGAAGTTCTCGATGTTAGCATCTAGTCCCGATAGACCACAGTGTGTCACTCTTTGACTCATGTTTTAAGGTATATACTGTAAAAGCTTCATAAAGAAGATAGAAGTTAAAGGACACAGATCACAGTCTAAAATTGAAACACATAACATCATTCTGTTATTGGCGGATTAAAAGCTCTCAGGGCGAGTCGCCACACCTAAACGACACCAGAATGTTATTATAGTTGCAGTTATAAGGAGCCGAGATGTTGGTGTGATGACAGGCCTGAGAATGGGTTTAATATCTTACCTGACCTGATAAAACTGGCTTCTCCTTTCAGTTCACAAGTTGGTAGGTCACTCTGGTTAGTGTGAATAAGTTCATGCCTTGATGCCATTTGACCGTTGGCATAATCAGTTCACGAAATCTATTTATTCTTTGCACGACTTTAGTCAATATCTTAACAACAGATCACATGACCAGTTTTATGTCAAAAACACACCGAGAATTTTCACCTGAGCTCTTTTATAGCCTTGTTTTTCAGCTGCAGCAGGCAGAACAAGAACAAAACTGAGCTAAAAATAAAGTGAATATTGTTCTTAGATTCATCAGGTTAAAACACAACTCCTCCAAAATGAATGATCACTTTGATATGTAACTGCTGGATGTGCCATATTGACTGAAAAGATCATAAAATATCAGTTTCTGTTAACTAAAATGGCCAAAAAAAGTGAGCTATTGAAGGTTTAAAGTCAAATTAAAATTTGCTTTTTTTTGTTTAAATTTGAACTGTGTTATTCTAGTAAAATTTTGGAATGGGAAAATGCGTTTTATTTCGCCCTCAGACAGCTGCTACTATCTCTGGTGCAAAACCACCCAATTTCAAAATCCTACAAAGAGTTGTGTGCCGTGTTTTTAACTTTAAGGGGCTTGCATTAAATGCACTATGTGTAAGATATTGAAGCCTCTGTGTCTCACCAAACACTGTCGGGGGATGGCCTCTCTCGGACTCCGTAGTCGGCGTGATAAACGTCGATGCTCAGATTCTCGTCGGTGTCGTGGGCGGACTGGAAGTTGCTGACCACGCGGCACGGAATGCCCAGCAGGCGCATCACTGAAACCAACCATGAAGATTTGAGTCACTCAAACAAGCAACATGACACCTTTCTGGTAGAGAAACAATGCCCTTCTTTTGTTTAAACCTAACTAGACATTTACCTGAATATAAACTAGTTTAGTTTTCTCTTTGTTGTTGCATGTTGTAACCTCTTTGCTAAGCTGCCACAGTACCGGAATCATGACCATTTACTGTCACAGCAACAAAGACACATTCAGACTTAAATACAAATCACATGCAGGTTTTTTTCCCTGATCTCCATACAGTTCTTTTCCTGCTCGGCAAGTGTGCTTTACTCGAAACACACGCATAAGATCATGAACTAACAAAGATTCCACAGCATGCTTCATTGAACCACAGAGAACACTGCTTCAGAGCAAATATGCCGAATGAGGGGAAAAATAGAGTTGTCAGAGACACTCGGGAGGCGGCTGTTATTAATAGGATTTAGCTACTATATCCAGAAATCCTCCAAAAGAGTCACGTGATCTGTGTCAACATTATGAGTCAGAAGATATTTTTATTGCAGCTCTCCGTCGCTCGTTACAATATAGAGTGCTGCAGGTATGAAGTATTTAAGGTGGCCTCACTCATGCTTCCCTCCACAAAAAGCCAATGGGAATTTCTATTTAGGGTTTTGGAATATTGCAGAAAATAAGTTGTGTGACAAACAAACGTTTATGATACCTGTACGTTTTCTTCAGGAAGATAATCTTCACAAATGAACAGCATTTTTATGATTTTTGAAGCATGAACAGACAATATTAGTAGTCACTTGTTGACTTTTTTTCAGACGTGAAACCTTCAAAATTCACTAGAGGGCTATTTGCTGACGTATCAAAAATGTTCTCTGACAGACAAATCGATCAATTGTTTCAGAGCTACTATTCTACTTTACAGATGTTGTTTCAGGTGTGAGTACCTGCAAAGACAGACGTTACCTGAACACATCACACCGGCGAACACCCAGCATTGCCCGTACTTGACTCTCTGGCAGCCATTGTCGAGCCAGCGCTTAAGGATGGCGTGACTGCCGGTCCAGTGAGACGGTCTGATCCCATAATGATATGAACCGTCCCAGCGTCCCACCAGGACTCCGCTGTCATCTTGACTGTTGATCTGGAAGAAAACAAGGAAATTCTCATTCTTGTAGCTTTTTTTTCCTTCAAGATTTGGACACATTTGCCATTTGTCTTTTTTATCATTTGAAAACTACATAATATACTGTACATCTACTGTCTTCTTCTTGAGCTCTTTATTGGCAAAAATGTTTACAGAACTAATATTTCAACTTTCAATATGTGGAACTGCATAAAGCCCAATGATGCCGTAGAGCTGTTCGTTTGACAGTACGACTATTTGATTTCAAAGTTAAACTGACGGCTTTGCAAAAATTGACCTGATGTTTAATTATGACGTGAGAAAATAATGGTTTATGGTTTCTTTCTAAAAATCGATTAAGTCTGCGTTAAGCTGTGAATGTCAGTCACACAGGGTCATTAGTTTCTAACTTTCTAATAAGCAAAAAAAGATTTTTAAAAACTAAAACATCTCTGGATTTTGGTAAGTGTCCGCCCATAAATGCTTTGCTGCTATATAGGTGTGTGGACACAGAGAGCGCGTCCTACCATGGCGCTGATCACGCGGCCGACGTAGATGGGGTTACACCGAGCAGAGACGTCGTCAGCTGGGTCAATGACGTGTTTGTGGTTGAGGTCCAAAATCTTCAAACAAATGTCCACCATCTTGTCCTCAAACTGAACAGAAGGAATGAGAGGAGACGCTCTTGAATTGTATCTTCTTTACCTCGGTACAGATGGGAATATGATTTAAACTTTACAAGAGACATCTGCTCTTGACAGTACAGAACAATAAGATTAAAGTTTAGGATACAGAATTCAAAACTCAACATCCAAGGTACCAAAGATAACCCTGAATGTTGAGTACTTACTGTTCAGTATCGGAATTTTAAATCTAGATTTATGAATTCTGAAATATTGTATATTATATACAAAATAATTCATGGCCATGAATTCAGTGATATTTAAATTTCAACATTAAGCATTCGTTAGTGATTACATATTTTTGGCCATTTTTTGCTTCCATGAAAAGTATCCGTGTGTGTGTGTGTGGGTGTGTGCATGTATTACTAATGTTGTGAGGACATACATCTGTTTACACAGTCACATTGTGGGGACTCACCTTCCCTTTGGGGACTAAATGGATGTCCCCATAACATAAATCATTACATTTAGGTGAAGACTTGGTTTAGGGTTAGGTTAAGGTAAACGTTAGGTTTAGGGTTAGGATTAGGCAAGTAGCGTTTATGGTTAGGGTTAGGCAAAATCTCCGGGAAATTAATGTAAGTCAATGGAACGTCACTTCAATGGAAGTGAAGGAAACACGACTGTGTGTGTGTGTGTGTGTTTAAGAGTACCTGCCCGTAGTCCCAGTCAAGAGGGAAGATGTAGTTATTACTTCCTGTGTAGATGACTCCTCTTTCATTCATCACATACTCATTTATCTCCTTCTCTTCCTTCATATACACCCAGTCATCTACAGAGAGAGTGAATTCATATAGACGGATATTATTCAGTTTACAGGGTTAGTAGTATTCAAAAACTTCTGCATTTTAAAATCTTACTGAGGCAAAAAAGACATGATCATTATCAGCAAAATGTACTTAACGTATCAAAAGTAACAGACAAGCAGTGTTGGACTGCAACTACAGAAAGTACACTACATTTACGCAAGTACTGTGCTTTCGTTTAAAATTGAGGTACTTGTACTTTACTTCAGTGTTTTCTTTTCATGCAACATTCTACTTCTTCTTAACGACATCTCAGAGGGAAATATTAATAGCACCTTTTAACGTCAATACATTTTCATCAGCTTTAATTACTAGCTACTTCACGAATCAAGATTTTCTACAAAAAAAAATATGATTTTATAAAACATAATGCTTTGTTTCAAGTTTAACTACAACATACAACATTTTCATGCAAAGCTTTGTCTTGGTTTTTAGTACTAGACCTACCGGAGCACCAGGGGTTGTAGAGCACCACCAGCGTTGGCAGCGGCTTCTCCTCGTCCCGGTGTTTCACAACCAGGTTGAACTCCCCGATGGGGGTGTCAGCCGGCGGGGTGATGGTGAGGACCAGGAGGCCTTTCGGCGGGGAGGCCTCCTTGTGAAGCTCTACCTTCCACACAGCCTTTGCTGATGGAGAAGGTTTCTTGAGACCTGGGATACTGAAGAACGACAGCGTCCCCTGCTTCTCGGTCGGATGTTTTCCTGTCAGACATATATTCACTGTTGTAACAATACTGCTATATATTTATAACTAATCAACACAAGTTAAAACACTGACGCAATAGTTCACGTACTGGACAGAAATCCCTTGAAAATACCAAAAAAAGAGAAAATAGGGTAAAGCTTTCTGGCTAGCCCAAAGAAGACCTGTCTTTACGTAATGATTCCCACATTTGCATTTAACTTGATCGAAAATGTAATTAAACCCAGTAATGCAACAGAATGTCCCGACTGATATTTTAATAACATGTTTACTGATTATGTAATACCTAATTACATTTTCCAGAACTTGACAAAACAACTAGGGTGTGCGCTCACAGGAATCTGACAGTACATTTCCCAACACAAGTCAAAATCTAAAAGTTTCTAATTTTAAATGTAATTAAATGTTAAGGTTAACTTTTTTTTTCTTCATAAAAGTAACAAAATATACCTGAAAGGTATTACATTATATTTCATCATCATCTATAAAGTTTTTGTATTATCAGTCAGGCCATTTTATTACATTATCGGTAGAATTATTACATTATTGGGTTTGTTTGATTTTTCGATTACGTTAGGTGCAAATATGGTTACATTTTCAGGAAATTATTACAGAAGTATTGCAGAATGAATGTTCAGGGGAAACAGTATCGACAAACAAAATGAGTTTTGTGCTAACGGGAAGCTTCAACAACTAATAAAAACAACTCATTTCATGAAAGACCGACCTGTCGCTGCAAAGATGGCGAGTGGGTAAAGGTTTAGGTTGAAAGGTTGACTCAGATGAAGGGTCACTTTGAAGGGTTGGCCTCGCCGCACAATCAGCTGATCCAGTGAGACCTCACTGGTGTGGTGCACAAAGTTGTTGACTTTAGGGTGGAGGTCCACTCCTTCAAAGACTGAAAGAAAATAAAAACACACAAACATGAACAGGTTAACAGAAATTTGTGATGATTTTTCAGCACTGTAGCATTCGCTCAACTGATGAAAAATGGAACTAAGTACACCAAATGCTAAATAAGACAATTTTAGTGAACCAAAATGTTACGGAAAACACACTGTGAAAGGACAAAAACACGGATAACTCACAGACCAGATAACACCGTGATAGAGACCTGTCAATCACAAGGATAGCCCGCCCTAAAGCATCCCCTGCTTTATGGTCTGTTTGACTCTAAATGGAGCATCATTTACTAAATGAACATCATGCTGTATTGAAGAAGACTTGAAACTAGATATTGAGACCATAAACTCATGTTTACAATGTTTACTGAGGTAATAAATCAAGAGAGAAGTAGAGTCATCTTCTCATAGAGGAGTCGCCCCCTGATGGACATTCGAGAGAATGCAAGTTTAAGGCACTTCTTTAATGGCTTCACTTTTTGTACTTTGTGTTGGTTTTTATGCTTCGTTATAGGTATTTCTCTTTATTTAGATAAATACATCTTTCTTTTGTTTTGGTAAGTCAGAGACAATTGAGCCAGCTGTGGTTCATTCCCTTTAAGCTCAGGGGAGGGAGCGGGGAGACCTGGATTCACCTAGTGACAGATTCTAGGGCAGAGCGGGGTGAACCGGCTGGATAGTTTGAAATGTCACTCATGTGGCATCACAGTATGTGGTGAAGAAATATGAGTAGGACGGGGCGAGACGGAACAAGACGGGATAAGAGAAATAAACAAATGCTCGCCTCCGCTTGAACGACAGCCTGGAAAAGCGTGTCAACCCTCAGACGCCATGTGAACGTCGCAGTCACAAATGATCCATATCGGATAACACGGACCACCCTCTCCACCACCTACTGCAGGGACAGACTCATCCAGCTCAGCTGTCACAAGGACAGATACAGGAGAACATTCCTGCCAACTGCAATAAGACTTTATAATAAATCACAAGACTATAACACTGTTACACTATTGTTTGTTTGCTGTTGGTTAATCTTTGCACTACTGTTTAGTTAGTTAATTTGATACTATTCTATTTAATTGTATATATTGTGCATTTTTATACTTAATGTTTTTATTTTTTACTCTGTCACCTTAAGTGCTTAAGTATATTTTTTGCTGCTGTAACGAATAAATTGCCCCTTGCGGGATGAATAAAGTATCTCTCTATCTATCTATCAAACAAACATGATCCTGATGTGACGATAAAAAAACAATTTCAACTGGAAGTGGCAATTTTATGACGACATGAACATGACACAGGAAGACCTTTACATTCACCTCAAATGAAAATCCCTGACACGTGCAATGGTTACAAAAAAACGTAGATTTGAAGTTTAGTTTCCATTGTTGCTTTTGTGTGTTTTAAACCTTAAAGCTGCACTTTCATGTGAATTTACTTTTACATTAATAGTGGATCCAATGAATAAGACTAAGTATCAAACAAGACCTTTTATTCATAGGAATTACAAAAATACGTTGTCTTTTCTGTAACTAAGCAACCAACGACAGATTAAACAATCTGCTTCCTCTTTACACCGACACGCTCATGCCCGGTGTACGTGAATGGTCATGCGATAAGCTTTTTCAGGCGTTAGTATGGTCCTTTTTATCAGGCGGCAACCTCCGGTTCTGCCGAGTAAAGCCAATGTAAGTGTCTTAAAACTTGCATTTTCTCTACTGACCAGCAGGGGGCGACTCCTCTGGTTGTATAGAAGTCTATGAGAAAATGACTCTACTTCTCTCTTGATTTATTACCTCAGTAAATATTGTAAACATGAGTTTATGGTCTCAATCTCTAGTTTCAAGTCTTCTTCAATACAGCATGATGTTCATTTAGTAAATTATGGTCCATTTAGAGTCAAACAGACCATAAAGCAGGGTATGCTTTAAGGCGGGCTTGCTGTGATTGACAGGTTGCTACCGCTACCAGAGACGTATACGCCGTCTCTACATCACTTCTCCGCATTCCAAATATGGTAACCTCAGTTCATTGGTTGCAAAAAAGCCAAGATGGCCACTGTGAAATCGCCAAACTCGAGTCTTCAAAACAGCAGTCCACAAACCAATGGGTGACGTCACGATGACAACGTCCACTTATATATACAATATATAGTTATGGACCGAGCTAATTTCTAAAACGATGCTTAAACACTTGTGCGTATGGAGATTGTAGCATTTAAAAAAAAAGTGTTTAGTGTGGATGTAGTCTAAGTTTAACATGACAGATGCTTTGTTGTGACGAACCTACAGATAATGATCACCTCACTTTTCACTTCTATGGAGCATTTTAGCCTCAGCTCATTGCTTTTTTCTTTTGGCTTTCAGTCTCACCATCATCATAAGCATACTCACAGGAGCATACGTTTTCAATTAAACAAACTTTGATAAGCCTGCTGCACGTGTCCTGCTCAGTACCAAACAACACAGACGCAAACTAGGTGTTGAACATGGTGCAGAATCAAGCAGCTCAAGAACCAAACAAATCCTCAGGCAGAAAACAACAACCTAAATACAGCTACATATAGAACTGAAGTGCATTTGTTTTTGATTCGGACCCACGGTTGCAAAATCCTCTGTCAGGCGGTGTTTGATTAATGTGATAAGTGTTTTAATAGTTGCATAAAGGTTTAGCACAACACAACTCCATGGCTGCAAAAAAAAGGAGATATGAAAGAGTTAACATTAGATGATGAGGAGGAGCTCATGGGCCTACACGTAGGGTTGTTGTTTTACAGGATGTGCGGTACTGAAGCGTACATTATTTAAGGAGGTGCGTCTCTGCAAATCATCTCTGTGGAAGCGTATAAAGTATAAATTAGGCAAAACACAAAACAGATAACCTTTGTGTACTTACTAGAGTCTTTAGTTTCCTCTGTCATCTTTCCAAAAGTTCCCCTCTGAGAACAGTAGGTGTGAAGACGGTGAAGTGCACTCTGGCAGATAGTCAGCGGCGCACTGACAGGTGACCTCTAGGGTTTCACTGTATTTAAAAGACCTCACAAGCCCAACCCAGACATCAGATAAACACGCAACAGGTATGGTGACCAACATTGTTAATCACTTCCTGGCAGCGTTGCATTGCTAAATGGCATTTTAGATGATAATGCTGGGGTTGCCAAACTACTGCCAAGCCTTACTAAACTGGTTTATCCTTATGCAGTGGAAACTGGAAACTCCCACAGGAATGACAAGGATTACATTGTCTTGTATCCGTACATATGCATGCATCATTTACTTTTTTTAAAGAGGAGTCTAAACTGCTTCATACCGTTTTGCTTGTTCACACATGGGCATGTCCCGATTCCTGTTACTGTTATAGGCTTCAGGGCGAAGTGATCGGGATATAGCGGCCTCCAAATGGAGGATTTTTCAAAGGTACACTCCAAAGCAAAGTTTAATGCGTGGGCATTATGATGTCACATTAAATTATATAGCCTACACCTTAAAAGAAGCTCTACAGGTTTTTACGTAATATTGCTTTTGATTGTTGTTCTGCATTAACTTCCTTCTTGTCCACAATGACGCTTACCTCAATTGTGCAACATTGCCGAAATGTTTTCAACCGTTTTTTAGTGATGACATGACATTAAATGCTTTGTTCTGCACTGTTGGTCACTGGGAAACTCCCAGTGGTAACAATGTTCTGTGACTATTTATCAATGGTGAGTGGACTGGGAGGAGCTGATCTTCATCAGCAACTCTTTAGCTCAATAATCAGTCTCGTCTTCTACCAGATCTATTATGCCTGGTTCTACCCATGTCTGGTGTGACTCTCTCCAGATCTGGGGACATGGTTTCCTTACTGTTCAGTTATTCTTCACGCACAGTTCAAAGCTATTTGCTTGTTATTATAACTAACCCTCGTATAGGTAAACTGTAACAGGTTGTGTTTGCATTTAGCGAGCAGTCGACTGTAGATTCACTGTGAAGACAAGAGACACAAGGAGTTCATGCGAGGACAGCAGTCCTTCCTTTTAATTCTCTTATGCTGTACATGCATGTGCTTATAAACGCAGTCACTCTGTTAGAAATCCTCACCTCATATACGTCACACACACACACACACACACACACACACGCACACACACACGCTAGCTGTCCTGCTGAATGAGGTCTTTAGCTTTCTGCAGGTTGTGATCGACGGCTCCATCTAAGAACTGAACCCAGGTCAGCTGTGATTCTCCACACACATGACTGGACCTGTTCAGGTGGGAATAAGTAGAGATAAAGATAAAGATAAAGATAAAGAATAAAGACAATAAAGACATCCGTGATTTGAAAAAAAAAGTTTAAAAGTCGACCATCGTCAGCTCCCATCAGTCACAGAAGGAAACTTGTTTTTTTTAATCTGATCTGATAAGATGAGCCAATGTACAAACACACCACCCACATGCTCCTCACACTCTGATTCCAGATAAAGGTGCTCCCATCAGTCACAGAAGGAACCTTGTTTTTTTTAATCTGATCTGATAAGATGAGCCAATGTACAAACACACCACCCACATGCTCCTCACACTCTGATTCCAGATAAAGGTGCTCCCATCAGGAATTTAGAAGTCACTGATCGCTGGAAGCAGAATTGGCTGACGGAGTCGACTTGAAGCCATTTCAAGTTAAGTTTAGGAATTTCAATATAAAAATCCTACCTTTTAATAGTGAACTTATTTAGGAGGATAAAACACATAAAAAAACAAAAGCAGGGGTTATGGCATGTTTTGGTTAAAAATTTGCCAATTGAGTTTAATTGTGACCATGCAGTGGACTGCACACTTCAGTCACACACAGGACGTCATGGGGAGGATGTGGAGGCCTGAGAGGAACATTCTGTTTTGGAGAAAAGCGTTTTATTTTGGAGGTTTTTCTTCAAATAGTAGATTGTTTTTGTATTAAAAGGGTTAAATGATAAATTGACTATAAATTGTATAGCCCCTCTCTCGTTTTCAATTTGGGGTTCAGTGTCTTGGCCAAGGACACTTCGACATGGAGCCAGGGATCGAACTGCCGTCCTTCCAACTGGAGGACCTGCTCTGCCTCTGAACCACAGCCCATGAGCAGACATACTTGTCTGTCATAAGGAGACGATTATGTCTGCTTATGATCCGGTGAAAGGTTTGTTTCTATCTGTTTATGACATGGTAAATAAAACCAGAGCAAATAAACCCTCTATCTCAATTTTATTCCCATAAATTCCTCTTAATTCCACTGCAAAGTTTCCGCCGTGAATATTCCCTGAACTATGCGACCCTAGTCTGACATTTTTATGATGTGTGAGAATGGTCATTATCAATCGATCTTACCTGATGATCCCCAGAACCTTCTTCAACAATGACGCCAATTTAGACACCTGTAAAGATAAATATATGTTATGTTTAGAGAACGTTAATGCCTACCTTCAGCTGCCCTAAAAGTAATCCCTTCATATTTACATTCCCTACAAGGGCTTGTATTGAAACCAGACAGGTCGGGGCGTGTGACTACATTAGCAGTTGGCACAATCGCTTCATGTTGTTTGACACTGAATCCACACAACCACCACTTGATCTTTCTGCAACACACGTCGGATTCTGCTTCAACACAAGTTGGACCATTTTGGCCTCCGTGTGACTTTAATAAGGTCACGGAGAGCTGTGGATGATTCTAACACAGATGTCTGAAAGTAAGACTCATCGCACTGTGAACAGCTTTTCCCCGGAACTACTTTCTACAGAAGAAATAGTCCCCTGTAGAAAAACACTGACAGTGTATTTTGTGGATTAGCCTGAACATTGTGGACATTGTTTCTGAAAGCTGAGACTCCTGTTGGATATATAATAATAGAAGTTCTACAAATGAAATACCATTCACGTCAAATAAACCAAAACGATCTGCGTTTCTGTGTACGACTAGAAAAGAGTAAGAGATGACGTCATTTTCTAATTTTGGGGTGAATTGATCCTGTAAAAGAAAACTTTTGCGCAGGTAATTTTTTGGAGATTTACCGGTACATTAAAAAAGCACCGTGCAGAAGTAAACAATATGATTTGGATCAGGTGGGAAATAATAGCTCTAATATAATTTAAAAAAAGTGATGGCTGCAACTGGGGCTGAACCCAAATATTCAACTATTTGTTCGTTGGGTTTGTATTCGGTTTTCAATGTTGGGATTCTGATTTTCGTTGATGTAATTTTTTTTATCCCTCTGGACTACAAACATGAAATAAAACATATCAAATGGAAAATGTGTTTTATTCCATAATAATAAAGAACAATGCAAACAACACAGCAGATTCCTTTCAAATCAATGCCTTTAATTAAACCAAAAGACAAAGACGCCGCCATTTAGAGGGCGAGCCGGCCCCCAAACGTGAGAAATGCATTAAATTCTCACAGCAAACGTTTGTGAAGTTTGCTTAAAGTGATAGTTTGTATTTTTTAAAGTGGGGTTGAGTGAGATACTTATCTATAGTCAGTGTTTTATCTACAGTAGACGGCGGTCGGATAGTCCCCAGTTTGGAGAAGCGGTCAGGAGTACCAGCACGCTGGCAAAGCAAAGTACTGCTGTAGACGAGGGCGACAGCAAAACGTTTTCTAGCTATGCAGAAAAAACGTGCGCGCTATATTTAGACAGTTTTCAGCGCTTTACCTTGCTGTCAGGAGGCCCGTTCTGACGGGGAACGGAAGCAGTTATATCCATTCATGCTCTCTTCAAACCAGTGATTTTACATTGCAGAACACAGAAGCTGCTGGTCTATTGCTGCGTCGGTTGGTGAGTTAGTGTTATTGTGTGACTTTTGGTGAATCCAAACCAACCCCTTAAAAACCCTAAAGTCAGACAATAACACAAACTAACAGACCGAGGCAGCCTGAGTACTGCGAGGTAAATCTACTGTTTTTGCCCAAACTTTCTAACTGCACAAACTTATCTGCCAATTCTTTTGTTTTACATTTTAAACAAATACAAATTCATTACGTTCAATCTTTCTAAATCTAAGACTGTTGCTTGGTCGTTTGATGAGTAACAGGAGTAGTAATATTGAGCGACTCAAACACTGTACCTAGTTCATTTGGGTAATTCTGCCCCTCTCTATCGTCTAAATATTGCATTATGATGATTAATAAATGATTGATCATTTACATGGTTGATCAATAAAAAGACATTTCATTGCATTTTGTATTGTGAGTCTAACATTCACACTTTTGATTGTCTTCCAGTGTTTCACTGTGTCTTAGTCTGAGCTAGGTGAGTTTCTTTGGACTCCTCTGCAGACCTGTCGCTCCAGGCGACACGCCGTCACATTCACGCTAAAGCGGCCTCGAGTGAGACACAACAACAAGAT
>NW_022280031.1:17177200-17189474 GCF_004355925.1 Anarrhichthys ocellatus
ATATATATATATATATATATATACATATATATGTATATATACACATATATACATATATATGTATATATATAGCCTAATATATACATATTAGGCTCTCCCATTCACACACAGTCTCCTTATTAAATGAGGATGATCTGACTGCTACTTGTTTGAATAAAATAAAGTCTAAAGAAACTATACATTACTGTACTTTACACTTCATGTTGTACACAGAAATGTATAATGAGACTTTCAGTTCAACATCACCACCTGCAGGCTGCCAGTAACACCACTACTGAAGCGCCTTACTCTACTACCTCTACTGTTACTTTAACTTGTGTGTTATTGTTTCTGACTCCAGTAACTAATCCACTCATCAAATCCAAATCTGTGTCTTCAGAAAGTCTACTGACCTTGTGGCAACCGGGCAAAGTGGTCGCAGGCTGACCACACACCCCCTGTTGATGTCAACTGATCCTGGGACAGACTGGAGGGGAGCAGAGGAAGAAGAAGATGAGGTAGAAGAGGAGGAAGAAGAGGGGAGGTCAGATTAAAATAAAAAAGAGAGAGAGAGGGAGAGAGAGAGAGAGAGAGAGAGAGAGAGAGAGAGAGCGTTAGATACCTCACAATACAGTGAACATAAAGACTCCTGGACAACATGTTCCTATAAAAAAAGATTTAATTAATATTTAATCATTATTATTGTATTCGATTCAATCTATTCCATCTAAGTTTTATTATTGTTCAAAATCTGAATCAAAGTAGATTTAATGCGACACTGTTTTGACATTAATGAACAGAAAATTATCTTTCAGTGTCAAAGTGAACAGATCTTTACAACAAACAAAAAACATGTTTGCATAAGTTAAGGGGGCGAATACTTTCTACAGGCAAAGTATAACGATAGTGAAGAGTGTGTGTGCGCGTGTGTGTGTGTATGTGTGTATGTGTGTGTACCTCTGGAGCGGTGAGCTCAGGATGACCTCCACCAGCTGTGCGACGCCCTCCAGAACCTCGACTGTGGCGTCTCTGACGTGTCGACGCAGACTGACACCTGAGACACCGAGAGGGACGACAAGTCACGATGCTGCCATTGACTTCCATTCATTTCATCTTCTACTATTGTTATTGATACCAACTATCCATCCAACCACATTTCACTGAATGTAACCTGGAACAACTCGTACCAACATTTTTAAGTTGCTTGTTCGAGGGATTTAGGAGAATTAGCTGAATTCACCACTTTAATCGTATTTTTAATGAACACTGTAGCATTTTAGGGGATTTATTAGCAGAGATGGAATATAATACTCATAACTATGTCTTCATTATTGTGTCATCGCCTGAAACTAGGAATCAGGTTTTCATTAGCTTGGAATAAGACCTTCAACTCCACCACTAGATGCCACTAAATCCTAAACACTGTCCCTTTAAATCCTCTCTTAGGTAAGAACACAATGTACGAGCGGTCCAGACCGGTCGTGGGAGTCACGTGACAACAGTCTGCTGTTATTCAAACCTACGTTTCTCTCTAGCGGAGCGTCTATTTTAATACTTTTCAGCAACTTTGAGTCTGAAAGCCAAATATAAATTACACTTTACAATTAAGTTGACATCATCCTGTTTGACTCTGCAATTTGATAATAAATTAATTCATAAAGCCTGACGATATCACAATTCATTTAAATTGGCAAAAATTGAGAGCAAGGCTCCAGATTACCTTTCTTTTTATATAAAATATATGAAATAAAAATATGAAAGTGATCGGCGGGTCAACAGGCTGAAAGCCGCCTGGTTTCGGTCGGTGCATCTCTGTTCCTGGACTGTTGTGGGGGCCTCACCTTGGCTCTTAGGTAGCCAGTAATACACTGTGGACAGACTCAGGACACTCTTCAGGGTGGACTCTGATAACTTCTCTACGTCCTGCAGAGACGAAGAAAACATAAATATGTTGTGAATTACAACAGAAAGTTTGTGTGAGTATACTTTCTTTAACAACTTCTTACAAACTCATAAATATCTACGATCCTTACCGTTAACCTGGTTATATTTGTTGTCATATATTGTAGATTTGAACCGTATCAATATTTTTGGGGCTCAATTTTGTAGAATGAAAAAATGAAAAAGGTTGTGCGGTGATTGGGCTCAGTGATTGGCCAGCAGGCTCCATATTTATCAACTCTTTGAGGTTCCTTATGTTGTTTGTCACGCTCCTCCACAGCTCTAACCATGGTGCTTTTACAAAGGTGTCTTGTTGTGGATCATAACTGGTACAAAATAAACTCTGATGATGCCACTAATAATCTGACCTGTTGTGAAGGCAGCGGGGGTTTGGAGAAGGCCAGGCTGAGTTTAGTGGCTTCATGGGACACGGCCTTCACTGCCTGGTCTGAGGACAGAAGAGACAGTCACATTAAAGGGACCCACTTAATGAAGAGGAGGATGATGAGGATGATGATGGGTGGTGCTGAATCTAGGGGGGGGTGCTGGATTTTAAATGAATGTTGATGAGAAAATATTTGCCATACAATCTGGAGTTGTTGGAAACAACCCCAGATGTAAATAAGTAAATGGAAGACACAGAAATGAACTTATTGTTTATTGACTCAAAACATCCATGGGACACCGTTGCTGTTCCTTCATAGAAGCAGATCGGCACCAGTAGGAAGAAGACGATCATGAGGAACTATACTCAACTCAGAGAGTCCCAGAAGTTGGAGAGGTTGAACGCTCCGTCTGACTTGTTGGATTCGCCATCTGTGGCGGAAAATGAGCGTTCGGTTAGACGCGTGTTCCCTCTTCCAATAATAATAACATTAAAATGCAGAGTAAAAAACAGAAGACTTGTGCCAAACCCTTTTATATTCAGTGACTGATTTAGTAAGTTAATGTCTAAAACGTATGAAAAATAAGAACAAATTAACTTCTATCATTTTTAAAGGCAATGTCTCCAAATTTGTATTTTTATACTTAAGTCATGACGATTAAAACTGGAACTTTTGATTCGCATGTGTCACTTTTTCTCACATTTTATAGACAATAGTTAAAAAATAAACAGATCAGCGTTAATTACTCATAAAAAAAAAGTCATTAGTTGCAGTCCTACAGGCTGCTCCGGTGCTAAAGACTTGAAACATGTACGTCGTTTATAGTTTATGGCAGTTTGGCAATATTGAACATTAATCTCCAACATCTTTGTCTTTTGTAGGCTGTTTTCCTTAGTTGTCTGTTTCTGAATAAATATGTAATAATTATAATGATTGCACGCTTTTGTCCATTTTGTGTTCTTTTGCATCCAATTTGTATATTGTCAGATATATCGCCACATTGCTCGTATCGTACCAGTTATATGATATTTCTTGGTGGAGGTGCACTTCAGTGTCGTCATAACTCTAATTTTGTCATTTGTTTACATCACTTAAAAAAGTAAACAAAAACAGACATACCATCTGCTTACTTTATCCATAAGCAGTGTCTCAAATGTTTTATCCAGAAAACATACTGGATTATAATACATATTATTATATGTGTATGTGTGTGTATGTGTGTATATACATATATATTAACCTCACAAATGAATCACATGTACTGTACATATTTTATCCAGTCAGACACACTCAGTAGCTAATTAAAAGAAACAGTTCATCACAAACTATATTTAGAGGTGTTGATTCAACTTTATAGTAATTTTGAGACTAGTTTGTGCTGTTAAACTGTATTTAATAAAACAGGTGGTTTTATCCATCCCAGTTAAATCACTGAGGAATGACTGCATATAAAAACACTTAATAATAATAATAATAGCACCAAAAACTAACAGCACAGCCTCCAAAATGACGATGAATTAAAATCCCAAACGTCCCTGAAACAATATCTACAAAAACTGAACATTAAAACCTTCATAAAAGGAGCTATTTAAATAGTATTGATTGATTTAGTTGGAGAGGTTTAATGTTTACGTGAAGCTGCTCCAGAGACTTCAGATTTGGCATCTTGATAACAGTTCAGCAAAACAAACAGGAAGGCAACACTGAAGCATAAAACTCATTAAAACAAAACAATAAAATCATAGCAGACAAACCGGACCCAGTGTGCATTTAAAATAACAACGTTAACCGCTGAACTAATGTAGTTTAACGCCAGTTAAAAAGCGACAGTTGGCACTTTCAGCGTGAGCTTGACACACGCTAGCATGCACACATATCAACGTTATCTCGGTTAAAGGCGTCACACCTAATGCGTCATAAATACCTCTGACTCGGTCTCTGATACACTGGATGGAGTTCAGGAGATTTCGTAAAGGCAGAGACACGTTTTCACCACAATTATCAGCACAATTATCAGCACTCATGACACCAAAGTTAGTTGAACAGCTTGATACATGCGTGTTGTGGAACTACAGAAGAACCGGAAGTTGAGCCGGGGACAATTATAAAGGAAGGACCGACACTGCAGTAAAGGGTTTTAGTGACACCTGGTGGTGAATACAGAGTATTACAAGTGGAGACCGAATCAATTACTGTGCTTGAAATAATTAAATAATTGATATGGATATTGTGGGCTTATCTTATTTAAGATATATATATATATACATACATATATGTGTATATATATATATATACATATATATATATACACATATATATATACACATATATATATACCATTGGCTGCTCCGGTTCCCCCCCACCTTCCAAAGACATTCAGGATCAACAGGCTGGCAGGACAGGGGAGTTAGAACTGATTATGATTTAGGATTCTTGTTTAATCACCAATAAAGTATTGGTGAATAGTAGCCCTGTATTTGTTATGCTAGGTCTGCTTTATTTTAACGTAAAGCACAAGTTGATCGATTGTGATAATTGACTGAACTGTAAAGGGTTGCCCATATTATCCGACTGTATGTATATTATCATCCTTCCATCTTACATAAACATATAATGTTGGTAATGTTGCACATTATCCAATAATTATCTCTTTATTAAACACCAAACAATATAAATGAGATGTCATTCATGTGAAGAAAAGAGAATATACAACAAGTTGCAAAGGAAATACACATCTGTGAATCACTGATTATACGTCCAGTAGTTTGTACACAAGAAATATGTGTAATGTACTTAATGAAAACATTTTCGTCAAGTGTTTTTGTGGTTTAAATTATTTCAAAGTTAACAGGAACTTTCCCTTTGTGTAGATTTTGGCGGCCCCTGTGGACAAAACTGGTCCCTTTAGAAAACCTATAATTTTACTGTAGCAGGGTCTGACAGTCTGCTAAGCGTAGTCCTGGTTTTGGTTCTCCCGGGCCTCACTACCTCCAGCAGATCCGGCAATAGGGCCTGGGTCTCCAGCAGCGTGGTGTCGGTGTTGGCTCCCAGCGGGGACCGGAGGAGCAGCAAGGTGAAGCTCTGCTGCCGGGAGCTGAGCTCTTTTCCTCCCGCCGGAGCATCCGACTGCAGGTTGAAGGCGGTAGCGAAGCCGGATCTGAGTCTGTCCACGGTGGACCGGCCTCTGCTGGAGGATCTGGGTCTGTTCACGGTGGACCGGCCTCTGCTGGAGGATCTGGGTCTGTCCACGGTGGACCGGTCTCTGCTGGAGGATCTGGGTCTGTCCACGGTGGACCGGCCTCTGCTGGAGGATCTGGGTCTGTCCACGGTGGACCGGCCTCTGCTGGAGGATCTGGGTCTGTCCACGGTGGACCGGCCTCTGCTGGAGGATCTGGGTCTGTCCACGGTGGACCGGTCTCTGCTGGAGGCCCCGCTAAAGTCTGAGCTGAAGTAGTTTCTGGTGAACCTGCAGGATTTCATCTGATTTTGCGCAGAATCTAACACGGTGGCACCGATGACAAGCGTTAAGAATAACTATGTGGAAATAGACCATCTTCTCACTGATGGTCTCAATGGTTTTCTTATGTAGGTCATATAGAGGATCAGGATTAAACTGAGACAGGTTCAGAACCAGTTAGAAGTTCTTTAACATACATAGAAAACCACCCTCGTTGAGGAGAGGAGGCTGAGATTTTTAACAAACCTGCTGAAATAACAATAAAAAACTGTCTGTGTTTAAGAATACAAACAAATCAAAGAGAAGCATTATATATAAAAGACACAAGTGCTTAGCTGAATGCTGATCGAGCTGCTCTCAGTAAAACCCCTAATGTGAAGGCATTAATCTGGCTGCTTGGTGAAGAAGTAGGCTCCGGTCCCGATTCCGATCAGGCACAAAACGAGGCTCGCACCGAAGAATCCAGCTGCTGGACTCACTCGGCTCGGACTCTCCTTCAGCTCTGTGGATGGAAGAAACACATTTTTTAAAGGCACAACATGTATGGGAACTGTTTAAACCTGCAGCCAGTGTTGCAGCCAAGACCACCTACACCGGGACCAAGTCCTGACCAAGACCCGAGTGTATCGAGACCATAGACCAGGGGTCTTCAACATTTTTCAGGCCAAGGACCCCCAAACTCACAGAGAGATGGAGCAGGGACCCCTGACTATATATATTGTATAAAATTGTTTTATATTAAATGGGCCTAGTACCGTTTATACCTCTTTATTGTGCATTCAATACTAAGCTATTCAAATAATACACAGGTTCATATATTCATGTTTTTATTTTAAACATGTGCAAGGCACAGTGAGTAGGGAGGCCGAGCCACGGCCATTTATAAACACCCCTTGTCAGCTGATTCCAATGCCAATATCAACATTGTCTGTTCATTGCATGATAATCAGGCATACAAGCTATTCAAATAGACGTTTTCATTTTAAACATAAATGTGGAAACAAAAAATGAGTGATGGCCTATTAGTGCCACTGCCATGCATAAAGATACCTGTTATCTTGCATACAATACTGAACTATTAAAATAATGGACAGATTCATGTTTAGAGAAAAAAAATTGTCTAGTCAACCAAAAATTTCGCGGACCCCCTGCAGTACTTCCACGGACCCCCTGTTGAAGACCTCTGCCATAGACTGTATGTAAGAAATGGACATAACTGGTTTATAGACAGCGGTTTTGAAGCCTCGAGTTTGACATTTTGGCTGATGCTTTCTTGGATTTTGGTCGTCTCCATCTTGCAACTACTGCATGGAAGTTACCATAATTGGACTGGGGAAGAGTGACTCCGTATACTGGTAGAGGTAGCAACCTGTCAATCACAACGTAGCCCCGCCCTAAAGCATGCCCTGTTTTATGGTCCATTTGACTCTAAATGGTCCATAATATGGACATCATGCTGTATTGAAGAAGGCTTGAAACTAGAGATTGAGACCATAAACTCATGTTTACAATGTTTACTGAGGTAATAAATCAAGAGACAAGTAGAGTCATAGACTTCTATACAATCAGACTTCTTTTTGCAACCAGAGGAGTCGCCCCCTGATGGCCATTAGAGAGAATTCAAGTTTTAGGCACTTCAGCATTGGCTTGTTGTCTGATCGAGACCGAGACAAGTCCAAGACTGCTCGTTGACTCCAGGGAAGTGAAGAAGAGTTTGGCGGTAATGTATATCCAACATGAACTGCAGTCAATAAGCCGCAGTCTGTAAAGGCTGAAATGAATGAGTCAGCAGAGCTTAAGCTCCGCCCCCACTGATACACAGAGCAGTTTGAAACTGTTTTAAACAGTTTGAAACACGTGGTTAACGGTATAAAATCAAACAAATATGTTTAGGTTTAGTCAAACATCGTGGTTTGGCTTAAAATTACTACGAAGTTGAAAACAAAAATACAACAAAAGCACTTAGTTATGTTACTCAACAAAACTACTTGTTTATGTTTAGTCAACAAAAGCACTTAGTTATGTTACTCAACAAAACTACTTGTTTATGTTTAGTCAACAAAAGCACTTAGTTATGTTACTCAACAAAACTACTTGTTTATGTTTAGTCAACAAAAGTACTTGGTCTACATGGGACACAACAGCGGTCTCCTTGGCTTAAGAGGTCTTAAGCAAAGTGTTTTTCAACCCATCCACCATCTTGATCTCCACCCCTACCTTCTATCTTCTCATTTGAAACTTATTTGCGATTCGTCAAAAGCAAACGTAATCCACGACAAAACACATTTCCCTTGAAACATATTTCACAAAGCAACTTCGTTATAAGGGAACGTAATTTCTAGGAGACAGGGATGACTCAAAACATCATTCAGTTCTGGTGTTGCAGGTGCAGATAACAGGTGCATGATGGGTAGTTCTCACAGCCTGATATTCATCTTGAACCTCCTAAAATGTCTCAAAGAGAGATATTTTGGATTTGAACAGCATCTTGTCTTTATAATAATACTTATAACAGCCCTTTGTCTTACCCCAGCTCCTGGTGAGGGGCCGATGTGAGGATTGATGCTTCACCGCACAGGAGTAAACGTCTCCCTCCCGAGGGGTGAAACTCAGTGTTGAAATTCTGTGGAACGTCCCGTCACTGTTGTGGCTGTAACACAGATTCGATACCCCGTCTGTGACCTTCGCCCCGTTCTTTGTCCATGTGAAGTTGATGGAGGGGGGGTAGAAGTGATCGGCCAAACAGAAGAGCGTGTTCACCACACCGTTGTGGCCCTCGTGCCGGCTGTAGATGGAGATGTCTGGAGCCTCTGATCAATGAGTAAATACATCAGAAAAGAATATAGACAAGTGACTGAGAGCCTTTTTTTTATGGATATTTAAAATGTTGTTCCATTAGTATGAAAAATGGTTGGATAAACTCGATACCTTGCGGTATGGTTACACCAGGAGAAACCTTTTCCGCTTTGCCCAAAACACTCCGACAGTGAGTAATGCTAGATTCGGCAACTTCATAAGCCCTTTTCTTTAAGTCTTTGACAGACTGTGGCAGCCGAGGTATCAAAAACACCACTTCTTTCTTGCTGAAATCAGCATATGCGACCACGTCCCCGTCAATGAGGATGTCCACCCGCACCTCGCCGGATTCATAGCATCCATAGATGTAGTGGAAGTCATGGGAGGGCGCTGAAAAAGCAGGAGATGAAACAAGATGGAAGCAGTTTAAAGACTCATATTGTACTAAGATTGATTGAAACCAATGATACATAAAATCCAACTTGTAGTGGAAGGCATAGTTCAGCGTTTTTTGAAATACCCTTATTTGCTTTCTTGTTGAGATATACGTGAACATTGATATCAATCTTGTGTCAAACGGGGACCCTTAAGTTTACTGCACGTTCATGCATGCTATGCACCATAATATGCAGGTTTTCACAGGCTGATCTCATACAGAGTTTGTAGCTAAAGCGATATGGAAATGAATGCGTTGTAATGTCTTGATACCCCATGAAATCAATTCATATGAAATCCACTTATTCCTGTACCAGAAAGTATAAAGACAGCTGGTCAATGGTTCCCGACCTTTTTGGCCGGTGAAAGAAGCTGTGTCTGAGGTCTAAAGTTGAATATGTCTACAAGAACTGTTTCAGGCACAGAGAGGTAAAACTCTACAAAAACAATGCAAGCATGTGGAAATATGCATCTTTAAGGTCCGTGGAACACACAAAAGCCAACAATTTTATTTTTACAATTCATCTCACAAGAGGTGACTGACATAAAAATATAAATCCGACGTGAGACATACTTAAAGGAAAGCTTCTCCTGCTTCCTAAAGAAAATGTAGACTACACCCCTTCCCTTCATACCTTTACTTTACATTTGTTGAGTTACTCACAACAAGCCAAATGGACTCAGGTCATGTCTTACTTGCTGCAGAAGTACAAACAGCTCCAGTGAATACGATCAGTATCACAGGCAGAGTCATCTCCAATCCAAACCCTTTGACTGTGTTCAGAGAACAAAAACGTCTGAAAGAGGAACCTCAAACAGTTGAGCTTCAACCAGCCAGTCAGATACGATTACACCGATGTTGCTGGGTAGAATATTTGTAGCCCGGGAGATTTAACCAGGAAGTTGTCTTAAGAGGGGAAAAAAACAAGTAAGTAAGAAGCAGAAGTAAATGCGATTGGTAGAAGCAGCTTTTAGCAGAAATAATAAATTCATTTTTAAGAAAACATTTAAACTGTACTTGAGTACAAATAAAATACTTAAAATATAAATCAACCTCTTACAGAAATGCTTGTGGACATTTAAATGGATTTACTAAAAAACAACTTCTTAAATCAACACAGCTTCTCGGTGGCGATGAAAGGGTCAGCATTGGGAGTGTATTTCTTGTAACAAATGCAGAAGTTGCTTGATTTATCTTAGTAAAGAATGATGTTGGTTTTTAGGTTGAAAATATTTGTGCAGTACCTCTAAAGACCATCAGGGGGCAACGTGCACTTGTAGTTTCTGCCCCATGTCAGATGTCTTTCAATGGACACAGATGTAGACGCTCACACTGGGCTGATGACGGTCAAAGTCATCAAAGTATCAGTTGGATGCAGAGATGTGATGTGTAGAGAGACACGGGTGAGTTACGTCAACAGGAAGTGTGTGTGTGTGTGTGTGTGTGTGTGTGTGTGTGTGTGTTTGAGAAAGAAGAAGAGAGAAGTGGGATGATTTGCATTGAGTTGCTCTGTTGATCAGCAGTTCATATTTGAAGTTGTAGGTTGTCGTCTTCGACAATAAATTGCCTGCTTTTTTTTGCACTTGGACAACTTTCAAATAGTTTAGTTTCTATAAATTATGACACATTGGATTTTGGGATTGATAGCAGAACGATGAGATTCGATAAAATAAGATATAACTTTATTCATTCTGAAGGAATTTTTTGTGTCAGAGATTCGATAAAATAACATTTTTACAAAATTACAAAATTTAGGAATAAACAAACACTGGTGTAAAAAATATAAAGTGTGTAAGAAGTTGTTCTAACATTATAGTGCCTGGTAGAATAAAGTAGGATACATTTAGAACAAAAAGTAAACTTAAATTAAAAAAAATAATATTGTGCATAATATTGAATACTAAGTAGTATTGGCAATGATATTGATAAAGTAATATGGCATATTATATTGAAAGGTAATATTGAATTGGCGGGCGGACCGTAGTTGACGTTAGGATGTCGGCCATATTATCTGCCTCGAGAAATGTTTTTGTTGCTTCTGTCAACATCCTTATGATGCAAATTCAAAAAATGTCCTACGGGAGCGCACTACTGTTTTTGTTTTGTTTTGTTTGTCATGCTTTTCTTATGTCATAAAAGAGCAAATACTGCATATCGTTTTGCATCCCTGTGTTTCATAATGACAATAAATAGTCCTTGAATCCTTAAAAGTATTCCACATAATATTGAAAAAGAATGCACATGTTCTTGAAAGGTAATATTGCACATATTATTGAAAGTATTGCACATGATACTCAAAGTATACATGATGTTCAAAGTATTGCACATGATACTCAAAGTATTGCACATGATGTTCAAAGTATTGCATATGCCATTGGTAGAAATGAACCCCTGTGGAGTTCTGTGGTGCACCTCGGTGGTCTATGGCTGAAGGTGCTCTGGAGGGACTCCAGTGTGGTGTGCAGGGGATGAGAGGTATTGTAGTGACTGATTCCAGCAACTAGCCACTCGGCTCGGTGCGGGAGAAGATCCTGTTCTTTACTCGCTACAACAAAGAGATTCCAGGCGTTTCACAATTTTGGGTGAGGTTCCCATTTAATTAGTGTTCACATATACAATAGGATACCACTTATCTTCCTGGTCTCCATGGTGTGTCTGGCTTGCGGTAAAAACCGTGCGATCTCCCCGTCACCCATGCATCATCACCTGTCTGTTGCACCTGTGCCCCATATATTAATTACCTGCTGCAATACTCCACACTGCCACCCGTGGTCAACCTGAGATAGGCTCCTAATTCAAACATATAATACACAGACATAACTAATGGCTCCTACAGGTATTGTCCAAAATATTGTGTAGTTTCCTCCTCTCTGGCACCTCCACCAAAGACCACCAAAGTAGTGAACATGCTCTGAACTCAAGGAGGAGGCATTGTTCTGTCTAGACTAGAGTCTCTCCACCTGTTGGGTCCAGCTCAATACACAAAAAACAGCACCATGACAGTGCTTCTCATCTAACTCAAGGCAAGAAAGCAAATAAGCATGTTTTCTAAAATGTCAAACTATTCCTTTATCATGCATTTTTCTTTATCGACATACGTATATCTAGATACGGAATGTGTGTTGCGGTAATATCAGCTGTCAACGTGGTTTAAAATGTCCCGATTTTCCAAAAAGAATTCCTCTCTCTAGCAAAGTGGTCCCCTCAATGATAGAAGTGCACACACACACACACACACACACACACACACACACACACACACACACTTACACAAACACT
>NW_022280031.1:17194474-17198407 GCF_004355925.1 Anarrhichthys ocellatus
TAAAGAAACCTTCCTACGCCTGTGTGTCTGTGTGTGTCTGTGTGTGTCTGTGTCTGTGTGTGTGTGTGCAGTCAGATTTTTCTCTATTTGCAAACCAGGACAAGAGAGATGTGAGTAAGACAGGCGGTGAGGCAGTGAGTAAGCAAGAGAGTCAGATGGTGAGACAAACATACAGCGAAACATTAAAGTATGAGAGTAAGTGAGACAGATGGACAGACTTACAGAGAGACAGACAGGCAGCCAGTCATGTTTTTAGGGGGACAAGCAGACAGTTTAGACAGTAAATGAGACGGGCAGCAGGGAAGTGAGACAGACAGTCATTTTTCCAGAGAGACAGACAGAAACAAGTCCAGCAGACAAACCCTACAGTGAGACAGACGGCCGGGCTTGTCTTTCATTTGTTTTGGGTTGTAAGGCAGCAGTCACATCGACTTTAGCTCTACATGAAAAAAGACGCAGCTCTCTCATTCATTTCAACGAGGCCACTCTGTTGCTGCAGCGGGGGCCCCAACACAGGAGGGGCCCCCGCTGCACAGGACGACACAGGACGCTCCCGCAAAGAAAACAAAACCTGAAAATGTAACCTGGATCAATTTTTGACGCAGTGCAGCGTCTTGGCGACGACATGCGAGCGCATGCTCCGTTGTGTTTTGATTGTGTCTGCAGGAGCGTTTCTACAGTTTACCCGAGACTCGTAAAGTCTTGACTCTTTAATCATTCCTTAATTAAAGACAGTAAAGGGAGCAACGATAGTAATGCATTCATTTATTTCACAACACTACAGATGTATAAAATAACATTTGTGATTAGAGGTTTTAATTATATTTTGTCCCATCAACAAAAACGTTTCCTGTTTATTTTTTATTTTTTTACTTTGTTAATTATAAGGCTTACAATTAAAAACCTGTCACTTACTAAGTGTCAGGTATTTTCCGCAAGTATTGCAGATTTTGCAGATCGTAGTATCCCTTTAACTTACTGCATATATTAAGTGAAACAATACACGCACAAATACAAGATAGCTGACGTACTTCATTTTATGATGCTCGAGAAAGTCAGACATCCACTTCATGGCTCCACCTCCACATTTTGAACTTTGTGCAGCTGGCAGAAAGTGTTCCAATCTGCAAAATGTGCAAAAATATGGAGTCTTTTAATATAGTGAGTAATTCATTTGATACAAGGGGCTGTGTTTTTTAATCATATTTACTATCCTAAAACAACACATAAAAGAGACAAAGGACTTTCCAAACAACTATAGTGTTTCTGTCATTTTTGTGTGTGTCCAAACAAGAGCAACCCTATGAATGTCTTCCAGCAGGGACTCTCTGTAAATGTCATCATCTCCCCCCTCGCTGTTATAACTGTTTTACTCCAAGTGTGACCGTCTGCAAACAGCAATAAACACTTCCAATATGGTCGGACAACACATCGTACAAACGAGTTAATTTTGAGCATAACCCGACCCTAAGACAGACAGACGGACAGACAGAAACCGGTTTGTCTGTCAGTCAACATGAGACAGACAGTCATTTCTCTAAAGGGACCAGCAAACAGACGGACGGACGGACGGACAGACGGACAGACAGACAGTCAGAAAGCGAGTCAGTCAACATGAAACCAACATTTCTCTAAAGAGACCAGCAGCAACACGGGCAGATGAACAGTGAGACAGATAAGAAATTGAGAGACGTCAAACTTGTTACACAGTAATCAGATTAGTCTGATGATACAATGACGTCATTAAATCCTTTACACACTCAGGATGAAAAGAGAGAGAGACACACACACACTCACACACACACTCACACACAAAAAGGATTTCTGTCTTGCATTGATGTGAAAATAACCTACCAGACCAGTTTCCCTGCTGTTTTATTTTCTGGATAGAAATAAAGCATACATAATGTGTGTAGGTGTGTGTGTGTGTGTTTGTGTGTGTGTGTGTGTGTGTGTGTGTGTGTGTGTGTGTGTGTGTGAGTGTGAGTGTGTTCAGGAGGAGTACTTCCTTTCATCCTTTTAATTTGTCTTCCACGCTCACTCTCTCTACACACTTAGTTTTTTTGCCGTGAAAGGAAAGTTTCACCACAAAAATGCCATCTTGCAGATATTTCTAAGCCTTCAGTTTATTCCAACATGCAGCCACATAAAGACACACACACACACACACACACACACACACACACACACACACACACATCCTTTCAATTTGCTACACTGTCTGAAATGAATACAGAGCTGAAACGGTATGTCACATTTTAATGAAAGACATGGAGAACAACAAGTGATTTTGTAAGTGCTGGTATTAAAAGTTATAAAAACACAGCATGCTGTGTCTGAAGTTTTGTCCGGTTCTTAACTGCCAATATTTCGCATCAAAACAGCGATGCCCACGATCCTGACTTCCCTCTAAATAGTTACGCAGTGTATATGTCTAGGGCCTGTATTGTGAAAGGTATGAACGGAAGGAGTGGATTTTGTCTGAAAGGAGTAATAAAGTTCGCCGTCTTGTTTCGGCCCACGGAGTCTCCGTGTTGTTGAACAATATAATATACAATTTCACAACATGATTGATTGACATGGTAAGACAGCACAGAAAAATGGACCTTGCTCCGGAAAAAAAAATTACTTTTACGCCTTTTTGTGCCGCGTAACATCTGTGTGAAAGTACTCACGACCAAAACAACAGTTCCAAAAAATATATTGAAGTGCAAATTAATTGCACAAGAAAAATAAAAACAAACGCTAACGTGTGTAAAGGCCTTCAAACAGCCACGAGTTTCTCTGAATGACACCAACGCACGTTCACTTAGTCCTAAGAAGCTTCCAGGCTTCAGTGTAAACCTCACTATTCAGGTCAAAAAAGGTGAATGAATGCGATTATATGAAAATGTTATGTTTGATCATTCTTTTGTTTCCTCTTTCTTCTATTCCGTGTGCTTCCTCCCCCTTCCTCACGACCGTTTCCCTCATCCCTCCTCTCTCTCTCTCTCTTTGTTTGCAACACAATCTCTTCTCGAGAGAGGACATTTGTAATAGTCTACTGCGTCTAGCCTCAAACAGCAGCGGGGGAGAAAGGGGGTGGGAAAGTGAGGCAAACGGGAGTGTAGACAGAAGAGGGAGAGAAAGAGAGGGAGAGTCGGAGAGAGGGAGGTAAAGGTGGAGGGGCAGACAGAAGGACAGACAGGGTGAGATAATAAGATAGAAAAGGGATGAGAGAGAGAGAGGTGGATTTGTTGGTCTTGCAGGGTGTTGCACAAACGCAGACAGACAGACATTACCTCACACAGCTGCTGCAGTGAGAGGAGAGGGTGACAGTGTGTGTGTGTGTGTGTGTGTGTGGGCATCTGTGTGCAGCCAGACGTAAACCTGCTCATAATATCCTGAAGCGCAAATATTTGAGTCAAATGTCAAGCTTTTGTCGGAGTGTTTCCTCTACTTGTATCAACTTTTATTTTTGTAGGTTTTTGTCATCGTTTCTGTTGGTTATTTATATATTATATTATATTTTCTACAACGAAGTCTGACGAGGCAATAAACACAAGTAACTAGATCGTCAGGCTTAGCGAGATAAGCTAAGCTACTTTATTTAATTATAAAAACTGTCATTAACTCTTCTTCGTACGGCAAGTAGAGTGGGTCAAAGTTGAACTAGGGATGTTTAAAACAGACGGTTTTGGGTAAAAAATGTTACCGTCCGTCTTTGTACTCTGAGGGTTTGTTTAAAACCTGGTCGCTTGCCGACATTACTCAGACTAATGAGTAGAGAGGGCCGGCATCCCTCGTTGACTCAAGGGAAGAGAAGAAGAGCTTGCTCTAAACCAGTGTGCGATATACCCAACTTTTGAGAGATTCAATTCATCTACTCTAGCATAAGTCTGTAACGCACCCAAGTATAGCTAGGGTAAACGTCTACAAATGTATCCCAGGTTA
>NW_022280031.1:17198417-17207439 GCF_004355925.1 Anarrhichthys ocellatus
ATTTTAAAACTCTACATCACAATGTCCTGTAACACACCCAAGTATAGCTAGGGTAAACGTCTACAAATGCATCCCAGGTTAAGTCCTCGTCTAAAACTCTGAAGCCAACGTGGGGCTTGAACCCACGACCCTGAGATTAAGAGTCTCATGCTCTGCCGTCTGAGCTAGCCGGGCCTGGTACAGCTAACAAAAGGTTGAGAGTTCGAACCCCACCTTAGGTGATAGTCTTTTGTACTGTGGACGACTGTTCTCAGGGGTGGCCTTCAGTCCTGTAACACACACCTCCGCCAACCCATCCCCCACTGTTGACATCAGTGGTCTGGGAGAATGCTGACTGTCGGCTTGATTCTAACACCAACTCCAGCTGGATTGACATTGACATTCTGTGTAACTTCTGGCAAAGTGAAATACATCTTTTGAACTAACAACTAAATCCATGTTGCACACCTTACAGCAATTTGGTTTTCTATGTTCTCATGATTTCATTCAGTCAAAATGGTACCTGTAGATATTCAAGGAAAACTTTGTTTTCAACAGTCCTGTAACACATACCTTCGCCCACCCATCCCTCAGTGTCGACATCAGTGGTCTGGGAGGCTGTGTTCGTGCAACCTGTTGCACCTGTAACTGTGTGTTGCAGTTTGAAATATGAAAACTGCTGGACGTAGTAAGTTATTAAAAGACATTTTTAACCCCAAATCATTGCTGTTTCAGGAGTCTCAAGTGTCAATCTGTTGAGTCATCTGTCGGCCCCTGTCGTGCAACTCTCTAAGCCCGCCCACTTTCTAGCTGCCCAATCAATTGGCGAAGGTCTGATTTAAATCCTTTTTGTAACTGTACACCATTAAAATATTCTGTGTTCCCGGGGCACAGTAACTTTTGTATTACTGGGACTTTAAGGGCTTTTTACAACAGGACAGCACACAATTTAAATTATTAAGAGAGCTGAAATTATATTTAATTAATGGCTGTTTTTCTTTGTCAACATTGCGTCTTATTTGGTGTGTTGTAGGTTAGTTTCCCAATGTGAATGTTTTAAAAAAACTGGTGTCTTCGTCGAAGCCCTTATTTGAGAGTCAGCTGCTGATGAAGATGTTCAGCACTTGTAATTGTTCTTCCCTCACTGTTCTGTTCTTTTGGTTTTTGTTGACATTTGTTACCATAAAGGTAGTAGAAAACCACAAACACACACACACACACACACACACACACACACACACACACACACACACACGCTGTACACAACATACAGTCACGGAGGAGTGGGATTGGTCAAACCTGCCGTTTTTGGTAGAGGGCTAAAGTCAGATTAGCGCTGCTCGTCTGTCTGCTTTCATGGAGAAACACGCTTAATCCCTGTTTAATCCCACCTGCAACGGGATTGGCCACCGCCTAAGACTCTGACGGCTATTTCCCCGAATCCCGGTTTCAGACACAGACTACCACACACCTGGGCCGAGAGACAGACGCAGGGAGAGAGTGTATTTGTTTTGGCAGTTCTGCGTTCGTCCTGCTCACTAATGATGCATGTCGGATTAAATTGAATTGAAAACGAAGGAGAGAAGCAGGAGGATGAGTGGGAGAAAAAAAAAGAAAATACAGCGTGAGGGATTTGGGTGGGAATTAAAGGAAAAAAGATGGAGAGACATGCAGAAAAAGAGAGAACAGTAAACAACAAGCACAGAATGAAAGTGTGAAAAACACAGAGGAGGAGGTATAGATAACCATGTGAACACATGGATAAAAAAACGACAAAGCACAAAGAAAATGTTAGAGGAAGAAAAAAAATGCAGCTTCCTCCCTCACTTTACAAGACAGAAGATATCACCTCACACACAACTTTAAAAAGATTATAATAAAGTCAAAGAAGACATTTTCACATGTCAGGTCAGGAAAGGCAGGTGTTTTGATTTCAGGGTCTTGGGATTGCGCGTTCTGGCTCCCTGGAACACTAGCCAAGTTTCCAATCACATTTAGCGTAAGTATAAACGTATTTTTTCTTCATTGGCAAAAGAAAATGTGAATAATGCAAATTTTCCTCACTACTGTTATGCTATATAAAATAAGTTAGAAATGGCGGGGGCATCGACATAAATAGTTGGCTGCGTTAATTCTGCAGTCGAGTGCCATTAAACCATCGGCAAAGAAGAGGACACAGGGAATCGAGGTAAGTTTCAACTAACAAAAACGATGTGGAAAATGCGAGGAAAATATGTATGTGGTATGCATAGACTGTATTTAGGAAGTGGACGTAGTCATCGTGACGTCACTCATTGGTCTGTGGATTTGAAGGCTCAAGTTCGCCATGTTGTTTTTGACTTACATGCAGTTGCTAGTTAACATAACCTGGAAAGAAATTAACCAAGAGTTAAGTCCCGCCCCTGGAAGACCGACTGGCCAATCATAGCGTAGCAAAAATCAACTCAGACCAGGGTCTGACAGCTATCTGGTTCTGCTCATAGACTCTCATGCAATTGTTTCAGATTTTCTGGCCGGTTTAGTGGATTTGGAGCTAGTGATGGTTGAATGTTGTGTAATCGTGATACTTGTTAGCACTTCTATGCTATGCTAGCTGCTTCAGGTATACTGAACACATGCTGCTTTTGCTTTTTAATGATTGTAACAGTGAATAAAGACCTACAGATCTTTACAGGAATTGCGTTGTTCCTTTATTTTATTGTCTTCTGTCGCGATCGCCAGGTGATGTGGTGGTTCACTTTTAAACTGTGATCTGTGGGCTTTAGTTTCTTTCCAGCCAGCAACCGCCTGTTCTGAAAAGAGAAGCCAATAATGAAGTACCGTAAACTTGCATCTTTCCTAATGGCCAGCAGGGGCGAATCCTCTGGTTGCAAAAAAAGTCAGATTGTATAGAAGTCTTTGAGAAAATGACTTTCTTCTCACTTCTCTCTTGATTTATTACCTCAGTAAACATTGTAAAAATGAGTTTTTGGTCTCAATCTCTAGTTTCAAGTATTCACCAATACAGCATGATGTTCATTTAGTACATTATGGTCCATTTAAAGTCAAATAGACAATCATTTTTATTTAAGCAGGGTATGCTTTAGAGGCGGGGCAATATGATTGACAGTTTGCTACCACGGTGTTGTCTGGTCTTGGAGTTTTTCGTCTGTTTGTCTTGCAACTTTAACCCTTTCACAGTGTGTTTTCAGTTCAGGAAAGTTAATTGAAATCGTTTTGGTCGCCTATAAAACTCTATTGTACGTAGCTGCACCTTTCTTATCACCCGTGGTTTGTAAAAACCAAGGTGGCCAAGTCAAGGCTCCAAAACGTCAGTCCACAAACCAATAGGTGACATAACGGTGACTTCTTATTCTTATATACCGTCGTCATATACAGTTCTGTCTGCTTCTCTCAGGACACTGATTAGATATTGTTTGTTCAGTGAGTGCAATCAGTGACAATGTGGTCTCCATGGTAACTCAGCTCTGAAAGCTTGACGGAAAAGATTTCTTCCAAAAATGTATTTAGAAGACAATTTGTTACTTTATGAATCATATTTTGAAGGGGGTTTGCAATGAAATATGAGTGCACCTTCCTGGTAGACGACTTTGTAGCGTGAACTCCATAGTTCTGCTGTTTATCTCACGATCATCAAGGCGGAGGATAAAAACGCTAAATGTGTTGTAAAATCCTGTGTCATGGTGCTAGAAACAGCTGCGTGGCGTCTGATAAGCCTCCAAACTCTGGGATCTATTACTCAAACTGGCCTTCCTGGATTGTATTTCATCTTCCCACCGCTTCCAGAAAACATCCCCCACCTCCCTCCGACCCCAACCCACCCAGCAAAGCCCCTTCTTTTAGGACCAATGCCATTTTCAGTCTGAGCAGCAAAAACAGACAATGATAAATGGATACACTCATTCCCAAAGAGAGACAGCAAGGCCAGGACCCGCTGATTCACCAGCTTCATTCTTCAAAGACAGGGTGCGATAATGAGAGAAAGAAAGAGACGGAGACAATGAGTGACCACACCTGGGTGTCCGTTTTGGTGACTCAGCCTTTTTCGACGGTAAACTGACTCACTGCCATATTGACTATCAGTCTCAGCCTGCTGCCTCTGCCAAGGCAACGCAGACAAACAGAGGAGCTCAGTCTGTTTGGCTTTTACTACATAAAATGTGCTGAACTCCTGGAGCCAGCTTGTTTTACATCGAGGGTCACACGACGCACCAAAGTGCACCAAAATAACAGTGAAAATGACTCTATCCTTCAAAGAGGGATAGGAAAGTTACAGTTGTCCCGTTGTTAGTTAGCCTTTGGGACTTTGTTCTACTTACATTGTATCTAACTAATTTAATTTAAAAACATTTAATAAAAATACTTTGAGCACCCTAATAAATGTGTATATTTATGGCAGTATAAATCCCCAAAAGCATATGACTGAAGTAACTATTCCAGTATGAATTAATAATCAACTTTTCCAATGGGACATAAGAATTGTCTTGAGTTTGTTTTTGCATGCTACAATTTAAGATGTATAAATATCTGTTTCCCAAGCTCAGCTTTAAGTATGCCAACAAATATTAACGTGGAAATATGTGTCAATGTTTGTAATGAAATAAATGTATCTGTGCCTTTGTTTGAATTAGCCAATGCTAATTCCTTAGCATACATATAGCACCTGTCTCAAACACAATGACAGTTATTGTTGCTACATCTTCTCTTCAACTGCTCCCTGCAGCTCCACTAATTTAATTTAGGTTCAATTAACTTTGGGTTCAATGGGAAGAAATAACAGTCAGTCATTAGTTATTATGACTTTCCGATTTTGGTTTGAGGGATTGCCATGGGATTAAGTGTGATAACAAGTGTCTATTTAGCAATTATTCCAAATTAATATTTTGACTCCTGAACTCAAACTTGTCGCTTATTCTGTGAAAAATTCCAACATCTACTGGCACTAGGTTTTGTACAGACTTTCATTTTTTTCTAATTAGCTAATCTTAGCATGATGACAAGCTAAACTGGGATGGCAAACATCATTATTTGGGTGAAATGATCTATAGTTTGAGACAAGATGTTCTACGTTAGTCTCTCGCACCAGCAGAAGAAGTGGAACCATTATTTTGTCCTGCCTCTTTGCTCAGGCCTGGTGGCAACACTCGTGTCAGTGCTGCTGGAGACCAGCAGGGAGCAGCAGAGGGCACTCACACAACACACTGTTTTACACTTTGCATTTTTATTTATCAGGTGGATAGACTGCTACCCTGCAATCATATTCAAATGAATGGTAATCAGGCTGATAGGTGGATGTGATTTGTACTATATCTTAAGTTTGGCTGAAAGGTGTGACTATTCCATTTTGTTTGAATCAGTAGTCAATGCAGGTCGGTGTTCACAGGCTGAACACGTCTGCCTGTCTGATTCTATTGGACAATTCAATTTGAATTCATGTAACACTGAAATAAACGGTTAAAGGCTCAAGTTCTGAGATCTCTTGGTGGTAAATAAAGACAATAATATTATGTTTATATATCATTTTCAAGCATTTTTCACACATTTTTCAGATATTCTTTTGGACTTTTTCACGTATTTTTCAGATATGTCTCACACATTTTTCCACAAATCTTCTGGATACTTTTAGGACACATTCCACACATTTTCTGGATATTTTTCAGACATTCAAAATCAACAATGTTGAAACAGTGCCCCGATGAAACACTAGAAACAGTGCCCTGTTTGTTTTAGGTACAAAATACTGAAAACTGATATTATTTTGTAATTTCTTTCATGTCATAATTACATCTACCAACAAAAGTTTCAGTTTGAAAAACTGCAGGAGTGAATAACATGGTATAAATAGATGGAAAACAGACTGTCACACTTTTGTTGCAAAAGTATATATTTTTGTATGTTTTATTTTCTGTACACACTGGGTTTGGGTTGCATATTTTTTTTCTCTCTCTACAAGATTAGGGCTTTGGTGAGTCCAGCTGGGCAATAAAACCACTTTAACATGCAACTATAAACTCAAGCAGACCCAATTAGAAAGTTGACTCAGATGAGACATGCTGTTACAGTCTCGCCCCATTGGTCCCGGGGGCCTGTCAATCATGGCGGTGACGTAATGGCGTCTGGCTCTTTCGAGCCCCTGCACACACACTTAGTCGAGAGCTTACACACACACACACACACAGATACACACACACACACACACACACACACTAAAATTCAATATGTGGAGTCAGCTTTTATAGCACTTCTGGGTTTATAAATATTTTTAAAGTTCCATATCTGAATACACTGTTGTAAAATCTTTCGACTAAGTTCTTAAAGCTTAACTTCGATATTTTTTAACCTGGACAATCATTTTTGAAAATTGGTCCTGTATTGAAGGAGAAAACTGCAGATGGCAGCCACTTAACGGGCTGCAATGTAATCGCTTAAGGCAACTCCTTACCGTCAATGTATGTTCACTGAAAGTGCTTGTTTCTGTCGCTGACAACGTTTTTATTTGGCTTTCTCTTGATCCGGTCTCTCTCTTTCACTCTGAGAAGTTGCATCAATAGTTGAAATCAGCTAAATATTCAGCCACGACATTGAACGTTTTCAGATAACACGAAGCTACGCTTTCGTAAGTCCAACGCAACAAACTGACAACTCACTCACTCACTCACCGGCAACTAATCACACAATAACAAACAGAACGCGAAAGGTAAAGAATAAGTTGCATTTCTCTGTAGGGTTCTTTCTACAATATTCTCTGACACTCTAACAATCTGAGCCTGTCAGTGTCAAAAAGAAGCAATTTTAGGGGACGTACATTGAAGGTGAGGAGTTGCCCCGAACGATTACATTGCAGCCAGTTTAGCCGTTGCCGTCTGCAGTGTTCTCCTTCAATACTAGACGTACTGGAACTTCAAAAATCGTTGTCACCATTAATCACTTTGGGGGGGGGCTTATATTTTGGCAACATATTAACAATATAGAATATGCTGTGTTTTGTGTTTTGTCCCAAGACTTGAAGCTATACTGAAGTTCATTCCACCCATATTTGGGCCTTTTATCAGCGACGGCCACAAAATGAGGGTGAATAAAGCAACAAGCTTCCAGTGGAAAGTTTTCGTTGTGAGGCTGCTGCAGAGTGTTGAATTATTTGCCACTGAAGGCCAATGCATAGCTTTTTAAAAGTTGTCCAAATCAATATAGTTTGGCCAACTTTCATACACAGCTGACTCTGAAACAGCTGCAGTGCTTTACTGGCAACAGCATCAGACAAAAATGAAAGTAGGCGTCATGTGTAGCGTGAGCAAGTTGACTTTTTAATGTTCGTCGAGTGTAATCCTTTTGGGACAATATCATATTATTTTAACAAATTCTGTTGTTTAAATTAAGGATTTCTTGCAAACTCTTAATAATCTGTGTAAACCAATTAGTTGTTCATGCAAATTAATATCACGTTCTTGTAGCGATAGGAAATTAAATTAAAAGGTGTTTGCCGATGAAGACCACAAGATGCTGCTGACGAAAATCTAGTAAGTGGACACAGAGTTAAAGTGATTTTGTTATAGATACTGATCATTTATATTTTGCCTGGTCAACCAAGTTTTGATGTTGAAAAGTGTTTTTTTTCCCGTTAAGAGTGATCCGCCTAGTCCCGCCCTACTGTGCTGTGATTGGCTAGTACTAGTGTGCTTGGCAGATTATCTTTCCTACAACATTACAGTAATTTTTACATTACAGTCATTTTCGCAGACCCAATTATCCAAAGCGACTTGCAATTCAGATTCTATTCTTCGTAGGCACAGCTACAGGAGCAATGTTGGGGTTAAGTGTCTTGCTAGTTAGCTAGCTAGCTTACTACCATCATGATTTCATGCTACACTGGTTACAGAAAATGAGCCAAACAGTCGAGGCAACGAGAACTGTCCAATCACAGCACAGTAGTACTAGCCAATCACAGCACAGTAGTACTAGCCAATCACAGCACAGTAGGGCGGGACTATAGGTGTCGAGAACAGAGAGCATATTTGTTGACTTCCTTTTGGATCCCGGCACACGTGAATGGATTCAATTATAATAATAATAATAAATGCCATTTGGGGGGTTTGTGACAGTCAGATTTTCACACTAATTGTATTAACCCTTTTACAGCCGCTCCTTTTCCAATGATTGTGTATGTAATTCATGATTTTTTGGGTAACGGTGCGATAATCCCGGGAAGTTGCAATACCCAGTGTGTCCACTACACTGTCACAGGGGGCTTGGTTGTAACCCATGTTGACCCCTTTGGCGTCGGTTGAAAGCTCTGGAAAAAGGCTAGCAAGTGGACCGTGAGCTGCAGTGAGATTTTTATTTTTGACAAAGTGATGAGTCATAAATACATGTTTAAAATCTTGACTGTTTAACATTGTGTTTGGTTCATTTTGAGAGCACAACTGAAGTAATTAGTGTGCAGGGAGTGAATTAGAAATGTGTGCATGTTGGGATAATTCATATAGTTATCATTTGTGTTTAAGGCGTATTGACTCTAGAGCACCAGTAAGTAGAGAGCATGAATTAGACCTTTATGTAGGCAACGATTTAATAATGTGTGAGCACAAATTAGACATTTCTAAAAGCCTGCAAGCATTGACTTTGTTAATTCAAAAGCATATTAGTCATTGTTGTGCACAAATGATTTATTCAAGAGCACACATTAGCAATGCTTGTGCCCAAATCTGTAAATTAATATCTGCTGTGCATAAAGCTCTCAGCAGTAGGAATGTACTTTCTTGAATGTATACATGCAAAACTGTCAAATATTTGTTGTCTTGCCATGAGAGACGTTTCATGGTCAGGGTCTTGTACATTTTTCCAGATTGTTAGTAGTCCTACTCTGGGGGGCTGAATGAAAGTGACTTGACTTCTCATCGTGGGTTTTCTTTTATCTGCCGTTTCCTCCTCTCTCCTCTCTGTGTGCTTCAGCAGGACTGTGGCGATGTGCCAAACAAAAAGCTAGTGAAAATTGGATATGAGAGACAGACAGACAGACAGACAGAGAGAGAGAGAGAGAGAGAGA
>NW_022280031.1:17207839-17220988 GCF_004355925.1 Anarrhichthys ocellatus
CCCCCCCCCCCCAGAGTCTTCCTCGTCTGGAGTATTAATGTCTGGTTTTAGGAGCCTTTAAATGTTGAACTTGATGGGTGTTTTAAACTCCACCTCCGCCAATGTCTCCTGTACTTGTAACTGCAAGCGCTTCACCTCCCTCCAGAGCATGGAAATCAGTAAGTAACTTGACATTTCATTTACTTTTTAAATGTTCTGAATCACTGACTTAAAAAAAGAAACAACCGAGACTGCGAAAGCTACACACCCGGTACGTGCGATTAATAAATCAGCGGCTGGTTTCATCGGCTCGGATTTAAGTCACACCTTCTCACAAGTAACGTTATCTACAGAAAGGAGGGAAATTGGGTACATTTCATAGTGTGTATGGAGTGTTTGTCGTCATGTGATGCTGGGTTGTGTTGCACTCATAATGTCTGGCTTTTTGTTTTTACCTCACTGTCATTTTGAATCTATTGCATGCTGTTATTGTCTGTAAGTTTGAGTTCCTCTGTTCAAACCATTTCTGATTAATAAGGCTTTCATTTAGAACTTCAACCAAAACCGCAAAAGCGGGCCATCTCTTCCGCAGAGCCGGAGTGAATAAACCTCCTGTTTTGTTTAATAAACATCATTTTCAGGCTTTTTTTTTTATTTTATGAAAGCACTTTTGCTCGCTGTGAAAGCTATAAGTTTTGACAGACTGAGTGTGATTCTTTTTCCCAGAACCGCTGGCGGTGTCTGCTTCAGATCTCAACGTTTAGCTTGCTTCATTTAAGAAACACAACACAGTCCTTTCGGTGGGTTTTCAACGGTCAAAAAAAAAAAAAAGAATACAACCGTTAAATGTATTCAAACCACCAGGAAGTTGACGTAGAGGGTATTGAGCGCTGTACGGTGCAGGAGAAGGTGGGTTTGTTCGGGTAGGAGTTGGAAGTTTTTGTCGCCGCTTCGTCATCCGAGCAAAGCAAAGCCAGACGTCTGTCTAGCCGTCTGCCTGCGTGCGCGCGCGCGTGTGTGCGCGCGCGTGTTCATGTGTGTGGTCGTATCCGGGAAATCCCTGTGTTTATGTTTATGTGTGTGTGTGTCCAGTATGTTTATATATGAGTGTGTTTTTTGGGGGGTGAATCAAGGCACTAGCCTACGTGGGTTAGTGGTTCTACTCCCACTGGGGACAGTCCTCATGCTGAAAGGTGTGTGTGTGTGTGTGCGTGCGTGCGTGCGTGTCCCGCCGAGGTCACCAGCAGGGCTGACTCAGACAGCGTCAGAGCTGAAATCTGGCAAGATTTTAACTGTGGACAAGACATGCTTGTGTCAGAAAATGGTCAACAAAATGTATCCCAGTTCACCCAGTTCAATGTGTTGAACTCAAATGTCTTGTTTCGTCCGATCGACACCATAAAGCCTGCAGGAATACGAATCATAATAGTCATAGATTCATTTTCTGTCCTACTAATCATTAATGGACTATTCGTCTAAACTGAAAATGTTTAGGTTTTAGAGTGTTATGTCACAAAATGGGACATAAAATGTTGAATTATGTACCAAGCAATTCATCAATGAATCCAACAAACGATAAAGATATTAGTCATGTAATTTTTGAAAGTACCTATAATGGAATAGAAGCAAGCATTCAGCCTCACAAAGCCAGACTACAATGTGTGAGTTCAGTTCACTCGACACGATAGAAGACAGGAAACATGCACCGAGTTAAAAAAGAGCGTCATGATGATGTCGTGACTAGCCGTCTCTCCAACATCCCTGGTGAAAGACAATTTGTTACAGACCTAAACAAGAAGCATGAATCAATGGCCTTTTTAGGTTTATTTAGAAACTGATTTTCTTGGACGGTTGCGGAGATATTTTGACAGGCTTATTATGATTTTTCCAGTTTTAGATTTGGAAGCAAAGATCACTGAGAACACAACCATGAGTAATGTGTTCCACTAATCATGTGTGCCAAGGGTTCATGCCGGTGTCATCAGTCATTTTTTTTACCATGCAGCTACTCTTGAAATGGCATTTGAAGACTAAGACTTGCCAGTCTAAGTGCGCGAGTGACCAAATGTACACTTAAGTATGTCCACATGAATGCAGACAGGTGGAATGTTGATGGTTGCAGCAGCAGTAGTAGCAATCGTTCAGAGAAATGTAACAGAAATGCAAGATAAGAATGCAGGCAAGACACACACAATTCCTCTGTCTGAGAGCAGACATGATGTTTAGTCTGGAAGACAGACGGAGGGAAACAGATAAACCAAAGGAGGAGAGAGAGGGCGAGGACTGCGGATACAGAGAAAGGAGGGAAAAAAGAAATCTGTCGAAACTTCAGAAAAAAAGGAACAAGATGTCGGCAAAATAAGCAGGAAACACGGATTGAAGATTGTGTCAGAGTTGATGCAGAAACCGGGTTGTGAGGCTGAGACTAATGATGCTTTGGCGTGTTTATGTATAAAAGCAAGATTACGTTTAAGGCATCGGCCCAGCCGTACGGGACATTATGCAGTGGAGTGTGACAGGGAAGATGAAAGACACAGTGGAAGAAAAGTATAACACAAGATAATCCACGTTATACACTTGAGATGTGTTGATCAAAGGAGCACGCAGACACGCCAGGGTTTCCCTGGCTCTTTACTTCAGAATATGCTAAAAATAGATCCATATCTGGGTGGAAAAGGCTCTCATTGTACAACAGACACCTGATATGATATCAAATTAACAACAAACATGAAGAAACAAAGCTGTAACACATATGAATTATCTGTAATCAGCATTTCTAAACTAGAAATCCAAAGCAAAATAGCTCGCTATATCTACAAATATAGCACGTAGTTAAAACACAATAGCAACACCACTAGCTAGAGTCCTGGTTTTAGGAAAAGGTCAGCTCACTCGATGCTGCTATGTTTGTTTTATTTCTACTTTCTTTTATTTTTAAACAACAAAACAGAACAAATCAGGAAATGAAATATACATACTGTATATGGTCAAATTAAACAACAAATAATTTCTTGGAATGTTGTCATGAAATGAAATAAAATAAAATAAAATGGGGGATAAGGAGGCTGTTATATTTTAATGTTAGTAGAGGCAGCTCAAATTAAAAAGCCGTCCCTTGCACCTGCAACAGCTGGATTAAAAGCATTTTAAAATACTTCTAGGACTAGTCCCGGGCAGCGCGCTACGTCACAGAGGAACACCGTCGCTACATGGCGTTACATTTCTGCACGTAGCGTACAAGGAGGCCAGGTAACGGTAGAACGACTCAAACTGCTGCAGAGTCACAGCGTCGGTAGTGCGTCTGTCTGTCCCGCCCCTCACCCGGATCTGTGACGCTGCAGGCTTATACCTGTTACACCCTCTGACAATAAAGAGCAACACACACATATGCAAAAAACACATCTGTTCAGAGCGGCAGACACAGTCAAAGCACATGACATCAGCATTACTCACGGGCCAGCCGTGTGTGTGTGTGTGTGTGTGTGCGTGTGTGTGCGTGCGTGTGTGCGGTGAAGTCATCAGTTCATAAGAATCATTTCCTACCAGCAGCTTGGTTTCGCTGTACATTTGTTGCTACATGTCTGTCAGTCACCGACACCTCCGCAGTCTGTCTCTGTAGCCAACATAAATGTTGTCTGTGTGTGCGTGTGTGCGCGTGTGTGTCTGTGTGAGTTCAGCTGGAGGGTAGCGGTATTTATTTTGATAATTGAATTTGAGGAAAAGTGTCAGAGTGTTCCTGAAGTGTGGGGTGGGTGCGGTGGCGGGGACAGGGAGGACACGCTGTGACTGGGCTTTTTTATCTTTTTCCGGTTGGCACACATTCCTGTGACTGTCAAGTCACAAGTTTGATTCCCGAAACAACCCTTGTGCCCATGAGCAGGACACAGAACCTGAATGTATTTTTTTTGCTGTACACATTTCATCTGTACAGCAATTAAATAAAACTAAACAAAATAATCAGTAGTTTACACCCTAATTGTCAGTTGACAGTATTTTCATTTTGTCATTTAACTTAAACTCCATAGTACTCCAAAAAGGAGCTCGTCGTGGTTAAACGTTGTGTAATAGTGATACTCGTTACCTGAAGAGGTTGGAAGGAGACATACGTTTTCAAAACGTTACGTTTCTACCTTAAAACCTGTGGCGCTAACATTAGCAGAGCACGTTAGCATACTGTTAACTTGCATTAGCACGTCTATGCTACGCTAGCTACTGAAGGTGTACTGAATGTCTACACTGCTTCTGCTTTGTAATGATCGTCACAGTGAATATAGACCGACACGGCTCGACAGCCTGGATACATCCTTCAAACGCATATTTGAGACCTTTCTGTCTGCTTCTCGCTCTGAAATTGTCTTCGTTTTTTTTCCGGCTTACTCGAGGTATTCTCAGGTATTTTATCAACCCAAACCACATCCAATGGAAACAGCTATACTTAAGTTTGAGACATGGTTGCATGAGAAATTTGGTGTGATTGTGATAAAGTGACACAACTTTTGTCGAGCTTAGGCAGAGATCATGTCCTAATGTTGCTGATGTCTTTACCACATCAGTCACCTCTAGTTTATATTAAATAGGGCCAATGTGTTTTAAAGCACCAACAGTCAACCATATTTACTTTATTTTTAGCTTGGAAAAAAAAGAAAAAAGTCCCTCTGTCATCTGAGATCCGGCTTTGCGATTGCCATCATGTGTCATTCTGTCATCGTCATGTGTCGCAAGCATCAGCGTACACGTCCTGTTCAAGCTGCAGCTCCCGTGTGACACAGAGATGATGTCTGCTAATCAGTGGGAGAAACACGAACATTTTTATTATACGGTTCCACTTTCGACGGCATATCTGCGGTGCAGCGCTACATCCTGAGGCAACCTGCATGCAACGTTTGTCTTTTACACCATTTGAATGCGCTGTCAAGGTGACACAACAATGGAAAGAAGACGCATCAATTCAGGCACACACTGTGACTGTGACTGTTCAGTTTTTTATCCTGCTCTTTCTTTGTCAGTATTGTCAGTTTATTTTGGTATAATGTTTGGGATCTATTGATAGATGAATATCAGTGATCCAATATAGTCATGCTTTTGAATCACGGATCGGATCAGCTGACAATAAAAGGGAAATATAACTTATATAAATATAAAATCAGCAGCATCGAAATGTACTTAAAGTACAGAAAGTAAAAGCAGTCATTATACGAATAATGTATTTTGTTACTGAATTGCAGTGACGCAAACATATTCGTTACTTTAATGTTGTCGATGGTAAAGGCGGGGATCATTTTAATATTTACTGCTGGGTAGTTTAATCTATGACAATACAACATCATTTATCAGTTGATTATATTTTGGTATTAATCTGCAATCTGCCTCCGGAATGCAGTGGAGCAGAAGTATAAAGTAGCGTGAATTGGAAACACTCAAGTAAAGTAGCTCAAGATTGTTATTAAATACAGATAAGTGCATTTACATTCCATCACCGTGCTGAAGGGAGAGACGTTTCAACAAATCCAAAAACAAGACGTGAAACAAGAGTTCAGTCCTCTCCTCCTTCAAACAGGGCCGGTGGTTTGTGTTTCCTGTCTCTGTCTTTTAGTCCTCATTGATTGTTTTTCTTTATTTCTCTCTCTCACTCAGTGAATCATGGAAATTAAATGATTGAGCCGGTTCTGGCGGTCCTAGACTTATTATGTAAACCTCTCTCTGTCTGGCTGTCTCACTACTCTGTGCACGTACGTGCACACGTGTGTTTGTCTAGTCATTTCCTGTCTCTGTGTATTCCTGTGTGTGATGTTGTGATAGTCAGTTGAGGATTTGTAAAAATTATATATATATATATATATATATATATATATATATATATATATATATTAAAAAAATGAATTCTGTTCTACATTTTTTAGTTTGCCGGTTTCATACACAGCATGACACTGGGAGCTGCCCAGTACAGCCAGCCACGGTCTCAGTGGAGCTCACAGACCCTGCTGCACTAAAAGGAGAGGTTTTCTAAAGGGACTCTGGTGCTCAGAAACACTACCGCTTTTGTCCACAGGGACGACAAAATCAACACACAATTACAGTTTCTCATAGCGGCTTTAAAATCGGGGTCAACTTTGAATTAATTCAGCAACTATGGAGGCGTGTTTTGCGTCACAGACTCATGGGTTTTATAGTATTTAGAACTGCCAACAATGCCAAACTGACAATGGAAAATACCAGATTTCTCAGAAACAAAGTTCCGTCTTTCTATGTTAATAAGCACAAAAAATATTAAAAGACATTTTAAATGGGAATGCAGAACAAGCCCTTCATCTTTGCAGCTCTGTACTGTCTCTAATGTCTTTCTACCACCTTTTTAAGCTCCTTGCTGATCTTCTTCCTTCCTTTCTTCTTTGCTTCCTTCATGCCTCACATTCAACCTCTCAGCTATTCATTGTTGGGTCTAGACGCCAATAACAACACACACAGGAACCACAAAAAACACAGTCATCTTGCTGGTGTATGCATATATGTAGATGCATGCAGCAGTTTGCGTCTACGGGTCAAGGTCATCGTCACTTTGGGGGTTGTGTGTGTGTGTGTGTGTGTGTGGGTGTGTGCGTCTGTGCTCTCTGCATATAATCTGCATACAAGACAGTGTTCAGCTGAGGCCCTCGTAGTCTGTTGGACCCATATCGTCCCATTAATTAGTCTGAAGTGAGCCGGCCATGTATATCTGTCTCGCAGCGTGAATAAATCCATACAGAGACCGTCTTATAGGACCGAGAGGCTGCACTATAGATGAAGGCAGTGAGTGTCTGCCTGCTATGTGCACAGAGTGTCACGCGACAATGTGGAAAATACTGTCTCTTGTTTTTTCATTAATTAGTCCAAGGCAGGGAAAAAAACGTGTGTCTGGTTCTTTTAAATACTTCAATAGTGGTCTATTTACATCGCCTAAGACAATCTTGTCTTTCATTAATTAGTCTGGCCCAGGGGACGTTGGCGTAGGACTGTCTAGTTTCTAAATGTTGAAATGAACATTTTTGTTGATTACTCTGGTTTACCCTGAAAGTGCTTAGTGTCACCGGCTAATGCGGAATAGATCATTAAATGTCAAGTTGTCTGTTATGAATAATAGATTTTTTTATTTGTATTTTAAGCTATTTTTCAAGCAAACATATCACCTGTTTTCAGCTTCAGCAAACCTTGATTCTACCTGCGTCTGTGAGAGTAAAATACTCTTTTCCTTCTAGTTGCGTTTGTCACTGTTGGGCCCAAAGCTTTCTTTAGTCAGCTGCCAATCGCAGAGTTCCGAGTGTTAAAGAAAGTGACCGTGAACCGGTCCGAGCCAGGGTTAGCTGCCAGTTGGCTTTCTAATAACAAAATATCCGTAGTCGGAAATGAATTAGTCCAAACCAGAATGTGCTGTAGTGAGTTCATCTCTAACGGAATGAAGTTGTCTGTTTGTGTTGCAGAATTAAACACACTTTCTTTGTTGTTCTGGTGTTGGTTACACCTTTGAGTATTTTTGATAATATGCTCCCTTTAAAATATACATATATATATTTTAATGTTTGTATGCGCCGGCCTGATGACGACATCCTGTAGAAACAGGCCTGCAGGAGTGAGTCAGCCCACGCTCACATTTATAACGCTATTACTAATTAAGATATTCAGATGCATGTATGCAAATGCTTGTTGTGTTTATGCGGGCTGTTAGTTTGCATATGAAACCAACGTTGGTGTGCATCTGCGGCGAGAGGGGGTGAAGTGAGGCCGTCTGGGAGGGCAGAGGTCAGGGGTCAAGTCAGGAGAACTGGGGGGGGGCACCGTCACAAAGGTGGGGGCTGAATTCTGAAGTGTGCGTCTGGTTATCTGTATTGTTTGGTAATTATTTCGCTATATTTTACTGCTCATTGCTTCCAATAAGCCTCATCTTCATTATTGTGTTTGTTAAAACAACTCAGCACACCTCAGGTGACCAGCATGTTTCAAACTCACTGTGTTTATTGATTGCATCGATAAGAGACAATAGTTTTATTATGATGCCTTCAAGCCCTATTCAGTAAAAATGAGCATCTGGCAAAGGTATAACTTGATCATGATGTGTTCAAATGTAATCTTGTAAAATGTCGTTTTTGGCAAGACATCTTTGACACTTTAGTTTAGGAAATATGAACCTTTCTTTTTTTTGCTGGATGAATCACTGGTAATAAAGAGATTTGCTTTGATAAAATATTGTCTAAAGTTAAAGAATGTTCCTGATGAAATGATGTCTGCATTGTAGAGTTTAAATTATTGATCTTATATATATCCATTCCATATTAATGCTGTGCGTAGCTGCATATTGTGGCAGAGAATATGATTTTCTTATGATGTGCAGATGAGCTGGAGTCACGAGATGCTGGCACGTTCCTGACACAGTGACACACACATATTTGAATATATGTGTGTGTGTAACGTGTACGTCACTCAGTCAGCTGGTCCGCTCCTGAGTCTAGACAAGAGACGCTATAGACGGCAAACCCCCCCCAACACATGACATACTCGTTCATGACCGTGGGCTTGACCCCTACGCATGCACACACACACACACACACACGCACCTTCACACACATGCACCCTCACACACACACAGACTTGCAGTGAGGACTGCGTCTGCCTCACTTTGCCCTCTGGCCCGCAGGAAACAGCTGGGACCACAACATTTGCATCCACAAACACGCACACACACACACACACACACACACACAGACGGTCCCGCCTCTCTGTTTATATTACTAAAAATGATCATTATACATTCAACTATTCAAACGCACAGACACAATGAACAAGCAATTCTTATTATAAACACCAAGCTCCGCCTCAACGTCAACAACCCCGTCCTCTCCGACTATCACAAACACACGTACGCACACACACACTGTAGTGTGTCTAGACAGAGCAGCGGGCTAGAACAACACACAAACACATCAGTCAACTTTATTTAATGGTTTTCGGGCTGAAAGCACATATCATGTTATCACAGTCACGTTGTGTGTTGCCGTCACCGTGGTTCTGATCGTTCACACTTCTTGAGCCGTGGCCAAGATTGCATCCGCACCAAGATTGGTTAAATCTGAAAACACATCTTTTTCAGTCCTTTCGTCAACACTAAGCCGGTGTTTTTCATGCCCCAAAACGGAGCTGATAGTCTTCTTAAAAACACCGGCTTCACACTTTCATGTTGACAGGGAAAACCAAGCTTCTGGAAAACTATGATGTAACGCTGCTCACAGTGGAACGTCTTCACCCTGGTCTCTGGGAACTTGTGAACGGCAGTTTTTCACCATATTTTTTTGACATTTTATGGACTAAATGGTGAATTAGTCCTAGAATAAAAATGCCATGCATTGTTATATTTATTGTCATGTGGTATGTGGCAGTAGAAGGGCAAATGTACTTTTCATCTGCAGACCAGCATTTCTAAGGAAGGTAGTGAAAGTTTGTGCGCAGCGGTCGTGGCGATGAAAGAGGTCCTTGATTAGATCTTAGAGGCCACTAAAGGGAGAAGGAAAATATCAAAAAGATTGAGCTCTGAGCATCCGTGGAGTCAGACGAATGTATTAATTTAAACATATCAATTATGACTTAATTAAAGTCATCGTGATGACCTTGAACGTGCAGTGCAAGTAGACGATGATGACGGGCCAAAAAGATATTAAAGAAATAAAGAACATGATTAATTCAGGTGTCTGATCAAGGTTTGACCTCACCCAAATATTGCTCTGAGCACAATGTCTTGATCCAATTCAACCTCAAGGCCTTACAATGAGAAATGCCTTTTCTTTCCTTTATCCTTGAGAGTCTGAAGAAGAGGACGATTTGTAAAGTTTAAGGAGCTTCTTAAAAGTTCGTTTTTTTGTGTCTCTTATGAACGTATGGATAGAGTCTAGAGACCTCTGAGCCAACAAGTTAAATACAAATAAAATAGCTCCCATCACACCTGAGCTGACAGATTCTTGGCAACATCCTCCCACACCTCGTCCAGTGGAGAGAGGGTAGGCCTTGCCAGCTGGCACACACACACACACACACACACACACACGTATATACATACATGAGAGGCCCATATCGCTTTTTGCTCCGAAGGGCACAGAGCCAGTTTCCCAGCTTGTTTGCCATCCATGCATTAAGCCTTCATTACTCAACTACCGATCCGCTCATGGTAAACATTTGTGACACCGATGCTGGAAAGAAATGTTGACGCTTTAAGTCACCGTCAGCCGTGAAGTTGAGTTCATGGGAATGTCATCCACGGCAGAGATGGAACCAGAAACAGACTTTCCAGGTGCACGTTGCTTTTCTTTTCTTTTTTTGCCAGACGTCACACGTGATGAACGTTGACTTGAGAGGCCTTTTTAGACCAGCAGGAATTCTGTTTTTGATATTGAAACCGCCAAAAATTCCGACCCGAAATACCCAGACAGTTAAATATTTTTTGCTTCGCCGCACCTCCTTTTCCTTTTTTTGAAGTCTCTCCTCGCTACGCTTCATTTGAACGGCTTTGTTACACTGATGTTGTTTGGGTGTCTGCAGACATTTTTGTTTTGTCTAAAGCAGTGGTTATCTTTCTCTCTCACACACACACACACACACACACACACACACACACAAGAGAGGGCGAGTTGATTCACGCGGAGGATCTGAGCTGATTTGAGCCGAGTCTTTTACGGAAAGAAAAGATCTATTCAGAGCCAGGTGTTTCTACTGTGAGGTGAAGCTTCAGTGTCTTGCTCAACGGTATAACTGAATGAAGGATTAAAGCATTCATGTCTTTGTGTCGTTGCTTTGTGGTTGCTGAGCGCAGCGCGGTGGTGGACGGAGAGTCGAATGGACAAATGAAATCCTAAATGATTGCAATGTAGATAACGTTGTGTGCTGAAGAAATCATGGAGCTAGGGAAGTGTCTTAAACTTAGATATGACTGTCGTCTACTGAAGTGGTCCTCAACCTTTTTTTGGCTTGTCTCCTTTTAAAATGAAGCAATGTCCACTTGTGACACCCATAGACTGCATAAACAACTTCCGGGCACATCACGTGATGCCATGGGGCGCAAAAAGATTTTCCCACAGACTGACATGGGAAAGAGACTTCTATAACTCAGCAGATGTTTTCCTTTTAGGTAAATTAACCTCTCGGTACGTATTCTAGAATAACCTTTATTTATATCATTAGGTCTTAGAAGTTCCAGCAAATTTTTTCCGAATCTACTTTTTTGTGCTTCATGCACCAATGAGCAACTTTCACAGGAATGAACGGAGGCCCCGTCTCCATCATTATAGAGTTCTCTTTATACATTCATGGTGCCACAGCAGAGCAGCTAGCTCGCAGCTAGCCACCTGAGACTCCAAAATGCCTCAAATACTGTAAGCTATAATTAACATAATCAAATTCCCGTAGTCACTCTCGTTTTTGCTCTCGTTTGATCTCCACCAAGTCTAAAGTAAAACATCCGTCTCTTTAGCTGCGTGATGTTCCACTTCCTTCACCAGCTGGTCTCCAACGTGTGGTGCTGGGCAGGTGGTTTACAGTGTTTATCAGAGCTGCTTTACTGGAAACGGCTGACTGACCACAGCTCGATACAAGGTGGTTGATAAGAGTGCTGAGACCACAGCCTGTTGAGTCACGACACACACGCACACACACACACACCCACACACACTGAACACTACATGTCCGTGTAATACATTAGCATTATTCATAATATTGACCCATTTATCCAACACACATTCATGTAAACTGTAGCCACAGTGAGAGACGTGCTTTCAATTCATTACCATTGTTTATTAATGTGAAATTGATTTTCCCAGACGCACACACACACACACACACAGGGTCAGACATTAAAAGCATTCAGACATTGTTGTGTCTAGCCAGGTGTGTGTGTGTGTGTGTTTGTGTGTGTGAGGACCGGGAGAGCTGGTTTTGGTTTTGTCGAAAAACTCTGTTTGGACAGGGACACCATGTCTGGCACGCACACACGCACACACACACACACACACCCGCTTCCTCTGCAGGCTTGATCTCACACAGATTTGACCTTGATTCTTGTCGTCTCAGCGGTTGTAACCACTGAAGCACCTTTAATGCTCCCAGAAGAAGATAAAAGTGCAAGAAAGTCTACGAACCTTTAGACAATGACCCCCAGCTTGTTATTAATGAACATTCTGGCTGGTTGTGAAAGTCATGAGTCATCTGAAAAAACTATTAACGGAGCTTTGGGAGGACATTTTTACATTATTGGCTATTTAATTCTGTTTAAATGTTCTTGAGAAATTACCAACAATGTTGACGTAAGGATAAAAGTCAAAGTGAAACCGATGTTATCAAATTACAGACACACCTGAATTTACTCTCATCACAATCTTCTTTACATAAAGTCTGGATCCCACATATTTAAACTGATGACAGCAACAACAAGCACAGCATCCAGCCAGACGCTCAATCAAAGTCCGGTCCACGAGTCCAGAGTCTTTAACGTAACGAACTAAAATCTTTTGGATGGTCGGTCGGACGCAACGAGACAGTCGATGACGTCACCTTTAGAAAACTGTTCCTCTTGATTCAAAGACCCAATGATGAAATCCATAATTGAGGAAAATAATCAGCAGATTAATCTGGAATAAAAATAACCCTTAGTGGCAGCCCTAAATGAAATGAGGAAATGTTAATCCTTCTTAAGATAAATGTAGAAATCTTGATGTATATTTTGTATAGATTATTGTGCTATAGATTTTAGATTTAAACGCTTTGGCTCGAGGGACAGTATATTTGGCACTACTGACTACAGGGATTTAACTAATTACTTCTCTGATGCGCTGTGTGTGTGCTCATACACCCACCACTGAGAGACTGTTAATGATTGTTGTTATGTCTAGTATCACGTTGGATCACAGCCATCACACACACACACACACACACACACAGCCCTCTGCATGTGACCTGCCCTGCGCGACTCCGTCTGACTTCCCTCTTCCTTTCACATTCAAATGAACAGTGTGCGTCTGTGTGCGGAGGACCGAGTGTGTGTCTGTGTGTGTGCGGGGGTGCGAGACGACAGGGGTAGTCTAGCTCCTTCTGGCTAGAATTCTAATGAGCATCTCACACACACACACACACACACACACACACACACACACACACACACAC
>NW_022280031.1:17220998-17223626 GCF_004355925.1 Anarrhichthys ocellatus
ACACACACACACACACACACACACACACACACACACACACACACACAGAGAGAGAGCGAGAGAGCCAGACAAGCACCTGATAATGAGGTTTGATTTTCATATGTTTCAGACAGACTGCTCTGCAGGTCAGCTAGTACACAGAGGATCAGTGTGTGTGAGTGTGACTCTAAGTGATTTCTGTTGGACTTTACACTCTCTCACTTTTTCCATTGTTAACATTAATGGCCGTGTGTGTCCGTTACAGCACTAGATGTCTGTGTTTGGTCTCCATGTTACCAGTGTTTCTGATGTCGGCACAACACCAGACTTCTACTTCATTTCTATTTGTTTTATTTGCTGTTTGTGGCGACATTAAAACACAGAAATAACACGAGCGTTTAAACACACATCTTGGTATCTACGCGTCATTCACGCAGTGGTCTGCTTTATGCATTTTATGTTGTTGTTTTTCAAATTATTACTTTCTGTTTCATCTTTGGAGAAGTACATTTTAAGATGTTCAATCGCCACCACAAGAAAATAAACTAAATCAAATAATGTAAGCCGGGAAAAAATGAGAAAATTACAACATATTAGAAGAGTGACTTAAATATTAGCAGCAGCTACTTGAGTCATTTATCTAATTCTAGTCGACATTATTTCTACGTCCCTGGTGCTGAAAAGGAAAATGACTGGTTTGGCTGTTACCGCCTACATGCTGGTGAAGAGCAGCCGACGTAAACAGTGTGGAGACGTTGTGTCTTTATTTCAGCTTCAGACAAACCCACAGTCCACCTCAATAACAGAAACGCTTCCAGGAGAAAGCCCGGGAACATAAAACTACAAATAATGTATTTAGTTTTTCTTTGAAATTATTTTTCATAACGTTGCATCATTCTGATGAGTCAGCATAGCGAGGCAGAAAGTGCTGATAAAACAGTGCTCTTCAAACTCACTCAGAAACAAACATAAGAAAGACTTAACATCTCGCTAGTGATGCACACAACTGTTCTTCAAGCTGCAGCACACTGGGAAGCTTTGACCGACTCCTCATCAGCTGATCATCCGTGTCGCCCTTTACCAGCCGAGCGTGTTCCTCGTGATGATCGGTGAGCCACGGAGGTGTGTTTAGAGGCGTGATGTCAACTCAAAACGGTCACCTTCACAGCTACACGATGTTCACTCTCAGCTCTACCCAGTAGTGGTGACCCTCTATGTCATGACATCAATTCAAGTTCAAAGAGGCCCAGTTACTAAAATGTTCTTGCTGCAAACCTCTTAATGTCTAGATTGCATTCTACATCTATCAAATACAATCCCATATCATTTCAACAATGATACTTTAAACACAGACACATCGATCTTGTATGGCACTTGTGTGGAAAATAAATCTATCCTTACTATAAATAGAATTAGTACGAGCACAATGAATTTAATGCCTACAGCAAAGATTATCATATATTCAGATGAACAGACGAACGACAGAGGTACCTCGGGAAGCAGTCAAATTTGTCAATGAAAGAATAGTCAGTGGCTCTGCTGTACAGGTGTGTTGTCAGTAAGCTAATTTGCAGTGAGCGTCCTAAAATTCTGACATGATCAAAATACCAACTGCATAAAAAATGCCAAAGATTACACTGAAGTCTGAACTTGAAACTTGTTTTCAAAAGCATTTAATATTATTCATATTAGTCCCAAAAGAGTATGTGACCCCCTCACTGCACCGATGGTCACTAACCAAACACTATCTACCATCATGCATTGCGCTGAAGGAAACATGTCAGACAGACGAGAGTAGAGAGAGAGCGCAGCACAATCCAGACAAATCCAAAAGTTTGATTTAATTTAATGTGAGCAGAGCTCACTTCCGGTTTTCAACCTTTCACAATAAAAGCCAGAGGTATACAGCACACGCTGCGTCGCTGCTTAACCAGGGGGAAGTGAACTTCACTCACAGAGTGTTTAACATGGGAGTTCCCTTGATTAGCATGCTAAATTTAGACTAATGCTCCTCTCTCTTCCCTTCAACACGAGTCCACTCATCCAGTACTCTGTTTCTGCACCTCTAGTACTTCTATCTACTACTCTACTGTGTCCCAGTCTGCTGTGGAGGGCTGGTTGATGGGACAATACACACCATGAGATCCGTATGTAGGAAACGCTTCAAATCAATGAGTGGGACGACTTCATGACAACACAGTAATTCTATATGAATTTTAAATCTGTGATATGAGGCACATTAATTTGTCACATTTAGACAGAAGATAGAGAGACAAGAAAGAAAAAGTCGGATAGAAACATGAGGAAGGGATGATAATTGACCCCCTTAACTACACACAACCACACACACACACACACACACCTCCCTCTCCGTTTTCCCACTGTTGAAACCAATAGTGGGAGTTTTGTGGACCAAAGTTCCCACACTTGTTGGCTGTGCTATGACCGTGGCCTCCAAAGTCAATGGTGTGTTTGTGTGTGTGTGTGTGTGTGCGCCCCCCCCCCCCCCTCTTCCACGCCCTATAGCCTTTCTCATGGAAATTGGCAAGCAAGCAAACTGTGTGCACCTATGACCTATAACTCTCTCTCTCTCTCTCTCTCTCACACACACACACACACACACACACACACACACACACACACACACAC